>NC_046321.1:60524945-60830447 GCF_009819535.1 Lacerta agilis
CCCCAGAATCATAGGTGTATAATCTGATTATCTGTAGCACCTGGGAGACAATCTCCATCTTGGAACTGAATCGACCAGCTGGTCTCAAAGCTACAACAATCAGCTTAATTTAACTCAGAAGCTGCTCCAAACTGGCTCAGCGATACTTACATCTTGGGGAGTAGGTCCTGTGTTGTACTTGAGATGAATTCCAAGGTCACCTCTGGTAGGTTGCAGGACTAGCTATTTGAGGATACAGCCATGTATTTATTTACCGTATTGGCCTGAATATAAGCCTCACTTTCCCAAAAAAATTCTGACCATGAAATGTTAAAGTGCGGCTTACATTCGTGACCTTAGAAAAATTGGCTTTTACGATATCGCTGCTGAAACAGACATAAGGTAAAACGGAACAGGGGTGTGTGTGTGTGTGCGGAATTTTAAGGGAGTGGCTTATATTCTGATACTGTCCTTTCCCCTTTCCCCCCCTCTTGAATTTTAAAGGTGTGGCTTATATTTGGGTGTGGCTTATATTCGGGCCAATGCGGTATTTAGATTACTTGTATCCCACTCTTCAGCCCAAAGGCTCCCAGAGAGTCTTACACACAATCAATTTAAACAAGGCAGCCCTTGTTTGTAGGCTTGCCATCTAAAAAAGGACTACATGCAAGAGGAGGATGAGGGGGGAATCAAACGCAAGCACCAGTTCTTAAAGAGTTCTTACAATGACCAGCTGGAAGAGAGACAATTCAAGGATAGGAGGTGCCGGGCAGAGCTGGTCTTTTGGCATTGCTGCTGGAATTAGCCCTACTCCCCATCTCTCCCACTAAGGCAGCCTCTTGGAATGTATATCTAGACCTTTTATCTCTTTGTCATATCTAGAACACACATTGCACCATCCTGTCGGAAGTCACCCATTGCTACATTTCACTGATTTCATTCTCTATCTCAGAATCCTGGGCACCCTCATAGAATCATAGAATTGTAGAGTTGGGAGGGATCCTGAGGACCACCCAGTCCAGTGGTTCCCAACATTTTTGGGAGGGCTGTGGCGGTTCACTCCAACCTGCACAGGTCCCCCAGACGTTTAACGGTCCGTTGATACCTGTGCTCACCACTTTGTTAATTAACCGCTACTACCAACCAGTCTGCCTGGTATTTACTTCACTCTGTTCAGTCAAGGAGAATATTGGAACAAAAACTATTTTATTTGAAGTTTAGTACATAAGCATGCGGTTTCTGAACAAACAGTTCTTTCTTGGTTGTGTTCTTGTTAACAACAGTGCCCAACGATTTCTCCCGCCCTTGTTCCTACTCCTTCCCTTGCCACCCTCCTTCCAGCCTCTCAATACCCACAACAAGCCCCAAGACAAAGACCAAGACCAAGACCCCGACAAAAGACAAGACAAAAGACCCCCCTTCCTTCCCCCGGGAGGGGTTTATATAGCCCACATAACTCCGCCCCCTAAAGGTTCTTACTGGTTATTCCTTTTAATTCCTTCTATGCCATTCCTAAGTTTGGGTGATCGCCACAGGGGCCATACCCCACCTAAGCACCTCTAAAATCCTGGTGCCTCCTACCTGTGAGATATTATTCTTATTATTCAAAAAGCGAACTCCTATTCACATGGAGGAAGCCTAAAAGGCCATTAACTTGGTCTAACTCATTCTCAAATTGCCGCCCATTCAAATTGCCCCCCCGGGTGCTCCACATTCGGAACCATGGATCAAGTCCAACTTCCTGCAATGCAGGAATATGCAGGTGTCCCATATGGGGATCAAACCTGCAACCTTGGCATTATCAGCAGCACACTCTAACCAACTGAGCTATCCAGGCTCACAACCCCAACAAAATCAAGAATCCAGCTATATGTTTAAGATGATATTATGTTTTGATCTTATTCAGATTTTGTGCAGTTTTAGATTCACAAGAAATTCAGTTCCTTTATTCAGAATATTCAGTCTTGAGTAGGACTGGGTAATATAATGATATATCTTCCAAAACCAGTTTCAAGTCCATATCATGATATTGGTTTCATAATTTTTGACCTGGCAGTATATTGCAAATAATGGTGTGTGTGTGTGTGTGTGTGTGTGTGTGTGTGTTATGCAAAAATCACCAAGTGGGAAAAACCTTGAAGCTAGCCAATGCCTCTACATAGCTCAATCCTTATTTCAGACATCGTGATACAGTGGTACCTCAGGTTAAGAACTTAATTCGTTCCGGAGGTCCATTCTTAACATGAAACTCTTCTTAACCTGAAGCACCACTTTAGCTAATGGGACCTCCCGCTGCTGCTGCGCTGCCAGAGCACGATTTCTGTTCTTATCCCGAAGCAAATTTCTTAACCTGAAGCGTTATTTCTGGGTTAGCGGAGTCTATAACCTGAAGTGTCTGTAACCTGAGGTACCACTGTATATTGCTATATCATGATGTTTAGCTGCTGATATATCGCTACGTTGAAAACCAGATACCACCCAACCTTAGTCTTGAGTACACTTTATTTTTTGTTAAAAAATAAAAACACAAACTCTAGGGCTGAATATTCACTAATATAAGACTGTGACAATAAGCGATGAATTCATTTTTTTTGGTTCTGTTTCAGCTGACAACACTGATTCCCCAGGAGAGTGTCCCAGTTAAGGAGGACTGGGGAAAGGAAAGGGAGGCAAGTTCCATTCAATTTGGAAAACGCTATTTTGATTCTTCAAATGTGGCAGAGTGCAACCCATGTAAATCCAGAAATTACATGAGATGTCTTCTAGCTGAATACTGTACAGCGATTTGAATCTAGCTTTTGAATTACCGTCCAGAAGCTAATGGGTTCAAAATTCTTCCCTTTTGTTTCCATGGTCAGGAGAGCATGGTATTTGACTTTTGTGCCAAATTATTTCTGTTAACTGCTGAACAGTTACTGATGACTTTTTTGGGGGGGGGAGGGGAGTTGCCGCTCTAAGAACTGTAATACGTTGCTCTTTTGCAAGGTCACATAGAGCTCCAGTTATACAATATTGCTTATCCTTCATTAATATATTGTTGCACACATTAAAGTACAAGTGCAACTAAACCTAGGCTCGCTCTTACACATATTTACTTGGGAGTAAGGTGGACGACAGCAATAGTAACTGTCCATAGTCACTTACACCAGTGAGCCAGTGTGGTGAGAGCCAGAGTGGTGTAGTGGTTAAGAGTGGTAGACTTGTAATCTAGGGAACCGGGTTCGCGTCTCCGCTCCTCCACATGCAGCTGCTGGTTGACCTTGGGCTAGTCACACTTCTTGAAGTCTCTCAGCCCCACTCACCTCACAGAGTGTTGTGGGGGAGGAAGGGAAAGGAGAATGTGAGCCGCTTTGAGATTCCTTTGGGTAGTGAAAAGCGGGATATCAAATCCAAACTCTTCTTCTCTTCTCTTCTTCTACACCGAATAAACTGATGCAACAAGCATAAAAATACAAAACCATCACAATAAAATGCCACATACAACACAGAACCAAAGTAGCCATCAGACATGTATGCTAAAAATCTCTGACCATATAATGGGGATTTTAACCAGATCTTAGAAGGCAGTAATGCCAGACGGTCTTCTTCAAGGACAGCATTTCATATCCTGGTGTCAGGGACTGGACTCAAGAAGGCAAGAGGGAGGAGGAATGGTGGAGATCACCCCCCCTCCTCCCGACGTGGCGGGAGAAGAGGAATGCAGCTTTGATTTACAGCAGGGGTTTGAGGAGTTTGGGGGAAGTCACAGCTCAGTGATAGACGAACAGAAGACTTGGGAAGTGTTACAAGAAGGAGGGGTGAACTGCAGAAGGGCAGCCAGCTGACACATTATCACTGGAAAGTATTTCTGATCCCCCTTCTCCCAGAACTCAACGTTCGTTAAGAGTGCAGGAACAATAAAATCATAGACCTTTGACCATGAATGGCCACTGTAAAGGGAGATGCTGTTGCTAGGGAAGGAGGGAGGAGGAGCCCAGTTTGGAGCGACGCCACAATTAGGGAAGACGGCGTTCTTTTGACTATCGCTGTTATGGTTGATTAAACTCATTAAAAAGGACTTTATCTCATTTCTCTGGTGCTTGCTGCCACCGGGAAAGGAACAGAATTCCCGAAGCCCTGGCACCTGGGGCCCACTACGAAAAAAGCCATATCTCTTGCGACTAGTGCTATTTTTCTAGAAAAAGAGGTTCCGGAATTCACCATGAACACCTACCTTGTTCTCTTATGATGGCAATGATGTCCACCTGAGAGGTGCCAGGACTGAGTTCCAGCTGGAAAAAATAGTCATGCTTGTGGCCACCCTCTGAGCTTCAGACTGAAGGGGCACCTAGAGAAGGGTCCCTGTACATGGCCTTAGGGCATGAGCGGGAGCATATCGTATTAGGACAGGCATAGGCAAACCCAGCCCTCCAGTTGTTTTGGGACTACAACTCCCATCATTCCTAGCTAACAGGACCAGTGGTCAAGGATGATGGGAATTGTAGTCCCAAAACTTATGAAGGGCTGAGTTTCCCTATGCCTGTATAGGAGTTATGTTAGGTACTGAGATCCTAAACTGTGTAAGCATTGTGCACCCATGTTGTTCTGAACCTTATGCTCATAAGCTTTCTCCTCTTCTGGTGTGGTGGCCAGGATGAGATCCAAAGGAGCATTTGCTTCTGCTTTTAAACTAACCATACTTTATTTGTTTTTCATTTTAATATTCACATATATACTCTGCCCTTCCTCCAAGCAACTAACTGCAAGCAATCAACTCTTTTTACCAAAACCACTGGCATTTTACCTCACATCAACTTTATGAAGTACCGGTAGGTCAGACTCAGAGAAAGCGATTGGCCGAAGGTCACTCAGTGTACTTCACAGCCCAGTTGACATTTGAACCTGGCCCTAGTCTGGCACCAATACACCACAATGAATCCAAGCGTGTTTGAACTAACCAGAGTTTAAACCAGTGTTTCCCAAACTTGGGTCTCCATTTGTTTTGGGACTGTAATTCCCATCATGGTCCTACTAGCTAGGGATGGTGGAGGTTGTAGTCCAACAACAGCCAGAGACTCAAGTTTGGGAAACACTGGTTTGAGCTAACCAGCAGGGAATTGACAGGGAATATTTTTCTGCCTGAGGGCCATATTCTCTTTTGGGCTACCTTCTAAGGGCCAGGTTCCAGTGCTGGGTGCAGTGTGTGTAGCAAGAAATGTAAATTTTACACCTTTGTGTAATAGGCAAGACAGCTGCATTTGGCTTTGAACCTAAGGTTTCCTTTACCTACACTAAACAATAATTTTAGTGTTAAGTCCGAAAAAGCCTCACTGACTGATGTCATTTCTGAGGAAAGAAGTATACGATTGAAATTTATTTACATCCCATGTATTCTCTGGTTTTCACTCCTGAGCGATCAATTATTGTCAAAACCGCAGGAAAACAAGTTCTTGCTAAGACAGGATAATAAAAATGTATACTTCATAAGACAAGGCTTTTCATTATCGATTGCCCATGTCTTCAAACATTCACTCGGAGCTTTCCTCTTTCCCCCTTGCTACGGCATGTAAATGATGAAACATATGAGGTCGTGAACTCATTCCGCTTTACACAGAAAAAAATCAAATAATGTTGTAAAATAATTGACAGCACCACATTGTCCCTTTTGCCCCTAGGTGTCCCATGCAAATTTTAAATTACAGTAAGAGCCACTGTTTTCACGCTGTTGGCGCCCAGCAATATCTTCGTATTATGTAATAATAGGGTGTGTGGGTTTAAAAAAAAAAATCGAAGCACTTTCCCCTCTTGATAGCCCTGTTTAAGTCTTGCTTTGTTTTTACTGGGAAAGGTTTCCTGAAATATAGCCAGAATCAGTGCTCTTGGTTAAACTTATTTTCTGTAATTGTTCTGACTTTTATTGTCTTCATTGAGTTGGGCGTAATAGGGGTGTACATCACTTACACCAATGTAATTGTATTGTACTATGTGAGTTGGCACAGTGTTATGTAATTAGGAGACTCTGTGGGTGTTTTTTTACGACTGAAACTTTTAGTGATGTGCTTTTATCTGCTCTTGACTGTATTGTGATTGCTTATTTTTTTTAAAAAAATTATGTTGTAACCCATTCTGAGATCTCATAATGAATGGCAGGCTAAAAATAATAATTAAATGATTGTAAGATCTATAATGATGATGATGATGATGATGATGATGATGATGTTAATAATAATAATAATAATAATAATAATAATAATAATAATAATAATAATAATATTTCTTTATTGTGGTCCAATGATCTATAATAAATATCTATAATAATAATAATAATAATAATAACAACAACAACAACAACAACAACAACAACAACAATTATTATTGTTGTTGTTGTTATTATTATTATTATTATTCTTTATTGCTGTCCAACAACCCATAACATGGATTCAGAATAAAATACAGGTTCATACAGGCAACCCTCCAGGGGAGGGAGACCGAGGCGTTATTTGTTTAGT
Source organism: Lacerta agilis (assembly GCF_009819535.1). Taxonomy (NCBI): domain Eukaryota; kingdom Metazoa; phylum Chordata; class Lepidosauria; order Squamata; family Lacertidae; genus Lacerta; species Lacerta agilis. Next base: position 60,531,413 of record NC_046321.1, read on the forward strand.
CATAGGTGTGATGATCTTTGATTTGTATGACTACTGAAAGAAACTTTGCCACAGCCACTGTGATATCATTGCACGTCGTCCAAAATATATTTGGTATAGTAGGCTTCAGACTGACCCGGCCAATTTGCCAATAGCGGTTTAATCAATAGTTCCCTAGCTTGGTCATATTGTACGCAATGCAATAAAATATGCCTCATACAATTGACGTCTTGAGAGCATACATAGATCCTACTCTGATAAGGGATGCCTCTCAGTCGGCCATTTAGCACTTCTGATGGAAATACATTTAATCTGGCTTTGGTGAAAAGACGCTGATAAATTGGTACAGACAGATTTCTAAGACATGCAGGTGTCTGAAAATCGAACCCAGAGTGAATTCCTACTGCTAATGGGCCACAGATAACATGAGATCGAGATCGGAGATAACTGTGTGATATGTCCCAGAGGCTATACCTCAGAGATTCAAGGGCGGTATCGTAGCCCAGATGGTACAGGAGAGAAGGTGGCATACCATTCTGCAAGTTCAATGGTTTCCAGGCAAAGTTTCTCCGGTTCCTTCTTCTTTGTTGTTGTTCAGTCGTTCAGTCGTGTCCGACTCTTCGTGACCCCATGGACCAGAGCACACCAGGCACGCCTATCTTTCACTGCCTCCCGCAGTTTGGCCAAACTCATGCTAGTCGCTTCGAGAACACTGTCCCAACCATCTCATCCTCTGTCGTCCCCTTCTCCTTATGCCCTCCATCTTTCCCAACATCAGGGTCTTTTCCAGGGAGTCTTCTCTTCTCATGAGGTGGCCAAAGTACTGGAGCCTCAACTTCAGGACCTGTCTTTCCATTGAGCACTCAGGTCTGATTTCTTTAAGGATGGATAAGTTTGATCTTTTTGCAGTCCATGGGACTCTCAAGAGTCTCTTCCAGCACCATGATTCAAAAGTCTTCTTTATGGTCCAGCTCTCACTTCCATACATCACTACTGGGAAAACCATAGCTTTAACTATACAGACTTTTGTCGGCAAGGTGATGTCTCTGCTTTTTAAGATGCTGTCTAGGTTTGTCATTGCTTTTCTCCCAAGCAGCAGGCATCTTTTAATTTCGTGACTGCTGTCACCATCTGCAGTGATCATGGAACCCAAGAAAGTATGGTAAAATCTCTCACTGCCTCCAAATTGCGTCCAAAGAACTGTGTGACTAATTCCATGTATCCAGGGGAGAAGGATTTTGTTACACAGCAAAACTGTCAACATTGCAGGGATTTTCGTGAGCATTTTGCGATATGGAAATCTTTTCACTAGAAAAAAAATGCTTTTGAATAATAATAATCCCAATTGGCATGCTTACATCCATTGGCACATCTAAGGGAGCTCTTGTGATCAATAAACGTAATAATTATTTTTTAAACAGACCATATGCCAAATTAAGCCTAATGATTGATGCCCAGATCCAATCTGTATTTAGGTTGATAGGAAATTTCCACCGACTTCTGTAGGAGTAGGAGTGGGCTGATTTGTTCCACAGAATCATAATTTTAAAAAATGAGTCAATTTTTATAAAAAGGTCATTTGTCACAAATAACCTTCTAGGTAAAAACATAAGTTGTACATTGCGTTGCAATAATGTCAACACAGCTGGTCTTAAACAATAATCTAACTGAATTTAGTCAGCACAGGGATTATAAATGTATAATTAGATATATGTTTAAGATATGTCACGATGAATATAATCTGTTCACTTCATTGGACAACTACAAAATACATTTTTAAAGAAAGCATATTTTTATAAAACATGCCTTTGTTTTGTTCTCATAGCCTTGAAGGGAATCCCTTTTCTATTACTATATTTAAATGTTTCTGTTCTGTAAATTAAACTAGGTAACGTAATGCTGAATGTGAAAATTCCTGCTGTTATTTTGGTATAATAACAAAAAGGTCATTGTGTTCAGTTTTCAATTGCATTTAATCTCAAAGCATTCAATCTGATCAGATCCTTTGGTGTTGGCTGCCAAAGACAGCTTTGGTGTTTTCAGTGATGTATCAATATGGCGTTGTATATGGTATTATATCTCAGCTTGTCACCATAACATGTCATCACACTGCAATGCCAGCATGGTGCAAAGATTGGGGGTTGCTTCCTGATTGGTTGGGTGTGTGTGGAAGCCGTGGCTGTGTTCTGGTTTAGCTCAGGGGATGAACTCAGTTGCTTGCCACAGAATAGTCTTACGAGAGTTGATCCAAACCTGGGCTATGGCACAGAACAGTCCAAATGTCCCTTCCCTTCCCTGCATTAGATTAGTCCTTGCTATGGACACTGATGGCCACTGAGAAGGGACAAGAAGCAATTTTACCCACTGTGCTAAGCCATTTCTAATTAGAAAGTTGCATTTTGGCTGGCCAAAGATGCTTTGATAATTCGAGGGACGCGGGTGGCGCTGTGATCTAAACCACTGAGCCTCTTGGGCTTGCTGATCAGAAGGTCGGCGGTTCAAATCCCCACTATGGGGTGAGCTTCTGATGCTCTGTCCCAGTTCCTGCCAACCTAGCAGTTCAAAAGCACGCCAGTGCAAGTAGATAAATAGATAAGTAGATAAATAGGTACCACTGTGGCGGGAAGGTAAACGGTGTTTCTGTGAGCTCTGGTTTCCATCATGGTGTTCTGTTGTAGTAATAATAATAATAATAATAATAATAAATTTTTATTTATACCCTGCCCTTCCCCGCCAAACTGGGCCCAAGGCGGCTAACACCAATAAACTCACAACAAAAAACATAAAATAATTCATTAAAATACAGATTAAAATACAATTTAAAATTTAATTTATACTGCAGCCTCATTTTTAAGTAGCCCACCAATCACACCAAAAGAATGAAACATCAGGGTTAAACTGAAACCAACCGGCTTCCGGCGGCTGGCGCCATGATGGATGGTCGTGGGCTGCTTCGGCTGCGAAGCACCCAGTTCATCCCGGGGGTCAGGAGCCCTGCAGCCGCATAGCGGGGCTTCGGTTGGGGCGCGGGAAGAGCGTCCCGTGCCCTGGGCTCCCCGGCAGTGCCCGTTGTGCTCCGAACCCTTCCCCCGCGCCCCCTGTAAAGGGGGAGTGGGGGTGAAGGGACCACGGAGTCGGGCTTGAGGGGAAATGCCCTAACCGGGATGTTTACATGCGGCGGCAAAGTCCGTGATGAGCGTCTCTGTTCTACCTGTCATTAAGGAGTTGCTAAGAAACCAGAAGCTGTGAGTAATTAACTGACTCTTTGTATTCCGGGAAAGCTCTGGGATTAAGAAGAACAGGCAGCCCGCCTCTTTAAGTGACTGCTTAAACTTAAGTGACTGCTGCTACAATAATCAATTGAAAGTATTTGGAACTTGAAAGTTGAGTCTGTTGAGATCTCCTTTTGGGGGTTAACTGAGGAAAAAATATCTCCATTTGAAGTTTTGGTCTTTATACCCCGGCATCGGAAGAAATGGCGGCGATTTGGACTTGCGTAGGAAAAAATTGAGACAAAGGAAGGAAAGACAGGAAACGTAACTTGATACCCACCTCCCCCCCCCGAAGATGTTGGACTTTGCGCTTACGTTGGCACTGAAGGACTGGGAGGATGAGGAAAAGCTTACTGTCTTTCAACTGGAACTGCTTGATCGAAAACTAAGAGCCTTGAGTGCGATTATAAATGGAAAGAATTTGTTTTCCACAGAGGAGGCTTTTCGAAAGTTTTATTCAATGGAAACAGACTTTTGCCAAGAGCTGGAAGGATGGTTTGAGATGGCTGAGCAAATCCGAATGGAACAGGGGCCGATTTCAGGGGGTGGCAGCAGCCCTGGAACGGAAAGATTTTTAATATCCAGACTCCGAGGTGGCAGCCCGGGGTCGAGGGACATAGAATTAAGATTTCTACAAGAAGAAGAAGTATGGCACAAAGGCACGGAGAAACTCAGAATGGAGAGGATGAACATCTTGGAGCTCGATGCAGGGTTTGTTGTGGTTGCAACCTGGATCTGTGGACATTTAGAAGAATATAATAGGAGATTCGGTTCTGGTGAAAGACAGGAGAAGATAATGGACAGAAGGGGAGTGGGTTGAACTAATTAATGTATAATATAGATGGTCTGCCATGGCATCCGAAATCGGAGTGTGAAGTCTGTTAATTACAAGTTTATTTTATATAAGTAAGGAGATATTGAATTTAAGTTAAAAGCAGCATGATAAATGATAGAAGAAATAAGTTTAGCTGTAAGAATATTTGGTTAAGTTTTAGGTTACAATGCAAAGATTAAGATAAAGGTGTTTTTGTGTTTTTAAGTAAAGTTAAATTTTTATAGAGAAAAGTTGTTAAGCAAATAGTGTATTGTTTTAAAACCGAAGGTGTATAGGCGGGGGAAGTCAAACGTCAAGATTTGGAACTAGAAATTTTTTTTTTCAGTAAGGTATACAGATAAGAAGAAGAATCCTGACATTATATGTATTTGTATTTGTTTTGATATTTGTAGGTGTGGGGGTTGGGTTTGTGTTATTTTGTGAAAATGTCAATAAATTCTGCTTAAAAAATAAAAAAAATAAATAAACTGAAACCAACCCAAAGGCCAGGTGGAACAGCTCCGTCTTGCAGGCCCTGCAGAAAGATGCCAAATCCTGCAGGGCCCTGGTCTCTTGTGATAGACCGTTCCACCAAGTCGGGACCAGTACTGAGAAGGCCCTGGCCCTAGTTGAAGCCAACCTAACATCCTTGTGGCTCAGGATCTCCAAAAAGTTATTATTTGAGGACCTTAAGGTCCTACCCAGGACATACCAGGAGAGGCGGTCCCTTTGGTGCCAGAAGCGGTTTAGTCATGCTGCCACATGACCTGGAAAGCTGTCTGTGGACAAACGCCAGCTCCCTCGGCCTGAAGCAAGATGGGCGCCACACCCCCATATTCGCCTTTGACTGGACTTAACTGTCCAGGGCTCCTTTACCTTTACCTTTTACCTTACTGTAATTTTCTATGCTCCTATGAAATATACTTTTACATACTGAAATCACTTGCTGACTCAACTTGCACATTGAAAGGGGTTTTTGTTGTTGTTGTGGTTTTAGTAAGAGAGTGAATAGGGGCATGATAGTGACATATCAAAGCATTCACAAATCTCCATTCCAAAATTAACACAACCGTGCCTTCACTATCTAATTGATCTACTTTTTCTGAAAAGTTCCACAAGGGAATATCAGTAAAAATGAATCTGAAGAATATCTGCTTGCATGACCACCTGGTCATTCTGTGCGCCAGCGGTCCTTTACCTTTAAGTTTTTAACAATTTGCTAAGTGTTGATCAGGCCGAAACGTGATTAAGCACACATTCCCATAGGCCCCATTCCAGGCCCAATAAGCATGGGACGCCTTTGGCCCATGGCGCTGTGTCCCATAGATTGCAGCAAAATGCTGTGCAAGATTTTGCGCAGGATCTTCTCTGTGTGTTGGGCTCATGGGGGAAAAAAACTGTCCCATTAGCCCTTGGTGAATAGGGGAAGGGAAAGCCTATATAAGGCTGCTCCCCTGGAGTTCACAAACAAATTTGCTTTGAGAACTTGCTGCCTGCCCACCCTTGGGTTAGAGCAGGGGTCAGCAACTGTTTCAGCTGTGAGGGATCCTATTTCCCCCTCCCTCAATACTTCCCCAACAGAGACACTCCCTAGGTTTCACTGACAACTAGGATGAATCCTTCAGTGTTCATACAGGAGCTGTCTCTGAGGTACCTCAGGGCTCTACATTTGAAAACCTCTTGCCACCTATGGGATCTCCCTACCAGGGTTCCCAACTACTGCAGTTTGCCTTCCCTTTAGGCAATTAAGTAGCACACTTGGCTTCACTGTCCAGCCCTCTGTATGACAGGAGAATAAGCAAACAGTTTCCTCTTCCACAGGAAAGCTTTGTTCTCTCCTCTTAGTTACACCTCTTAAGGTACTGATACACTGCCACAGTCAGCGAACGTTTAAGCGCATTTAACTTTATTAGGTTACTTGAAAACATGGATGTCTCGGGTTATTACTGGTACAAATCTTCTCATGTAATTCAGCTTTGTTGTAATATTTCCTGCATCCCTTTAGCAATGGTAATGACCTTTCCTCCCATTCCCCAAAGCCTAACCTCCCCTTTTCTCTCTCTCTAACCCTCCACCCCCAACTGCCAAACCCCCAACTGCCTTTCAATGGTTGTTCCCCCTCCTTTTAGAATGCCAACTAGCTCTGCCTCCCAGGGAACACCTACCTTTCCACCGTCCCTCAGACCATGTAGTGGCCCGGACTATATTTTTTGGGGAAAATAGGAACGAATTCCTCTGCCCCACAAATAACCCAGAGATGCATTTTTAAATAAAAGGACACATTCTATTCATATAAAAACATGCTGATTCCCAGACCGTCCATGGAGCGGATTGAGAAGGTGAATGGGCCGCATCTGGCCCCCGGGCTTTAGGTTGCCTACCCCTGAGTTAGAGCCTTCACTTAGCAATTTTTGGTCACTGGTTGACATGGCTGGGAAGGATCTTTTTTCTCTCAACTTGATTGGCACTTGGTTGGGTTTTTCCGCCTTTCTCTCAGTGAAATTATCGCTTTCCTTTGTTAGGCTGAAGAACATTGTTGGTATGAGGGCGGAAATGGCATTGGGCAGGATCACCATAGTATGGGGCCTGAGGGGAGGATTGACCACGGCAAAACCCAATCATGGGTTCGGAATCTGCCTGGTTAGAATCTGCACCCTGGTCCCCCTGGGAGACTTTGCTTGCTCGGCTTGCACCACACCAAGGTTCAAGACTGGCTGACTCCCAGCATACAGGCTTGGAGAGATCCAAACCAAATGGATCTATTCCATCAACATGGGGCTTGTGGAATGATGAACTGATTCTGGGACCCAATGCCATGCCAACCCTTGCCCGGCCTGCTGCTGTCAATAAAGATTTGGCCCATCACTGTTGTATAGTCTGGTTATTTTGCTGCTCTCAAGGGTCACATAATGCGTCTGCCTGGGCAATCAACACTGCCTATTTTTTCCAGTAAAACTACATTAGATGTCTTTTTAAAATAAGTATTCTCTATTGCAGGCACGCCCAACAGGTAGATTGTGATCTACCAGTAGATCACTGGACGTCTGTGGTAGATCACTGGTAGATCACTGGCTCCCCTGAAGAAGCTCAACTCCCCTAAGAAAAGCTCAACAACAACTTTGACCTGAACTCCTAAAAAACGGGGCTTTCCTCCTCCCTGAAAAAGCTCAACAACTTTGACCTGAATCCCCCAAAAAGAAGAGTCTGAAGAAGTGTGCATGCACACGAAAGCTCATACCAAGAACAAACTTAGTTGGTCTCTAAGGTGCTACTGGAAAGAATTTTTTATTTTGTTCCCCCAAAAAGGGGTAGATCACTGCCAGTTTTTAACTCTGTAAGTAGATCACAGTCTCTTAGGAGTTGGCCACCCCTGTTATATTGATTAAAAGAACAAACATATACAGGAATATACAAGATCGTTACTACAAAAAACTGAGGAAAAACAGAAAAGAAAAAAAAAGGAAAGGAAAGAATACAAGAAGGAAAGAAAAAGAAAAGCTATATACAAAAAGAAACATTATCTTCTTAATTAACACTTAAATAAATGTAACACTTAAATGTAAACCTTCCAATCATTCTCATTATACTATTTATACTGTCGTTATTTTCCCCGCACAGTTTTATGTTCTTTAATATTATTTCTGCCGAGTCAAAAAACAATATTTGTTGTATGTTTTTACTTACAAATATCATTCAAGTTCTGCTAGTATGGTATGGTTAGTACAATATAATATTACCGTAAGTAATCCTTAAATATTCTCCATAATCTATATATTTTCTGATTTAATGCTCCTCTAACTCTTCCCGTCAGTTTTGCTAGTTGTAAATACTCTGCCAATCTGGAATTGTCGGTAATGTTTCATTTTCCCAGTTCCTCGCCACAAGGATTCTTGCTACATTAGATCATAACTGTCAACTTTTCCCTTTTTAAAAGGGAAATTCCCTTATTCCGAATAGGATTCCTTGCAAGAAAAGGGAAAAGTTGAGTTATGCATTAGATGTCTTAAGCTTAGAATTTATTTATTTATTTTACTTTCTTCCCTTTCAATTGCATACACCTGTCCTGTCAGTCCAAAGTTCCTTATGCAGCTTAGGTGGAGAATTCTGAAATTATTATTATTATTATTATTATTATTATTATTATTATTATTATTAGCCCGCCCATCTGGCTGGATTTCCCCAGCCACTCTGGGCGGCTTCCAACAAAAATCAGGTAGATGATTCATTAAATTAGTTACCTGATTCTAGACAGTGGATTGAATCCAAAGAACCACGAATGCTATTCTGTAAATGCTGTCAGGAAGCTCTTGTACTTTCCTCATATTTACGCATAGGGAACAGGCCGCACAAGTTCAATTTGTATTTAGTTTCACCGTCTTTATGCAACACGGTAGAAAGAGCTATAAAACAGCCTTTCTGTGAACAGAACCAAATTCACCCCTGCTGCCCCATTATATATTTCCCACTTGTTTAGTAAAACTAAAATACATAAAGAGCTGCTTTATAGAGTCTTTAGGGATAAAAATTACGTTAGGGCAATATATAGAAACGCTTTCGTACTTTTTTAAAAAGCGTAGCAGTGTATATGATGGAGTCTTACACTCCATATTGCACCCTTAATTTCTTTATTTTGCTACGAAAGCGAAACAGACTCAAAATAGGCAATTTTCTATCCCCCAAAGCCACCCGTTATTATGATTATTTACCCTTTAGCCTTTGTGAAACATTTTTGGGGGCTTGCCGAACTACCATAATTGCTGAATCGGGAAGATATGGCAAGCCCCTCAACAGTTAAGGAATAATTGCGCCTTCATTCCATTAAAAGTGGAAGATTTACTCCAGTCACTTATCATTTGTGTGAATAAAGTGCTATTAATTGCATTTATATGAAGTACGCCTGATGCTTTTAGCAGATGACTTGCCAGCCAATTTGCATTATAATGAACAAAATCCTACAGATCTCAAGTATGGTGGAGAACAAATGTGGTCAATATGCAAATAATCGCATGAACTCCGAGGGTCTTAGATATTGTATAATTGCACTTTAAAGGGCAGGCAATGAAAGAAACTTGGGGAAGCCTAATTAAAATTAACATTTTATCACCCTAAATTGCAGTTTGACAAAACAGTTTGCACAGTACGAAGTTTACTTTTACTTGTTCGAATTAGGTTTCAGCTGCAGGAGGAGCACAAAACACTGTCGCTCATTTCCCACCTCATTTTACGTAATTCAGGTATCCAGAGCAGAATTATTGCAACCACTACTTGTTGTAGTAAGTGCCACACTTTTAACATTGTGTGTGTGTGTGTGTGTGTGTGTGTGTGTGTTTGGGTGTGTGTGCCGGTACTGCATACCTCTAAATACCCCCAGAGAAAAAGCACTTACTGCAACACATAATCGTCTTTCAATCCAGCATAGAGAACAGTGTGCTAAAATCCTTCTCACATTTTGATGAAATTTAAGGCTGTAATGTTGTGTTGCTTTTCCTGGGATTATGCCCCATTGAATTCATTGGGCAAACCTTTCTTCTCAGTAGAAACACACATGATTGCAGTGTAAGTCTATGCAACTGTCCATCTGCTTGGCTGGCAGCCTGCCCCACTGAATTTGGTAAACTTACTTTTTTTGTAGGCATGGTTAGAGTTGCACTGTAAGGACTCAGCTACACTAATCAAATATATCGCTATAACTGCATTATAAACAGGCGACACCAGATGATGCTGTAGAGCTGTGATCCGTTGCCAATGGGATTTTCCATTAAGAGCTTTATAACGCTTTTTATGTAACTTTTTTTTCAACGTATATAGATCCAGCCTCAGTCTCTTTTCCTTATTTTGATGGGTGAATCTTTGGCTGATGCACCAACACGCACTGTATAAACGGAGAGACAAAAACAGATACTCTGAAATGTTTTGCCCCAAGCTTTTAGTCTGCAATGGCAATTAAAGCAAAACTTTTAAATATCGCTCATAGATAGAATGAAGTCTGAAAAAGAGAATGTGCCAAATTCCAAATGATTGAGATTTCACATGTTTTAAAGAGCAGCTGTTAATGAGAAAATTTATTATACCAAGACCCATTAATTAAATATTGACAGAGCAGCCTTGGAAGATGAATTTATTAAAGCAGCATGGGATTGATTAGCAATTAACAGATTGAAGCAGTCAACATTTTTTACTGTATTTTTATTTTTAAAATTTGTATGCCACTCCTCATCCATAAATCAACATAGATGAGAACATTGAAATACAAAATGAGAACACAAAATGCATAATAAAACAAAAACAAACCAATAAGCTCCCTCCCACAAACACATTTTGAAGGCCATATAATGTTAATTAACCAAATACTTAGTTGAAGAGAAATGTTTTCATCTGGCGCTTAAATATATGTAATGAAGGTGCCAGGCAAGCCTCCCTAGGGGGAGAATTCCAAAAATGGGGAGCCACCACAGAAAAGACTTCGTCTCATGTTGCCACCTTCCGAACCTCTTGTGGAGGAGGCATGTGAAAAGGGGCCTCAGATTTTTCACACAAAATAGAAACAAATCTGACCTTGTTCATTTAGTCCAGGCAGTTTCTCACCGAATTAGCAAACATGCTTAGTGCCTCAAACAGCTTGTCTTGCTTATTTTTCTACAAAACTGATGCAAAGGGTTGCATTCCACACACACACCCCACTCAACTTCCCTGCCAAATTGGGTTCAATAAAGAAAACTTCTGCTTTGTTTTGCTCCCAGACAGATAAAATGGTAAAGATTGTTCCATTAATTATCTGCTGAAGAATTGCCCCTGAGATCTTTGTGGTCTTGGTTTCTGCTGCTGCTGCTACTAATAATAAATAATAATAATTTATTATTTATACCCCGCCCATCTGGCCGGGTCTCCCCAGCCACTCTGGGCGGCCTCCAACAAATACCAAAATACAATACAAAGTCACAAATTAAAAACTTCCCTAAACAGGGCTGCCTTCAGGTATTTTCTAAATGACAGGTAGTTGTTTATCTCTCTGACCCCTGATGGGAGGGCGTTCCACAGGGCGGGCGCCACTACCGAGAAGGCCCTCTGTCTGGTTCCCTGTAGCTTTGCTTCTCGCAGTGAGGGAACCGCCAGAAGGCCCTCGGTGCTGGATCTCAGTGTCCGGGCTGAATGATGGGGGTGGAGACGCTCCTTCAGGTATACAGGACCGAGGCCGTTTAGGGTTTTAAAGGTCAACACCAACACTTTGAATTGTGCTCGGAAACGTACTGGGAGCCAATGCAGATCTCTCAGGACCAGTGTTATGTGGTCCCGGCGGCCATTCCCAGTCACCAGTCTAGCTGCCGCATTCTGGATTAATTGCAGTTTCCGGGTCACCTTCAAAGCTAGCCCCACGTAGAGCGCATTGCAATAGTCCAAGCGGGAGATAACCAGAGCATGCACCACTCTGGCAAGACAGTCTGCGGGCAGGTAGGGTCTCAGCCTGCGTACCAGATGGAGCTGGTAGACAGCCGCCCTGGACACACAATTAACCTGCGCTTCCATGGACAGCTGTGAGTCCAAAATGACTCCCAGGCTGCGCACCTGGTCCTTCAGGGGCACAGTTACCCCATTCAGGACCAGGGAGTCCCCCACACCCGCCCGCCTCCTGTCCCCCAAAAACAGTACTTCTGTCTTGTCAGGATTCAACCTCAATCTGTTAGCCGCTATCCATCCTCCAACAGCCTCCAGGCACTCACACAGGACCTTCACCGCCTTCACTGGTTCTGATTTAAAAGAGAGGTAGAGCTGGGTGTATTTGCTTGTGAAATCTCTGAAATCAAACTTTTGTAGCAGCTATGAAACACTTTGCCTGCGTAACACAGAAGTCAAGGTGCTCATCAGCTCTTCAGAACCAAGCAATCTTTCAGAGCTTTAATTATCAATTGTATCAGTTTGGAACTCTATGCTGTGAAGAATCTTTTTATAAGGGGGTGGGCGGGCACGAATGATTGTGCAGTTTATAGAATTTGTGACTTTAAAAAGGAATTGAAAGGGGGGAAATAAAATGGTAATGATAAAGAGATACCTTTTAAATAGAACATGAATCGTATAGTTGGAAGGGACCCTAAGGGTCATCTAGTCCAACCCAGTTCAAGCTTGGGGCTCTATGAACAAAAGCTGCCTCTTGTTGATGGAGGCAACTGCGATTTCCACTAGAGGAAGGTGGTATTTAGCAATTTCACCACTTTCAATCTCCCCATGAAAACTCTCATATGCTTCAGAGGATCCTCGAGCCCTCCACTATGCATGTTGAGACATAAGCATGCCTCACCGTTTCCTAGTAAAGAAGTTTAGCATTGTAGCCTAGGGCTGCAATCCTATACCCACTTACTTGAAACCCCCAGCCTTACTTCTGGGTAAATGTGTGTAGGGTCGCCCAGTAAATCAGTGGAATATCTCTCCTTGTTCTTTCAAACAATTGATGCTCGTACACCTATTTTCCTGTGACTTGTGGTTTCATTATTTATTTATTTCCATTTATGAATTGCTTCTTATGAACCTTGGTTTTTTTTGGGGGGGGGGTAGTTAGGAAGATAATCCATAATTTTAAAAAATCTATGACCATTTGGATAGCTCAGTTGGTTAGAACATGTTGCTGTAAACTCCAAAGTTGGAGGTTAGATAGCACTGTTAGGATTATTTTCCCGTGTTGCGGTCATGGGATTGTTTTTATCACATGACGGTGTATGTTTTCATTCCACATTGTGGGAAGTGACGGAGACGGGATGTTTGGATTACTGTGTTTCCGTTATGTAGGACTTTTGTCCTCTGTTCTTTATCTTTGATGTCTGATGCTGAAGAGGAAAGAGCTGAGTTACGATGCTCCAAGAGTGTATATGTAAATAAACGTAGTTTAGCCTAAAAGCTGTGGTACTGAGTCTGAATGCTGACTGCCTATACTCTGCTGATCCTGAAGTGTGCTGATGCTTCTTAGGTATCAGTCGCTGTGATGTTCGGGCTGGAGAGAGATTTTGAATCTCCCAATTGAACGACCAGGAGGGAGAGAACATGTCAGTCGGGCATGTGTCTCTACTGGACTCCTACTTGTGTGTAGGACCTCCTGACAATGGTTATGGACCCAGGGATTGTGGCCACAGAGGACAGCAGGCTCGGTGCCAGCAGAAAGGACTGGGAGCTGTTTTTGTCCTGGTTGAAGCCTCCGGTAATCGGTAGCTGCAGCGTGGAGTCTGTGTGAGTACAGCTGTAATTGGAGACGCAAGAAGCTAAAACCGAAAGCGAATAGGTGGACTGGTTTTGTGCCGATGCCAGCGGCTCATGCACAGATGTACTCATGCCCTCCTACTCGTGTGTAGGACCTCCTGACAAGGACAACCATGACAGATGGCCATCCAACCATTGTTTAAAAACCTCCAAGGAAGGAAAGTCCACCACCTCTCATGAAAGTTTGCCTGCTCCACCGTCAAACAGCTCTTAATGTCAGACAGTTCCTCCTGATGTTTAGTTGGAATCTCTTTTATTGCAACTTGAAGACATTGGTACGAGTCCCCCCCTCCGAAGCAGGAGGAAACAATCTCGTTTTCAACACCACTCTCTCTAATAGTGAGTGCAGGTGGTGAAGCCAGAGAACATTGATACTTGCATAGGTACAAGAAACAAAAACATAACGAAACAGCAACAAGTTATTAAAAGACCTGAAGGAAACACCTCATCCAAGATGGCACCCCAGTGAGGACTGCACATGCTCAGTAGCCATGGAATGTCGAGTGCCAGTTGGAAAAGAAAAATGGAAAACAGGAAGTGGGGTAGTTGAGTGGCCTTGCATGGCAAACCATGAAGAGGATGTGGAGACAGTGAACTTCTTTTTTAAAAAGTTCCTTGCTTGTACCATAAGATGGTGCTTTGTGTTGTAGGATGGACTTTATTGAGGAATTGCCCTGTTAAGTGAGCTCCTCAGAAGAAGCTCCTCAGAAGTTGCAAGCTCATATTCTAATGGTAATGATTAGGAGCTGCAGCAGCACTGATTTCAACAAGGTAACTTGCCTCAACACGTTGTTCCTTTGAAACAAACTTTCTTCTTCTTACTTTGAAATGTCTCTCAAAGACCAAACTCCAATCCCTTCATTTACTTTTACTTTTTTATTTTTCCAAGTTTAATAGTTCTAATTATTGCAACAGGGTCATCCAAAATCATGGCATGAGCCTGACCTATATTGTTAAAGGAAACCCTTAGCTACCTTTTGGGATTTTAATGTCATGCTTCATCACATCTACGCTTTCCCTTATTTCCTCTCTCCAAAGAAACTATTCATATCTGCTCCCTTGTGTGAAGAGTAGTCATCCTGCCTCCTAGCCCTTTTTATCAGAGGCAACAATTGACCTGACTTTACCTTTGGCTTTTGGAAAGACACAAAGGTTTTGTAACCGGCAGTTCTGCTGAATAAGTTGAGAGACTGGTTACACCTCAGTTTATCACCCCAGAAGCATTTCTGTCTGTTCCTTGGAACATTTTGGATGACCCACTGTAGACCTGTAGGCTATAAGAAGGCTCACAGCTACAGTGGGGAAGAACTGAAATACTCTTTTAACCCTGTTTTCCCTTTGGGGGAACTGAAACATTTTCACAAAGTTTAATGAGGACATTAATATTTTATTAACAGTCTTAATCAAAGCCATCTTCGTTTAGGAGTTGCAGGGTGCAGGCTGGAGAGAATGAACAATGACTGAACTTCAAATTGTTCAGGTAGAATGGCTCCCAGGATGTCACTTCACACAATCCTTTTGGAATATGCAAAGGTCCTTGATCATTAAAGTTTATTGAAACAGGTATTGTTTTCTGTTGAGACATATGCATATCCAGAATAAGAATGCCCATCAATACTTACTGATGAGTTTTTGTTGGTTGTTCTGGACTATAGCTCAGTGGTAGTGTCTGCTATGCATGCAAAATATCTCAGATTCAATCCCCAGTATTTCCAGGTATGTCCCCTGTTTGAAACTCTTGAGATCTGCTTCCAGTCAGTGTAGACTGGGTGTTATGGACTGGATGAAGAGGAGTGGTGGGAGGCACCAGTTGGGGAACCCTTAAGGGAAGAAGGCGCAGAGCCAGGGGATTGGTGGTGGGACGATGACAAGTGGTCAGAAGGAGAAGAGGGAGCAGACTTGGATGAGGAGGTGTCGGAAACAGGGTTTCAGGAGCAGGAAGAGGCCGTGGCAGAGTCCAGAATCAGAGGCAGAAGTACAGGCTGGAGATGAGGGGGGCCAAGAGGCAGAGATGAGGCAGCCTGCTGAAGAACCTCCTGATCTGACCAGCCCTCCTACTCCTGGTCTCCTAGAACCAGAAGTGGTATAAAGAGAGAGGAGCAAAGACAAATAAGATGATAGAGTCTCAAATTACTTGGGAAGGACCTGGGAGAGGAGGAACTGTGGGACGGTGGGGGCCTTCAGTTCCCACAAATGCCTCATGGGGCAAGATCTACTGGACGAGTTGCTGTGCTCACTAGGCCTGGCCTCCTGGGTTGACTGTGTTTTCTCGAATAAAGTGTTAATTTCACTGACGTTGTGTGATTTACTGCTGACCTGCTTCTGACTCCCGCTCCTGACACTGGGTGGAGAACCTCCTCCCTGGCAGGCAATTTTGGCCTGCCAGATAATCTCCCCCAAACCACACCCACTTGATGTGGGGTGCAGATACAGTTATATTCCCTACAGAAAGCAGTATTAAATTCTTTAGGCATTGGCCTGCAGAAAAACCAGCTGATGAACAGGGTGGGGTATGAATCCTGCTTGGTGACTAACTCCTACCCCAGCAGGCAAACTATGACAGGCAGGTGGGATCACCTGCCTGTCAATCACCTGATGTCATCATAAGACCTGGCCTTTCTGACCAAAAAATGTTTCCTACTCCTGGTGTTGCCAATACTGAGACGAACTGATAAATAGTACAATGGAGCTTCCTATGTTCTGAGCTAATGCCACCCAGAAAAGAGAGAGAGGTCCAACCAGTTCCTTAGCCTTTGAAGCTTGACTTATCTGACTTCTCGATTAGAATCAACTTCGCAGTTCTTTCATCCTTCCGCCAGCTGACATTCTATGGGAGGATCTCTCGCACGGTGTGAAGCTTCTGAGCCAAAGTCAAGATCTTTTGAGTCTGTGGGTCTTTTTGGAGAATCATCTCTGACTGAAATATTTCCATTAAAAAGACGGCTGGTTTTTAATTAGACTGGAAAGGAATGTTCTGTCACATTTGCAGAGAATGATTTGGGCGGGGGGGCAGGGACAGACCCTGGTGGAGTTTTGAAAAAGTCTCCTTCCTGTGGCCTGCTCAGACTGCATGCTGGGTTGTCAGAATGGATAACTTCCATTATCCTGCTCCTGTAATGGTTGGGTGTCTCCCACAGAAGCGAGACAACTCCGGCAGTAATTAACTGAGGTTTATTGCTCAAAACACACAAATCACTCTGGAGCTCAGTCACTCAGCGTCTGCTTCCAAATCAGCTGTTGCCAAGTCTGAGTTCCGCCCCTTCCTCTTTCCACATTTAAGGCCCCACTTCCGCTTCCTTTCCTGTTCATGCCTCTCATTAATTATTGCGTGCCTACGTGTCGTGGGATGGGCTATTTCCGGTGGCCCTCCCTCTGAGTCCGAGCTTAAACTGTCAGTCTGTGTCTTCTCCCTTGAACTCCCCCCTTCCTTCTCCTTGTTCTTGGAGCTCAGGATTCTACGGCAGCTAGGCTGCTCCTCCCTCGTTCCACATTCCTGCCTAATTACCTCCTTCTGTCTCTCCACGCTCTCCCCCCCCCGCCTGTCGGCAATGGGGCGCAGCTGGCAGCTCCATTCTGGAAGGTGGCAGTAGAAGAAAATGCTCACAATAGCCATCTTACATTAAACATATAGGCATCCAAACAAAATTGTCATCCTATACATATAGGTTACTAAATTATGTGCCTGGGTGGACTTGCTGAAATAAGTAATTAGAAGTATATACCGTATTTTTCTGTCTATAAGACACCCCCATGTATAAGACACCCCCTATTTGGGGGGACCCAGATTTAAGAAAATGGGGGGATGTATCCATGTATAAGACGCACCCTAATTTTTGACATTATTTTTTAGGGGGGAAACCCTAGTCTTATACACAGAAAAATACAGGAATATCTATAATTCTGAGACTCAGGTGAGTGCCAGGTCTTCAATGCTGGGATTCTTTTCATCTGTACCTTGCCCATAGATAGCATAACTGAGTTTTTAAAAAGCAGAAGGTGAGGGGGAGACACCCACTATTTGACACATGTTTCCAAACAAATGTAAAAGTCTTTCCAAACAATCATTGTAGCTTGAGGAAGCTCTGCTTATCAGTCATCTGTGGTGCTTTATAGATATGTGGGACATGGGTGGCTCTGTGGTCTAAACCACTGAGCCTCTTGGGCTTGCCAATTGGAAGGTCGGCGGTTTGAATCCACGCAATGGGGTGAGCTCCCGTTGCTCTGTCCCAGCTCCTGCCAACCTACCACTTCAAAAGCACACCAGTGCAAGCAGATAAATAGGTACCACTGCGGTGAGAAGGTAAATGGTGTTTCCATGCGCTCTGGCTTCTGTCACAGTGTTACGTTGCACCAGAAGTGGTTTAATCATGACCTGGGAAGCTATCTGTGGACAAACGCTGGCTCCCTTGGCCTGAAAGCTGTCGGAATACGTTTCACGGATCCGCCATGGATTCATATTTATTTGGTTATTTTATGAGTTTTTCGAGGTCTACTTTTAGTATAACTGCGCGTAAAAGCGAAAGTGAAAGCATGAATGAATAGTGTGGTTCACTTATGAGATTAATCCGCCTTTATTTTATAGTTCCGGTCATGTTCAAAGTTGTTATTGAGCGTTAAACTTGCTTCCCGCCCTTTTGGAGGGCAGCAACAGTGATTTTATTGGTTAAGGCATTATTGATGATGTCACGTTTGTTCCCTAATAAAAGGCAGAGGCACCCCGCTTAGGCACGTTCACGTTCAGTTTGGGTTTAGGCACGTTCTTCTTATGTTCTTTTAGTTGGGTTTTAGTTGAAGTCAAGTTTAGTTTAAGGGATTAGGAGCGGGCTGGATGGGTTGGATGGGTTTTTCTTTAGTTAGAGTTAGATCGCGGAAGATCATTCGGTTTTAGTTTTAGATAGGTTCTTTTAGGTTAGCCTAGGGTTAGACCCGCGGAAGATATTTCGGTTTTAGTTTATTTAGTTAGCCTCGCGGAAGATTGGGCGCGCAGGGACTTTAAGCTTAGGAGAACTTAGCTTAGGGGACGAGCCTATGCGGGTTCTGCCGAAGCCACTAAAGGTACAACCGGTGTCTGTCTTCCTTTGGGGTTAAAAGGGGGAGTAAAGTAAAAAAATTTAATTTCTTTAAACTGGTCCGTCTATTCAGAGTCAGGGTATATATTTTATTTCACGAGGCAACCATTCATTAAAGAAGGCAATTAGGAACTCACACTTCATCGGAGTCGTCAATTGGCTTACTCAACATCCTTCAGACTGTGAGACTTGGCCGGCGACCGTGCTCAAAAGCACGCGGAACGCTGGCCGCTTTCCCCGCAACTGGTACCTCGTGCATAACCAGTCCAAGGCCGTGCACGAGGAGCTCCAGCACCCAAACCCCGACAAGTGGTGCCCTCTCTGAGGCAAAGCGTAGTCGAAAATCGCTTCCACGAAGACTCCGGTTAAAGGCAACATATCGGAAGTGGCTCGGAAACAGACATTGAGAGGTGAGGTATAACGGCCCGGTTCATCCAGGATTTCGCTGCAGTAGCGCGAATCCACCGCTTGCCCAAGATAGTGTAAATAGAAATTGCGCGCGTGTATTTTGCCCCAAGGGGTCCCCGGGTAGAGCGGCAAGGAGTTTAGTGTAAGCCTACGGGCAGGGTAAGGTCTTCCCTAAAGCCTACGGGTGGGAAGGGTTCTGGCTAAAGCCTACGGGTGCCAGGGTTTTCGGTCAAAGCCTACGGGTAGGGCCGGTGTCTCCCGAAAAAGCCTACGGGTGGGAGGGAAAGGTTTTCTGGCAAAAGCCTACGGGTGCCAGGTTTTTCGGTCAAAGCCTACGGGTAGGGCCGGTAGCCCCTAGTAGAAGCCCACGGGTGGGGGTGGAGGTTTTCTGGCTAAAGCCTACGGGTGCCAGGTTTTTCGGTTAAAGCCTACGGGTAGGACCGGTGTCCCCTAGTAGAAGCCTACGGGTGGGGGAGGAAAAGTTTTGGAAAAGTGTTAAAAAATGGGCTCCTCACTCTCAACTGCTCAAGTTAAATTTTGTGAAGATTTATTGTACCTTTTGAAAAGAAATGGTCACCCTGTCTCTGAATCAGAAGTAGAACTTTTAGTTAAAACTATTGGGGAAGTTTGCCCTTGGGTCCCTAGGGAGGGAACGAAAGATTTAGCTTCATGGGAAAGGATCGGGTTAGAATTTATGGCCAACCCGAAAATCGGAATTCCTGTACAATTAGTATGGAGCAAAGTAAGAAACTGCTTTCAACAAATCGCTCCAAGAAATGTTTTGCTTAATGGAACAGTGAATTTGGGAAATATTGCTTTTAATAGTGCCCCTGTGCTGCCGCTTGCGGTTGTGCCGTTTTCGGCCCCCTCGCAGCAGCCAGTTCAGGCCCCGTTGTCGTACACGCACTCGCCCTTGTCCAATTTGTCATTGCCAGATTCATTGCCGCCTGTGCCGGTGCAGCAGACGCCGTCGGCCTTTCAAGCCCCGCTGCGGACTGCCCCACCGCCAGTCGCTCAGCAGTCATCGCAGGCCTTTTACCAGCCAGCGATCTCAAGTCAGCAGCAGCCGCGGACCTCGCTCCAAGCAACGGTCCCGCTTCCTCCATCGCAAGCCGCGCTTTTGCCAGCGATCCAGCAGCAGCAGCAGCAAGCAGCCTTTTTGCCAGCAAACCCTGCTGCCCTGCAGGCCGCGCTCAAGCCAGCAGCTCCAGTTTTGCAGCAAGCTGATTTCCAATCAACAGCAATCCAAGCTTCAATGCAAGCAGCACAACAGCAATTTACCAACCCTTCAGCACCTCCGATGCCAATGCAGATTCCAAGACAAGAACAAAGCCAAACAATGATGATCCAGATGCCAGGACTTGCAGTACAGAGCCAACAACCTTATGCTCCAACTTCAAGTCAGCCATCTTGTCTTCATCCAACTTCAAGTCAGCCATCTTGTCTTCATCCAACTTCAAGTCAGCCATCTTGTCTTCATAGTCAGCCATCTTCAAGGCATCCAGATGTCAAAGACTCTTTAGCACCATCTAGTGGCTCATCATTTGGAAAGCATCAAGAAGATTTAAACTCACTGATGCCACCTACAGATCCAACAGCAATGCAACCCATCTGCAGAACCCAAGCTTTGGAAGCAGCTTTGGGACAAATAGACTTTAGTGCTGATCCAATGCACATCTTTCCAGTGATTCGTGCTAATGGAGGACAACCTGCAAGATATCAGGCCATCCCTTTTGAAACACTACGTGAACTGCAAAAAGCCATACGCGAAAATGGACTTCAAGCTCCTTATACTAGAAGTTTACTTGAAGGACTGTCCACTAGTAGACTTCTGCCATCTGATTGGAAGTTGATTCTTCGCACCTTCCTGTCGCCTACAGATGCTCTTCTGTGCCTGCAGGAGTGGAAAGAAGTAGCAGCCAGACGTGCAACGCCACTCGCCACAGAAGATATGCTCACAGGATCAGGACATTATTCCAATCTCAATCAACAGCTAGCCATACCCGATGCTGCACTCGTCACCATAGCAGACATCGTGGTCAAAGCTTGGCGCAGATTACCCAATCGCACAGATGCCAGCTCAGTATCAGGATTCGCTGCAGTTAGGCAAGGTCCAAAAGAGCCTTATGGGGACTTCGTGGATCGCCTGATTGTTGCAGTGGAACGCCAGATAGAAGATCGTCATGCCAGAAACATGCTGACAAAACAACTTGCCTTTGAAAATGCCAATGATGACTGCAAGAATGCCCTAACAGCAGTTGCAGCTCGTCCAGATGCCACATTGACTGAGATGCTGCGCGTCTGCCAGAATGTTGGTACCCACTCCTACAAAGCACAACTCTTGGCAGCTGCGGTACAGATGCCACGTCAAGACAGCTCTACGCCAGTCAAGAAGTGCTATGGGTGTGGAGGCGATGAGCATTTCAGGTCGCAGTGCACGGCAACACCAAGGCCTTCTGCCAAGCCGCCAGAGAGATGTCCCATCTGTCAAAAAGGATTTCATTGGGCGAATGATTGTCGTTTGAATCCACAAAATACATCACCTACCTCATCTCCAGTTCAGGGAAACGGTTCTGCGGGCCGCGCCCCGGCCCCGGTAAAACAATAGGGTGCAAGCTCAAGAACATCGTGAAGGTCAACCATCCCAGAAAGGTGAACAACGCTACTCCTTATCCAGGTCATCAGGAAAAAAGAGTAATCCAGAGAGATATCTACTCTTCAGATGTCCAGAGAAAAGATGTGACCTCATCAGACATTCAGGTTCCAGAGGTTTCATCGTCTGCCTTACCTATTCAAAGGGTTCCAGTAGAGAACATAGCATTCAGTTCACCTTCTGCTGACCGACCTTCAGTTCCTGCTGATGTCACCCCCGCTTCACAGCAAGCAATCACAGTCAAGTCTCTGATCGCAGAATTGCCTTCAACGTTGAGAAGACATCCCACTGAAGTCAACCTTGCAACACCTGAGCTTTATTCACCTTCAAATCAAGGTCAGCCTATCGTTGAAGAACATTTGCCCTTGGTGAAACAGCAGTGTTTAAGTTGCAACCCAGCTGATGATCACTTTCCATGTGGCCAAAGAATACAAGTGAGTGAGCCAGCTCCCTCTTATGGAAGCTTCAACATCACTCCAGTTAACAATGTCCACACCTTTGTGTCACCTCCAGCTTTTAAGCTCAGCCCGCCACAATCAAGCAATTATCAGGAACAACAACTTCGACTGCCTTGTGTCAAAGAAGAAGTTCCATCCTGCCAGTTTGATGCACAACTGACTGAGTGCCAGCAGGTTCAACAGCATCAGCAACTTTTACTAACAGAAGAACCCCAAGTTTGCCAACTCAACGCCAAGCAGCTTCAGACTTGCCAACTTCAGCAGTGCAAAAAACCCGAAGCCAAAAAGATGTCTTCAGACACTGCCAATGAAGAACAAGAAGCTTCTTCTGTCCCAGGTATACCACTCTTCTTAACAGAGGACTGTTACTTTTCAAATCCATGGTTTGCTCAGCAATTGCCAACATCCATTCGTGGTCCATTCCCAGACACTTCGATTTGCCTTATTCTGCCTAGGATGGATCGCCTCCCTGCCACAGTCACACTGACTGCAGGCCTAGTTCGAATCACAGATTCATCGCAATTGCTGATTCCAGGATTTTCAACTGTTCCTTGTGTCCTAACAAAAGGTTTGGAAATTGCCAGACTCTATTTGCTTACTTCCACACCTACAGCTCCTGTAGACTCTCTGCCTCCTCAGGCAGCAATGGCGCTAATCAAGATTACAGAAGAACGCCCTCATCTCGTCTTAGAAATGGGTGGACGAAAGATCAAAGGTCTTCTTGATACAGGCGCAGATGTCACAGTGATCGCCAGAAAAGATTGGCCTGACCAGTGGGCAACGACTGTCACCCAGGAAGTCTTCGGAGTCGGAGGTTTCGAACCCGCCCACCAGAGCGTGCATCCGATTACCTTCCAGTCAGACTCAGGCTCCATGGTGCAGCTCCGTCCACTTGTTATGGATGTGCCTATCACCCTTTGGGGTAGAGACTTATTGTCTAAAGCAAGAACTGTTGTCCATACGCATTTTTGATGTGGGCCTTTGCATCAGCGCCAGTACATGCTCTTCCACTCACATGGAAGGAAGGACCCCCTGTATGGGTCGACCAATGGGCGCTGACGTCAGAAAAGCTCGCTGCAGCAGAGGCCCTAATCAAAGAGCTGCTACACCAGGATCGCATCCAACCCCTTACTCTCCGTCAGTACCTCATGGATAAAGCTCCACAGTCATTGGCCTTAGAGCGTTCCCTTGATAGTCTTAAAACTGTCCTTTGCTATAAGCCTATTGCAAAGTTCCCCTGGAAGGTTTCACTGCTTGGTGAGGTGAATTCTCCTGTCTACAAGTTCTGTTCAGCAGCATCTTCAAGCGCTCTCACGCCGTTGAAACTTTCCTTTGTCTCAGTGATCCAATCACCAACCGTGGGACGCTCCTTGTTATGTTCCGTGCTGTCTTTTGCATGGGCAT
Organism: Lacerta agilis; assembly: GCF_009819535.1. Classification (NCBI taxonomy): domain Eukaryota; kingdom Metazoa; phylum Chordata; class Lepidosauria; order Squamata; family Lacertidae; genus Lacerta; species Lacerta agilis. Next base: position 60,554,713 of record NC_046321.1, read on the forward strand.
TCTGTTGGCTGATTTTGAATGGTACTCACCGTGCCTACAGGTTGCCGCCATCACTTCTTGCAGCATACCTGTTTCCAACCAAAACCGCAAACCCTTTTCACCTGCTTTCTGTTGCTCTCTACCTGATTGCAAATATGCTCCGCGTCTCCCCAGGTATTCTTTTGGAGCATCTTTTCCTGCATCAACCAAGAACTCTACTACAGGCTCTTCAGGCGGTTCCTCCTTGTGCTCAGAAGTGCTGTCTTCCGCAAGGAACTCTTCACCTGAAGATCAAGTCATGTAACCCTGCGTGGTACTTGCTAGCCTGCGTCTTCAACGACAGCCCCTTGTTGCTTAATCCTTCTCAGCGGAGGACTGTCCTTACTTCTGCGGAAAAAAACTCCTACTTCCCACACCCTGTTTGTGTGTTCAACTCCATTCTTCGCTCAAGAAACACGCTGGACTAACTTTGCGTGAAATTCGATACTCCCTTTTCATCGCAAGCCGTGATGTCTAACTCTGGTTGTTAGCTATTCGCTAACTTCTCAACTTCCTGTCAAATGCAGCAACTCTTCAAAAGTGCTCAACAAATAGCACCAGTTGAGTTCTGGGCAGTTTGCCTTACCCTCCTACTGCCTAGGCCTTTTGTTTGCCTCTGGGCGGCCTCTGGTTCCTGGCTGCCTGGATTTGTTCCAGTTACTCTCTTACCTGCATTCATTAGCAGATCACCCTGATTTGCTTGCTTAACCTCCTTTCTTCTTCAGGTATTGTTGTTTCTTCAGAACTCGATGTTTCAGTACTTTCCTGAGTTCCATGAACTTTTCCTGAGTTTCCAGGACTATTTCTTCTACATGGTCGTGTGTAGTCGGAGAAGAAGACGACCGGCAACTCATTCATCGTCTTCATCCTCCTCTCCAACACCATTTTGCAGTTCTAAACCTGTCTTGTACTTTATATTGTACTTGTAGAAAATTGCATATTTACCTTTGTATGCTTCTTGAAATATCCGCCTCGCATGTTACATGTGTTTTTCAATATAGCTTGGTAATTAATGATATGGGTGTTTATGTATACAAAACTTTTCTGAAATGGTTTCCATTTAGAGCGTCACAATTTTGATGATATGGAAATGTTTGTGTAAGGTCAAAGCATCGTCTTTGTGCAGTTCTAGTCATAGACATATTCATGCGTATATGTTTTATTTCAGTAATCTTAAATCTCCTCGTTGTGCTTGCAAAAGTTGTAGTTCAAAATGTGGTAACATTTATATACTTTATTTGAAATATTTCCTTTGGTCAAAGAATTGGTCATTCTCGGATTTTTTCAAGGTATATATGTCAAGTCTGGTGACATCCTACCCTATTGGTACCCCTTTTTTTTTTCTTTGAAAAAATCCCCCTCTATATGCTACCTTTGGCAGTAAACCAGGTTCCCAGCTTTTCCCTTCACTCTGTTTCCTGCTGTAGATGGGAGACCCTTATGTAGCTGGTTTAAATCCCATCTCGTTTCGCTGGAAACCCTTGCGTAGATGGCTTAAATCCTTCCTTATGGCTGGGAGACCTTTACTTAGGTGGCTTAAATCCTTCCTCATGGCTGGAAAGCCATTACATAGGTGGCTTAAATCCCCTCTCTGGAATCGGATCCTAGTTCCCCGTTACCTGTGGTAAGCACAGAATCTACCTTCCTGAAAGTTCCCTCGATTCTGTAGCCTCAGTGCCACAACCCTTTTCTGTTACCTTATCCATTTTTCTTCAGTTTTCCAAATAAAAATTAAAAAAAATGGGGGAGGGGTCTGGGTAGGCTATGTAGCCCCAGCTCTAGTTATACTTTAATTTTGGGTCCCGGATCGGGACCTCTCTTATGTTTGGGCAGTCGTTATCCGTTATTTTTAATTTTGGACCTGTATCAGGCCCTCTCTTGTGTTTGGGGAGTAATTTGTTGTTTTACGCTGCACGCGAAAGTATACATGCTTATGAGGTGATTTGTTGTGTTACACTACATATTGAAGTATTTATATATGCCTAAAAGGTTTACAGTGTATCGGATCGATCACTTTTTATGTTCGGCTAGTGGTTTGTTATTTTCATGACTTTATTGCTACATTATTGTACAAGTATTTCCTCCTATGAAAGGGGTGGATGTTGATGGTTTTGCTGGTGTCATGGGCGTTTGTCTGGCACGGGCATTATCACGGTTTTGATGTAGACTTTGGTATGGACACTGTCGACATTGTCGACGTTCGCCTTTTCATGTAGAGGTCTATATCGGAGCAAGTGGTGGTGTTTGTGTCGGATGGATGCTTATGATATCTCTGATTTTTTTTTATATAACTAAATCAAAATTATTTTAATTTAAAACAAAAAAAGAAAGATGATATGTCGGAATACGTTTCACGGATCCGCCATGGATTCATATTTATTTGGTTATTTTATGAGTTTTTCGAGGTCTACTTTTAGTATAACTGCGCGTAAAAGCGAAAGTGAAAGCATGAATGAATAGTGTGGTTCACTTATGAGATTAATCCGCCTTTATTTTATAGTTCCGGTCATGTTCAAAGTTGTTATTGAGCGTTAAACTTGCTTCCCGCCCTTTTGGAGGGCAGCAACAGTGATTTTATTGGTTAAGGCATTATTGATGATGTCACGTTTGTTCCCTAATAAAAGGCAGAGGCACCCCGCTTAGGCACGTTCACGTTCAGTTTGGGTTTAGGCACGTTCTTCTTATGTTCTTTTAGTTGGGTTTTAGTTGAAGTCAAGTTTAGTTTAAGGGATTAGGAGCGGGCTGGATGGGTTGGATGGGTTTTTCTTTAGTTAGAGTTAGATCGCGGAAGATCATTCGGTTTTAGTTTTAGATAGGTTCTTTTAGGTTAGCCTAGGGTTAGACCCGCGGAAGATATTTCGGTTTTAGTTTATTTAGTTAGCCTCGCGGAAGATTGGGCGCGCAGGGACTTTAAGCTTAGGAGAACTTAGCTTAGGGGACGAGCCTATGCGGGTTCTGCCGAAGCCACTAAAGGTACAACCGGTGTCTGTCTTCCTTTGGGGTTAAAAGGGGGAGTAAAGTAAAAAAATTTAATTTCTTTAAACTGGTCCGTCTATTCAGAGTCAGGGTATATATTTTATTTCACGAGGCAACCATTCATTAAAGAAGGCAATTAGGAACTCACACTTCATCGGAGTCGTCAATTGGCTTACTCAACATCCTTCAGACTGTGAGACTTGGCCGGCGACCGTGCTCAAAAGCACGCGGAACGCTGGCCGCTTTCCCCGCAACTGGTACCTCGTGCATAACCAGTCCAAGGCCGTGCACGAGGAGCTCCAGCACCCAAACCCCGACAGAAAGCGAGATGAGCGCTGCAACCCCATAGTCACCTTTGACTGGACTTAACAATCCAGGGGTCCTTTACTCCCCCCTTTTTTACCTTCATAGATATGCTGCCATAGCCTGAATTTGTCATGAATTTGGCTTCTAACCCACATTTAGGGCAGTTTGTGTTGGCTAATTATGAAAACGCGATGGTTTAATGTGAACAAGCCTTATTGAACAGAAACAGCTCTTCGAGTTGCCCCAAAGACTTTACAAAGATCAGGACCTTCAATTAGAATACCTTGAGCAAAGTTTGCTCCAGGTAATTGCTAATCAGCACAGCCACTTCTCCATTGAATAGTCAGCTCCCACGAATATGCTCTGTGCAGCAGGGAAGACATATCAACTACACACAATGCATAGGATTGAGATGTTTATTGCTTGAGCCAGGCAATATTCATTGCCTGACAAACTTTCAATAAAAAACCCCAGAGACTTAAGTGGAAGCTCTGCTTTTATAACAGAACACAGGCTAGTAGTAACCCTGGCTGTCACCAGTTGCATTTGAACTGCTGTTGTGGTTCTGCTCTTAATTCATAATTTTAACCTCAGTCATTTTTGGCTTGGAAAGTCCAAGCTTTTAAGTGCTTCTGTAGTGCCATGGGGTTCATGTCCAGCAGATTTCTTTTGACTTTGTAGCCTCTCATCTTCAACTGACATTACATGCCACTCATCAGTCTCACCGTCAAGAGCTGTATCGGACATCAATACCAGCAGCACAGAAGTAGTGATTGGATTTCCTCCTTTTATCCGCATGGGAAAAGGCCCACAACAACAAAGCGGTGAGAACAACAGTAACCAGAAAATAAACTGGGCAAGTGCAAACTTGTAAAAACATTTTTTTTTTAATTTTCTAACCAGCTCTCTGTCACTTCAGTTGGCCAAACTGCAGGAGGCAGTGGAGGATAGGGGTGCCTGGCGTGCTTTGGTCCATGGGGTCACGAAGAGCTGGACACGACTGAACGACTGAACAAAAACAACCTGTCACTTCAGAGCCGAAAAGGTAGGATCGGCCTGCAGTCATATTGTAAAGAAGGGGTGAGAAGATTGGGACTCCGACAGTGGTGGATCTTGGGGTCTTAAATTTCAGCGGCAAATGACAAATCTGCTGCTGACTCCAAATCTCATCAGTCCCAGCCAGCATAGCAGGGCCTGACAGCATTTTATCTTTGTCGGGGGAATGGCCGGTCCCAATCTCCCAGCGACTCACCTCCCTGTTTTGCCCGAAGGCGAGCACTCCTCCTGCGAGTACTCAGGTCTCTCCTTCTCTCAGACCTGAGTCTCTGCAGCTCAGGAGACGCCGGTGGGTTACTGGAATCAGGGGCCACATCAGCCTCCCCTGACCAAACCAGTAGTGGAACAGCTGTAAGTGATGGCCCAGCTGAAGGCAACGAGGTAATCTCCACATCTGGAGCCAGGACAGGCTCAGGCCCCTGACTCGGCCCAGCTGGTGTTTCTTGCAGGGGAATCTGTGCAGACTCAGAATCTCCAGGATCAGGCCCCAGACTTGGTTCAGATGATGTCTGAGGCAGAGGATCCGGTGCAGACTGAGACTTCTCTGGTTCTGAGTCCGAGCCTGAGTCCCAGGCCATCACAATGCATATATTTTACAGAAATTGTGTTGTTTCTGTAGAAACCTGAAAACCACACTACTATGGAACACATAATATCGTTCTTAAAGTGTTTGATGGATAATTCCCCATGCCTGCAATGTAGGGAGTTAGATTTTTGATTTTGTTGTTAAGTTCCATGGAAAAGTTAATGCTAGTCCTTCACATGAACAATTCATCCTGAATAAATGCGGTAGAGTGGATGTAATAAATACCTGTCAGTAATTAGAGCCAAGGGCACATTATTCATTGCAAACACTGGCAGGCAAGGAAATCTTCCAAGAGAGTAATAATATTTTATTGTCATTTAAGTTACGATTCTACCAGAACAGAAATTGGTTCATTGAAAGGTATTGTATCCAGTGCTCCACATCCCACCCCCACCCCCACAAAACCGCCCCTAACAATAGCTTTGTGGCTTGGATTCTCTCCAGAATTTGTAGGACTGGCACAAAGAAAACACAGAGAAACCGTAATATGAAACAAATTGTGTTTGTGTGGATTTCTATGTGAGTGGATTTCCTTGGGGGCAGTCAGGATTGCCACTATTAGAGTTGATGTAGACCAGTGTGGTGTAGTGGTTAAGTGTGGTAGACTCGTAATCTGGGGAACTGGGTTCGCGTCTCCGCTCCTCCACATGCAGCTGCTGGGTGACCTTGGGCTGGTCACACTTCTCTGAAGTCTCTCAGGCCCACTCACCTCACAGAGTGTTTGTTGTGGGGGAGGAAGGGAAAGGAGAATGTTAGCCGCTTTGAGACTCCTTCGGGTAGTGAAAAGCGGGATATCAAATCCAAACTCCTCCTCCTCCTCCTCCTCCTCCTCCTCCTCCTCTTCTTCTTCTTCTGAAGACTTGAAAGCAGTTTTTTTCCTGGAGTTCATCATGTTGCCATTTCAATATCTGTGTTTCTGTGAGGATGAGTGTCTTCAAATTGCTGTGGTTACTGATCACAAATGACGTTTTCACTAAGCCAGTTATAGCAAATGTTGTGCCCTGCAGATGCCACAGACTACGACTCCTATGCATTTAGTTTAGCACATATAGGCCAAAGATCAGCAGTGTGTGTTAAGTACCACAAAACAAGGGTAGTCCTCAATATATTGTTGGACTATGGCTCCCATCATCCTTGACCACTGGCCACTCTGGCTGGGACTGATGGGAATTATAGTCCGAAAATCTGGAGGATACCATGTTCGCTGCCCCTGCCACATGCTGAAAGAGCACTCTACAAAGGAATAGTAAATAGAAATACTTTATTGACACCGTGCCACATGTTTACAGTGAGATTAAACAAGACCCCCCCCCACACACAATCTCTCAGTCCTTGTTACACTCTATGTGCTGTCGTACGACCACCAACCCCGAACGTCAGCTGCAATGTTGCTGTCTTCCATTCAGCAGCCTCACAGCCCATGGTTAGAAACTGTTCTTTAACCTGTTGGTGTGGTTTATCGTGCTTCTACATCTCCTGCCCGAGGGCAGGAGATTAAAAAAGTGCTGGCCAGGGTGTGAGTCATCCCTGAGAATGTTCCTCACAAGCACTTCAAAATTCTTGCTGATAAGCACCTATTTCAGCTATGAAAGCTACCTCATCTGACCTTATTTAAAGCCTTTATCAAAGTTCTTCCAGGCCTCCTGTCTCCAAATCTGCTTCTGTTATTTTCACAGATTATCTCAGCCAAATAAGGATCACATACTGAATGTTCTGGAACCACATAGCCCAGGAGTGGGTAGCCCATGGCCCAGCCAGAGTGGCTGTGATGGCCTGGGAGTCAGACTCAGATGCTGAACCTGAGGGATCCCAGCCTGCACAGGATTCCCCGCCTCCAGAACCAGCTGAGCCAGGGCTAGGGCTTGAGCCTGAAGAATCCCCACCTGTGCTGGATCCCCAGGTGCAGGCATCAGCAGAGTCTGTTCTGGCTCCTGATGGGAGGCAGAAACCCATTGCCTGCAGGTGCTCCACTCCCAGCCTCATCAGAGGAAGCTGAGGCGGCCCCTGGGTCCAGTAACCCACCAGCCTCTCCTGAGCTGCAGAGGCTCAGGGCAGAGAGGCGAAGAGAGCTAAGTGCTTACAAGAGCTTGCCTCCAGGCCCAGAGAGGCGAGTCTCCAGAGGATTGGGGCCGCCCTAAGCATAGGGCCAGATAAAAGCCAGCCAGACCCAGCCCAAGTTGCGTGAGCAACTTAGTTGTGAATGTATGCTTGACCTGCAACCTCGTGCCTGCACCTGCCTTGGACCTCGACCTGCTCCCTGCCTCGCTCCCTGCCGGACTGACCTCCTTTGGACCCCTAGACCCAGGACTGGACTTGGACCTCGCTTCACAGACAAACCCCTGGGGCCAGCATGGTGGCCAAGCATCAAGGATGATGGAAGCCGAAGTCCAACAACATATGGAGGGACACAGGTTCCCTTCTCTTGTTTTGCCTGCAACTTATGCACATTTTACTTGTGTGCGTTCAAGTAAGTGAGGTAGAAAAGGGGAGAGAGATGCCTGGGGGAAAAGACTTTGGCAATCCCAGCCGCCATTGCACCTGCCAGGCAGCTATCAGCGACTCTCATGGCCGGTTGCCCAGGAATGTACAAAGACAAGGAAATGCTTCTTACTGTCTGCTTTTTATTCGGTCTTTACAGAGAGAGGCTATAGAACCCAGTCTCTTGGATAATGGTGTTGCCCCAAATGAATCTCCACCCCCTGTCTCTTCCATCTTCCTCATTCGTCAATCTTGTCGTCTCTTCTACGGGTGCTGATAAGTGCCCTTTGTCTTTGAGCTCTTTGCTCTCCTACTTTCAAGGCTGGTCGGGAGAGGGGGGGGGTCTGGAATACTTTCTCAAGGCACTGTGTCCATCAGCTTCCTTCTCCTCCTCTACCATTATATCTCAACTACCCCCCTCCTCTGCCTATGAGCTGTGACCTCCCTCAAACCCCTGTTGTAATTCTAAACTGTCTTCCTCTTCCTCTTCCCTGGAAGGGTCAAGCTAGGGAGGCAGTCTACACCAATTCTTTCTGCCCAGTCCCTGGCAGTACCCAATGTGTTTTGACTATATGTGATTTTGGCTTTAGGGACAATCCCCGGAACACAACCCTGTGTACATTATGGGCTTGCTATATATCACACTCCTGAGCTTTGCACTGTATATGTAAAAATAAACAAATGCATGCCTGAGCCACCATATTTTCTCAACAAATGTCGGATATATGGTCTCAATCCTGCAATGAGATCTGTGTGGGCAAACAGCTTGTGATCAGGGGAGATCACAGTAGAGACACGGAGATCCATCTCCTTATATCTCTGCTTTGCAATGATCCACCACGTTAAGTATGAAAACAGTGGATACCTCATGCATATAAAGTAGGCTATTCTCTGTTATGTTACATGGCTGAAAGGTTTATTGCCATTGTAGTGTAGTATGTTGTTCAGGCCAACATGACTCACTGTTTACAATTCGTCCCTGCAATATTTTTCTGCTGATCAAAACTGCAATGGTCTCTCCTCCTTCCCTTAATTTAGAATTCAGCACCGTGCTCTGTCCAATAACACCAATGCGTATTTCTCACTTCATTTAAACTGTATGCAAGGCAATATGCTCATCGTTATCAACAACAAATGCCCAGTTTCTTTCCATTTTAAATATATACTTACACTGCATGTGAACGCAGGGTATCTTAATGTTCCTTTAGAATCATTATACAAATTGGTGCTGAACAGAAAATGGACCATAACATTTTCAGAGATCTGCAGATAAGCCAAGGCGTATATCTCCTCTAAGTCGCTTTTGCCTACTAAGGCACTGCACATCCCCAGCAAGATATTTAACCAAATTTGTTTGCCCCCTCCCCCCCCAAAAAGTATCTTAAGCTGTTCAACCACTGCAGACACAGAACCTGCTATTCAAATGACAAACATCCCCACTCACAGCTTTGAAAAACTCACTTATTGACTGTTCCATCTCCTGTAAACAAATGATCAGTCCATCACAATGGTGGTAAGGGGGAAGGGAGGTATGGGGAAACATGTGAGTGAGGAGGGGTGACAATGTGCATTTTGGGAGTGCTGCCAAAGATTGCATTAGTCGGATTGCAAAAAACAACAACAACTTGTTTGCTGTTAATGTCGCTATTATACACAGACAGGAGACAGCAAAGCCAAGGAAGAACAAAGAGAAATCTACAAAGACTCTAGAATGACAGATATGCTTCCACACACAAGAGAAAATGAGTTGATTCCCTTCCTCATCCATGGATGATAGCAATGAAGTTATGATGTTTTACAATGTCATTGTGCTTGTTTTTTACAAAAGGGGGGGAGAAAGCAAGTGGGTTGGTTAGGAGTTTTTCAAGTCCACTTGCCTTCAGTGGTGAAGCTGCATGTGTGGAGAACTAGCCTCATGCCAGGTAGGGGTTAAATGTTCTGACAGTTAGAACCCTTAGGGGCGGGCTTAGCCTGCGTATAAAACACCCCTCCCAGTGGACAGTAAGGGAGTTGAAGTATGGGCAGGAGGAGTTAGAGTTGAAGTATGGGCAGGAGGAGTTAGAGTTGAAGTGTGGGCAGGAGGAGTTGCAGTTAAGTGCGGGGAGTTGAAGGTGAAGTGTGAGTCAAGAGATAGAGCTGGGAGTTTAGAGTCTTAGGTGGATGTTAGCAGAGAGGATAAAGAGATTGTGAAACGTGTTGTTATTGATATTTAGTTAACTATTAGAGGTAATAGGCCGGTAACATTTAGAGGTATTAGGCCGGTATAGGACAACTGTTATAAGCTTATTGAACAACCTTTTATTTATCAGCAACCACAAGCTTTGTACGCAATAAACATCTTTTTAGTTCACAATATCCTCGTCTGTGGTGAATGAAGTAAGCAGGATCCAGCCAGTAGTCTGAAGGGCTGCAGCTGGGGACTGTTTGTCGTTGGTGCAGCACTCATAGACCGTAAAACGTCCGGGGGTGGGCTGTACAGGGCGAAGGGCCCGCTACATTAAAGTGGTGGCAGCGGCGGGACGAAAGATTGTCATAAAGTGGTGGTCACATTGAGATCAAAGATAGATCTAAAGTGTTGGCAAGAAGTGCCAAGGTACAAGAAGGATTTAAGGGTGACGCATTGTGTGAAGTGTGAGGCTTAAAGAGGATTTAAGCAAACTTCTGTGAGACTCTACAATCTAGTCAGGAAGGGGATCGCATACACCTGGAAAGGGAGAAGGGGAATTCAGAGAGGAATTACCTGGCCCTAGGGTGTGGTGTGATAGCGCCTAAGACTGTGAGATTGTGAGAGAGTTACAAAGATACTTTGCGTTTGAAACTATTTCAGGCAGAAAGGTTTATAGTGAGAGGTCGGAAAAGTACGCTGGACAAAGTGCACTGAGGTAACTTTAGGCGTGACTTTGGACCTAAACTGTGGAAACTAAGCCTGGAGAAATAGTTTAACTGAAACATCCTTGATTTAAGTACAGAAATAATACCACCAAATAAATAGAAAATGCCACCTAGAAAGACTAAAACAGCTCTTAGGGACTCACAAGTAGAAAGCTCTGAAGAAGAAAATGGGGTTTCCCAGATTGAGGAAACCAGTACTGAAACAGTTAACAAAAATCCTGCTGAGGGGACGAGTTTTAAAGCCTCAGAGGAATTTGAGAAATGGAAACTAGAACAAGAATATAAACTGAAGGAATTAGAAATGAGATTGCAAGCTGAGGAAAGAGAGAAAAAATTGCAAGCTGAAGCAAAAGAGAGAGAATTAAAATTACAAGCTGAAGCAAAAGAGAGAGAATTAAAGTTACAAGCTGAGGCAAAAGAGAGAGAATTAAATATTGAAAGAGAGAGAGAGAGAGAGGCAAGAGAACTACAAGAGAAAGAAATGAAACTAAAAGAGAAAGAAATGACCTTAAATATTGAGAGAGAAAGAGAGGCAAAAGAGAGAGAACTGAAAGAGAAAGAAATGACCTTAACTATTGAGAGAGAAAGAGAAAGGGAGGAAAGAGAATATTTATTAGAAATGAAAAGACTTGAATTATCAGCTGTAGAAAATAGAAACAACAACAATAGTTCCACACAAAATCCTAGCAGGGTGGATTTAAAAAGATTCCCTGACTTCAGAGATAAAGACGATCCTGAAGCGTTTATCATTTCTTTTGAGAGGGCTTGCGAAGATTTTGAAGTAAAAGATGAGGAGAAAATGCAAATACTGAGAGCGCGTATTAGTGGAACATTAACAGAGATTTATTCTCAAATGCCATCTGATCAATCTAAAGATTTTGAAGCATTTAAACAGTTGGTTTATGTTAGATTCGGAATTACTGCAGAACAATTGAGACAAAAGTTTAGAACAATAAAAAAGTTGCGTGAGGAAACATTTGCTCAACTAGGAGCTAAAACTACAAATTATTTAAACAAGTGGCTAGAACAGGAGGGTGCTGATTCTGTGGCGAAAATAAAAGAGGTGATCGCATTGGAACAATTTTATGACACGATTAATAGCCATCTGAAGTATTTAATTAAAGAAAGACGCCCTAAAACCATCCTGGAAGCTGCTAATCTGGCAGATGAAATAAATGAAATCCGAGAACACGCTTATGATGCCCCAAAATATAAGGACAAGCAGTGGGAAACAAATAAGTTTAAGAGAACGCAACAGCCCACAAAGTTTACCACAGAAACTGCCAAGAAAATTTTTCCCGCCAATGCAAATGTTCCCCATAACACGCCTATGACAACGGGGGGGACTGAGGGAAAAGTAAATAAATATAGTGAGGGTAAAAGGCCTGAATTAATCTGTTGGCAATGTGGGAAAAAAGGCCATAGACAATTGGACTGTAGAACTGAACTCAGAACTAGGAGTGCAAATACTATCCCTCAGAAGCAGACATATTGTGTCCAAACTGTGGAGACAGAGCCAACTGCCAACATGGTTGCCATGGCAACCGAGGCCCAGTCTAGAGAACAGGCTGATGAGTTACCAGTGGCCCAAGTTGTGAGGTGCTATATAATTCAACAAGATGACATGCTATTACACAAAACAGGAGAAGAAATTTGGGTGAATGGTAAACGATATAAAGGCTTAAAAGACACAGGGTCTCAGATTAGTATTGTACATCCTGATTTGTTAAAGCCAGAAGACTTTATTAAAGGCAAAACAATCAGTTTGAAAGGAATATCAAAACAGCCAGAAATCTTGCCAGTCGCACTAGTTAATCTGACATATAAACAATGGTCTGGAAAATGGCAAGTAGCAGTTTCACCAGAAATCCCAGCTCCAATGTTAATCGGGTGGGATCTACTTGACCATGTACAGAGTGCATTTGTAATAACTAGGGCACAAAAACTGCGACAGTTACCTCAGGAGGAAAGGCCTGATACAATTGTTGAACTGACACAAGATACAAGTTTAGTGCCAGTTACAAATAGTCAAGCAGCTAGTTTTGCAGCCAAGCAGAAACTCGATACAGATTTACAGAAATATTTTCAAGCCACAGCCTTGAATACAGTATTAACCCCGGAAAGCCCGGAGCGGTTTATAGTCAACAATGGGTTGCTATACAGAGAGATTCTTTTAAAGCCTAATAGAGGGGGTAATGAAATCCACAGGCAACTGATCGTACCTACTGAATTTAGAACCAAGATAATACAACATGCCCATGGCAGTATCTTTGGAGGTCACTTGGGAATCACCAGAACCAAACAAAGGGTGTCCCAAAATTTCTTTTGGCCTGGGATGGGCAAGCAAATAAAGTTATTTTGTCGAACGTGCCATACTTGCCAATCACAAGGACATGGGCAAGATAAAACGAAAGCACAATTATGCCCCTTGCCCATAATATCACAACCCTTCCAACGCAATAGATGTAATGGGACGACTGCCAAAAGCCAGTCGCAGGGGACATCAAACTTTGTTGACTATTGTGGATTTTGCGACGAAATATCCGGAAGCGAATCCGTTACGAAACATAGAGACTGAAACAGTGGCTTCAGCTCTAATAAGTTATATGTGTCGGCTAGGGTTTGCAGAACAGATCGTGACAGACCTTGGAGCCTCATTCACCTCTAAACTTATGCAGCGTTTGTGGGAGAGGTGTGGGATCAAACATATCACCAATACCCTTGACCACCCACAGACCAATGGCCTTGTAGCGCGAATTAATGTAGTTGACTACCTATTTAAATTGCAGAACATTCTCAAACGATCACTAGAGCTGGCAGGAGAACAGTGCAAGGTTGCTCAACACAAACAGAAAGTTTGGTATGACAAAAAAACACATGAGAGATCTTTTGAGCCAGGACAGGATATTTTATTAATCAGACCAGTAAACAGTGACAAGTTACAACTGACATGGGAAGGTCCTTGTAAGATCATTTCAAAAATGAATGATATAAACGACATAATTCAGCATGGTGAAGGGAGGCGGGTCATGCATGTGAATATGATAAACCCAATCAAGTCACTAAACCATGAGCCCAATCTAGACTACAGTAGTCACGTTGTTGAAAAAGCCTATGATATTGGTAAAGGAGTGTCTATCTGCAAAATGACCAGTGACCTATCCGTGAGATCAGTTAGAACAACTAGTCAAAGTTATGATAAACCATTCATCAGTTGGAAAGATAGAAAGAAAGACGTGCTAGAAGTTATAGCTGGCATGGGGTCCCATCGACTTTCTATGAAAGTGAAAGTGTTTCCTACACTAGAGATTGTGTGGTGGGAGGATGGGTACCCTGCTGCTCATGCAACACAAATAAATGTCCAAAATGAATGTGGTTACACAGCATTAACAGGGCTACCACGTCAAAGACATACAAAAGTAATCTTAAAATTGCTCGAAGTGGGAACTAATAAATCACTACAGCCCAAAGATGAACTGACAACAAGGGAGATTGCTATGAGCAATAAGCAATCAGAGCTTGTTAGCCTACTTTCATTAAGAGATCACGCTTGCCTAGAAAGCTTCAGCAAGCTGAATAAAACAGAGGATATCCACAAACTTCTGCAAATAGTTCCCAGTGCATTTAAAAGCCAGACAACCAGTGTTTATGCAGCTTATGATGACCTGGAGATGTGTGTACAAGTCCGCGAGCTTAAACATTTAACAGAGATCCTGAAGGAGGGAGAGGTTGAACTAAGAGAGCTTTTGATCCTGAGAAACAAGGACTCTACCCAGCTTGAGATCCACAATCGTTACAGACGCCTCGAGTGCAGAGATCGGAATGGGACTGTGTCATCTGGCCGGGGAAGACAGCTTACATCCCATCACGTTTGGCAGAGAAAAGACTGGTGCCCCGAGAAAGATACTTCTTGCGACGGTTAAGGACGATAAGGAGCGTGAAAGGATCCTAAACATCATCGCAGACGCCTTATAATGAAGACCCAAAGACAAAGGTTAATGGACAGTTACGGTTTTTCTTGCAATAAAGACCTAATGCTGCATGAACTATTGTATATAATGTTCACAACTATATGTACTTTTACTGAAGAGGTAATATTATGCCATAGTTAGGTAATATAGGTAAGAGTTATAAAATGTTTGTTTATGTAATGTCTATAGTGATGTTTAAAATGTTGTTTGTATCAGAGGGATACTTTGGCTAGTAACTCCTCTGATACAAACCTAAAAAGGAGGGAGGTATGTGGAGAACTAGCCTCATGCCAGGTAGGGGTTAAATGTTCTGACAGTTAGAACCCTTAGGGGCGGGCTTAGCCTGCGTATAAAACACCCCTCCCAGTGGACAGTAAGGGAGTTGAAGTATGGGCAGGAGGAGTTAGAGTTGAAGTATGGGCAGGAGGAGTTAGAGTTGAAGTGTGGGCAGGAGGAGTTGCAGTTAAGTGCGGGGAGTTGAAGGTGAAGTGTGAGTCAAGAGATAGAGCTGGGAGTTTAGAGTCTTAGGTGGATGTTAGCAGAGAGGATAAAGAGATTGTGAAACGTGTTGTTATTGATATTTAGTTAACTATTAGAGGTAATAGGCCGGTAACATTTAGAGGTATTAGGCCGGTATAGGACAACTGTTATAAGCTTATTGAACAACCTTTTATTTATCAGCAACCACAAGCTTTGTACGCAATAAACATCTTTTTAGTTCACAATATCCTCGTCTGTGGTGAATGAAGTAAGCAGGATCCAGCCAGTAGTCTGAAGGGCTGCAGCTGGGGACTGTTTGTCGTTGGTGCAGCACTCATAGACCGTAAAACGTCCGGGGGTGGGCTGTACAGGGCGAAGGGCCCGCGACAGCATGCTCCGTTACCGGGGGTGTGACATGCATCCTGGGGGTGTGGCACACCATCCAGGGGGCATGGCGTGCATCCCAGGGGCATGGTACGCCACCCGCGAGGGTGTGGCGCACCGCCCTCAGGGGCGTGGCACATGTTCTGGGTGTGTGACGTGCTGCCTGTGGGGGTGCAGCCACTGGCGTGTGTGGGGGTGGGGGTGCGGCGCCTGTCAGGGGGGCACCGCGATGGCACCCAACCAAAATAGTGGTGCCAGGGGTGGTTCGCTCCCTCCGCACCCCCGTCCCTCCGCCAGTGCTTGCCTTATTTGGTGAGTAAACCAACAAACAAACCCCTGTGTTGCAAAATATGATTC
Organism: Lacerta agilis; assembly: GCF_009819535.1. NCBI lineage: Eukaryota > Metazoa > Chordata > Lepidosauria > Squamata > Lacertidae > Lacerta > Lacerta agilis. The sequence goes on from NC_046321.1 coordinate 60,570,217, forward strand.
GGCAAAATCGAAAGCAACACTATGGCCAGAAACAAATATAGTATAGAAATCTTTATGGAATAATGCAAAACATCAAAACTATCAAACTGAAGTCTCTGAAAGTCCCTGAATACGTCACGGTGCCAGACTTTACCCGGCAGAGATCAAGCTTGTAAAGCTTTGTATAATAGGCAAATGTCCAATTCTGATGTCCAGCTCTGAACTCTGTGATAGTGTTTCCGGATAGTTCAACAAACACTCATAAGTAGAAAGATGTGTAATTCCTTCATTAACCAATCTTTTTTTGAATTGCTATAATATACATGAGAATGAAAAATACTCTCCTCTGATTATGTAGTCGCAGTGACATAAAAGATTGGTTAATGAAGAAATTACACATCTTTCTACTTACAAATGTTTGTTGAACTAATTGGCTGATGAAGAACTGAACGAAACAGTAGTTGCTATCCGGAAACACTGTTCAGCAGAGTTCAGAGTTGGACATCAGAATTGGACATTTGCCGATTATACAAAGCTTTACAAGCTTGATCTCCGCCGGGTGATGTCTGGCACCGTGACTTATTCAAGGACTTTCAGAGACTTCAGTTTGATAGTTTTGGTGTTTTGCATTATTCCATAAAGTTTTCTATACTGTAATTGTTTCTGGCCATCGTGTTGCTTTCGATTTTGCTGTGCCTTATTTGGTGGGCAGCATCGCGGCTGGGTCCTGGGTCCTGCATCACCCAGCCGAGGGCTGGAAACTGGCACACTCCCTGCCGTCATCTCCCTGTACTCACCAACCATTCAGAAGAAGAAGAAGAAGAGTTTGGATTTGATATCCCGCTTTTCACTACCCGAAGGAGTCCCAAAGCGGCTAACATTCTCCTTTCCCTTCCTCCCCCACAACAAACACTCTGTGAGGTGAGTGGGGATGAGAGACTTCAGAGAAGTGTGACTAGCCCAAGGTCACCCAGCAGCTGCATGTGGAGGAGTGGAGACACGAACTCGGTTCCCCAGATTACAAGTCTACTGCTCTTAACCACTACACCACACTGGCTCAGTGCCAACAAGGGGCATAGCCGCTGGGAATTTAAACTCCAGCATGGTGGGGAGGCCATCCTCTTATACCCTTCACCGAATCTCCCACCCCCCACCCTCTTTTTTTTGCTTTGATGCATTATGACCTTGCTATGACCTTGCTATGGACTAACTGTAGGTCGCCATATTTTTTGGACCGGGTAGGATTTTTCCCCACTTGGAAAGTTTGCTCTGACATTTGGTTTTTGCCTATCTCATAGCAATTGTCAAAACTTTCTGATGTTAGGCATTGGGTAAGCCTTTGTTTAGATGGAGGGGAGGTTTTAGCCTCCACTTCTCTCCTCATTAAGCGTATCCTGCTAAAGGAATCTGGGTGTGTGGATTCTATCTGACGCCTGGATGTGGGACGGGGACCCCTTGGGTGCTCCTATTTGATGTAAGTCTTGGGGCTCCCCCTATCTGTGGTTTACAGTTAGTTGGACTCCCACCAGATGGGCGGGAGTCAATATATAGTCTGGCTTCACACAATGCCTAAGCCAAACCGCTCACATCTGCAACCAATAAAGTTGTGGCCTATTTGAACCCATAAACCAAAATCTGCTTGTTTGTGCATTTTATTTATATTTATCCACTAGGGGACCACAGGTCATGGGGCCTAGGCATGCAAATACTGATTCTAAGTCTTCAAAGAGATTAGATATAACCTATGTTTTGCACTCTATGAATGTGCTGTATCTATTTCTATTATTTTGTTTAAAAACAGAACTTCCTTTGCATGACAATTCTGTACTCAAAGAGCATAAAATTGACATGTTATTGAAGAGGTAAATTGAATAGTGACTTACCTCTTTAGTAGTATGTATGGTTGATCTGAAAGTACAAAGTATGCTTTGTACACCATCATATTCAGGGTGGGAGAACATTATGTAAAATCACTGTATTTTTCGCTGCATAAGACACACTTTTTCCTCCTAAAAAGTAAGGGGAAATACCTGTGCATCTTATGGAGCGAATGGTGGTCCCTGGAGCTGAATTGCCCTGGGGCCAAAAGCAGATTGTGCTTTTTATTTTACAAAGAGAAAGGGGAGTGTTGAAAGGACCCCGCTCAGCAGCTGATCAGCAAGAGATCTGGAGAGAGATAAGAGTCCCAGCTCCCTTTCTGCCCCGCCCTCCTTTGTTGAATGTGCTGCAGAGGGAGGTTGTTTGTTTCCCCTGGACATGTGACTGGCTGATTAGATTATCTGTCTGGAAACTGTAGAAACGGCTCCCTTTCCTTAAGATTTTTCAGAAATGTGAGTTAAACCCCATAAAAATGGGGCTTTTCCTCTTTGCTTTTCCCCCTTTGCAAAAAAAAGCTGCAAAACCTTTAGCTGATCCTCAAAAAACAAACAAAAAAACAAACAAACCAGGGCTTTTCCCTTTGCAAAAAAAGTTGCAAAACTTTTAGCTGATCCTTAAAAAAGCCAGGGATTTTCCCCTTGCAAAAAAGCTGCAAAACTTTTAGCTGATCCTCAACAACAACAAAACGGCTTTTAGAGGAGGAAAACCAGAAAAATTTTTTTTTCTTGTTTCCTCCTCTAAAAATGAGGTGCGCCCTATGGTCCTGTGTGTCCTATGGAGCCAAAAATACGGTATGTGTATAATGTTGACATGCTAACATTACTATGAAAAAATGGGGTTTTTTATTTGGCTTTCAATTCCTTGTTTACTATCTGCTTTTGATCTTGAGTCACAGGACTGCCTTAGCCGTCCATGTGCTTGAAACTATGTGTGAGAGAAGGTTATAGATACAGTTGCTCCATCACATTTTCCCCTAAGAGATAGTGTGACAATAAGTGTCAAATCACAGGTCAACTCTCAAATACAAAGGATAACAATGTGAGTAACTGTGGATTGTTTAGCCCAGGTAGCAGATTGCCCTCGTAAGAAATACAGGAAAGAAACAGAGACGAGACCAGAACTTTCCCAAAAAATAGAGCTTTAAATGGCAGTTTACTGGTTAATTTTGAAAGCTATCCCAGAGATAGGAGTGGGTGGGAAGGAGGTGAGGATAAGAAGTGAATGTGCAATAAGTCTGCTCAGAAGATTGCTTGGGCTTCTGAAAAGGGGAAGATTGCAGTTGGAAACCGGAAAGTTAGTGAAAGAGAAAGAGTTATACTATTCCTCTGTATGCTCTGTCTGATCACTGGAGTTAGGGCAGAGGACTCTGTCCTTTCAGGGTAACAGCATAAGGAGGTAAAATGAAGACACTTTCCTTGGCTTTACAGGGTAGAGGCCACTGGAATGGAAAAGTAACTGATCAAGTTTCAGGACTGAAAAACATGGGCAGAACAGAAAGGTCTATCATTTTGTCACGTATATGAACTTATTTACGCGGGTGGTGCTGTGGGTTAAACCACAGAGCCTAGGGCTTGCTGACCAGAAGGTCGGCGGTTCGAACCCCCGCGATGGGGTGAGCTCCCATTGCTCGGTTCCTACTCCTGCCAACCTAGCAGTTTGAAAGCACGTCAAAGTGCAAGTAGATAAATAGGTACCGCTCCGGCGGGAAGGTAAACAGCGTTTCTGTGTGCTGCCTGGTTCACCAGAAGTGGCTTAGTCATGCTGGCCACATGACCCGGAAGCTGTACGCCGGCTCCCTTGGCCAGTAATGCGAGATGAGTGCCACAACCCCAGAGTCGGACACGACCAAACCTAATTGCCATGGGTCCCTTTACCTTTACCTTTATGAACTTATGATCAGTTACATTTGATGCGCAAAATGTATACTGCATGTGGTAAGCTTTAATTGCTGGCTCGTCATAATGATTCCTGTAACTACACAGAAATAATATAGGCCATGCTGACCTGGGAGCAAGCCCCATTGGACTCAGTGGGAATTAAAGGTAAAAAAAAAAAGGTAATGGACCCCTGGATGGTTAAGTCCAGTCAAAGGCGAATATAGGGTGTGCTGCTCATCTTGCTTTCGGGCTGAGGGAGCCAGCATTTGTCCACAGACAGCTTTCTGGGTCATGTGGCCAGCATGACTAAACCGCTTCTGGTGCAACAGAACACTGTGACGGAAACCAGAGAGAACGGAAACGCCATTTACTTTCCCGCTGCAGAGGTACCTATTTATCTACTTACACTGACGTGCTTTCAAACTGCTAGGTTGGCAGGAGCTGGGACAGAGGAATGGCAGCTCACCCCGTCACGGGGATACAAACTGCCTACCTTCCAATTGGCCAGCCCAAGAGGCAGCTGCGAAAGGAGCCGCTTGGCTGCCCGGGGCGCCAAATGCGGGGTGCTGCTATGCAGCGTGCATGCGTCGTGATGTCACAATGCACGATGCACGGGCGTGACGCCCCTCGCTGGCCCGCCCCTCGCCTCCACGACTTCAGGGCCTGCCAGTAGCAGGAAGGGAGAACTTCGCAAAGCGCCGGCTGAGCAAGCGAGCAGAGCCCCACCGCGCCAAGTGAGGTTTTTGCCGGGCGACGGGGCTCTGCTTGGGAGTCACCAGTCATGGGGGCAGGGTCCCAAGTGTCACCCCTCCAGGGTGGAACACGGGGCGGACCGCCCACAACGCCCACCCTTGCTCTGCCCCTGCCAAGAAACTCAGTGGTTTAGACCAGGCATGTCCAACTTTCAAGAGGCTGAGATCTACTCCCACTAACAAAAAAACAAACAAAACAAAACAACTGGGAGTGATCTACCAAAGTTGGTGAGCTTTTTTTAGGATGTCAAAGTTGTTGAGTTTTGGGCGGAAGTAAAAGTAGTTGAGCTTTGGGCATCCCCGGTTTAGACCACAGTGCCACCTATTTCTTCTTCTTCTTCTTCCTCCTCTTCTTCTTCTTCTTCTTCTTCTTCTTCTTCTTCTTCTTCTTCTTCTTCTTCTTCTTCTTCTTCTTCTTCTTCTTCTTCCTCCTCCTCTTCTTCTTCTTCTTCTTCTTCTTCTTCTTCTTCTTCTTCTTCTTCTTCTTCTTCTTCCTCCTCCTCCTCCTCCTCTTCCTCCTCCTCCTCCTCCTCCTCCTCCTCCTCCTTCCACTGTTGGGATGCCTCTGTGGAGCAGAAGTAAGTCAGAAGTGACTCCAACAGCAGCTCAGTTCAAACTATGGCAATTCCCCCTGTGGTCCCACATCACCCTGCCCTTGATTCACTGCATGCATGTTGTAACGTTTGAGCATCACGAGCAACTGGACTCCTTTCTCATTTTGAGCCAGCTAGTAGCAATGCTTGATCTCACTTGTCTGCTGCTATGTTTAGTCATAGGATTCCCCCCTGTGTATTAAAAGTCTGTAAAATGGAAGAGATTTCTACCGCTGATGGGTATACATATGTGTCAGGCACCCTGGGGTTCCTAATGCTCGAGGACCCAAGATACATTAATCCCCATCATTAATTCAGTTCAGCCACCCTTGTTTACACAGACTGAAACTCTAGCCTCTTTTTTAGCCCAGCAGCCCTCTTCCTTTTCTTTCAACAATCCTTGTGATGTATAATTCACTGACAAATTACAAGAAAGCATTTTGAAAACGAACTGCAGTATGCATAGGGTACATCAAAGCCTGTCTTTGTGATCCAGATTCGGTGAAATTGCGACATTATGAATTGAGTTGTTTCTTTGAGGCGCAGACACAATTGCTGCAGAAAGCAAAGCAAAGGGTGCATTCACTGCTAAAAAGGGAGCTCAATCCTTAGGAAATAAACCTTTTTTTTTTAAGGATTTGTAAACATTGGCAATATTACTCAGCTAGGCTGTAGAATGACAGTTTGGATTTCTGCCAAATGTAAAGCAGGACATATAAAGGTGAATCCGAGGGTGAAAATATTTATTACATCGGCACAAGCCAATTTCATGTTTATTTGGAAATACATAGCAGAGGGATTTTTTTTATTTTTATTTTTGAAGACTGGGGATAATGCCTGCCTGCTTCTATTTTAAATGCACGCTTCATTTCAGTGCAAGACTCACGTGGACCAAGTTTCCTGCGTGTTTAAGCAGGAGGGAAACCTGTCGACTCATTCTCCAGGAATATCAGGCAACACTCTTTGTAAAGTCACTCAGCAACATGAAAAATGTACATAACTGAAGCCATATGGAGATGTGAAATACGGTGTTCACACAAGAGCTGTAAAGCCTCTACCTACTCACTGAATTAAACTGATGCGGGCAGAATGGTCTGTGGTACTCTTTTCGAATATCTTCATTTAAATGGAGATTTTGACTTTGACTCATGACTTGAGTGGAATGCTAATTAGCCAGTGTGCTGGATTAATTTTGCACCCTGGTTTTTAGGAGGTATTTTCTATTGTGTGTGTGTTTAAAAAAACTTTTATTTTAATGATACTGACATTATTAAAGATCTCAGATCCTTCTCATCTCAAATCTGTATCCTTTGTAATGTTGCTTCACATGCCTTGTGTTTTCTGCTATGCATTTACATCAGCAGATAAATGAGAAATATCAACTGGCATTAGAATTTAACTCAGCAAGTAATAAATTGTGAAGATTCCATCCTACAGAACAGGCTCATCAAATTTAAGAAATGGAATCTACTGAGAAAAAGCAGATGTTCTCTACTAATGGCTTGTCTGCTTCTAATTCAAATTCTTTCAATGGGAATTTGCTGTTAACTTACACGGAAATTATGAACACAACCCAGACATAATTAAGCACTTCTTGGTCCAATTTATTGCAGTGGGATATGTAAACATGTTTATAGCTCTCTACCGTTGAAACCAGTGGTACTGAAAATGCAGTTCTACTCAGAAGGAAGTCCCAGTGAATACCCAGGGCATTGTAGGATTGCAGCTTTGAAGGGCTTAACATTGTCTACATAATGCCTTATATGTCCCCACTGTAAGTTCATAATAATTTTGTTGTAATCATTGCTGTAAAAGTTAAATATGTAACCTAATTTTACTTCCTGTAGCACTTGATGGTGCAAAGAGAGGTAAGCCACAGTATATGTGCCTAGGTTTGCCAGAAACTTGGGAATAACTTCCCAGCAACTCTACTGCCTCTATCCATCTAACAATAGTAAGTACATCATTAATACTGGATTTGTACAATCCTTCATCAATAACTCAAGTAGGTGTTGGTTACAGGTAGGTAGCCGTTTTGGTCTGCCATAGTCAAAATAAAATAAAATAAAAAATTCCTTCCAGTAGCACCTTAGAGACCAACTAAGTTAGTTCTTGGTATGAGCTTTTGTGTGCATGCTGGAAGGATTTTTTGATTTTATATTTTATATTTTGTTTTGACTACTGGTTTAAATATTATACACCCATTGAATTCAGTACAGCTTACTTTAGAGTTGGCAGTGAGATTGCTCCATGAGTGCCATATGAATGCTGGATATAGAGACATTTTATTTTCCCCCAGGAGCCACTTGTGCATGCTTTTTCTGGACAAAACAAAACAAAATAAAAAATCCCTTCCAGTAGCACCTTAGAGACCAACTAAGTTAGTTCTTGGTATGAGCTTTTGTGTGCATGCACACTTCTTCAGATACCAAGTAGGTGTGTTTCAGAAAGATTCAGGGCTATCTGAAGCACCCCAAACTGAAGCAGGGACCTCAGAAGTGCTTCCAAAATTCACTTCTTAAAACCATCACTGAGGACATTGTGTCCGCAAAACATGAAATGTTTCTTCCCAAACTTGCCACATAAGGAAAGGGCCACAATTCAGAGGGCCCTTTTGTGACTTGACAGGTCTAGGTTTTCATCAGGGAGAGCGGTTTTATCAGGGTTCTCCAATCACAGAGCTTTGTGGGAAGGGATGTTGAAGTAATGTATCACTTTCTTCTTGCTATGCTCAAGTTCTTCTGCCTCCTTTGTCACATGCCAACACATCCACTCTTGTTAAATCATCTTTGCACTTGCTTTCTGTTACTTTTGGTTCCAGCTGAGCAGAGGGCAAGTCTGAAGATGTTTTCTTTTCATTCATCATAACTCCATAGTCCCAGTCCATATTCTTCTGAATCTTTTCAGGTTTACTTTTCCAGGAGCACCTATGTGACACATGCCATTTTCATGATAAAATTGTTCCCTACATAACCACAGGAAAAGAAGCAACTTCGAAGGTCTCCCCCACAAAAAAACCCCTTCGTTTTATCATCCGTAATTTGGCAGGCTATATCTACTCCGGAAGCGGTAATATGGTTGGAGAGCTGCATCACAAAACGTGGATAAGATGTGAATTTCAAAGGATTCCTGTGGTTTTGTTCTCACATTGTTTCAGAAAGTGCAGCTTTGATAACTACACCTTTAAAAGCAAAACTGAGTCAAAAGTCTCCCTCATCCCTAGGTAGAAAATAAATAGTGTGTGTGGAGGCACATAGAAAATAAAATCAGATGTTCCTGTAACCAAAGGCACAGGGACTCTTGGGGATCAGTCAATAGATTTGGGACAAATGCTGGAAACTGGAATCTTGTTTTGCCAGTTAGCAGAGCAAACATGGAAATTCACCAGGGTGGAAAACTCAGACAGTGTCAGGCTTCAGGGAATCAGCTTCCTTGACCGTGGCAGTAGATAAGCAGACTAAAGGAAAAAGAGTCTTCTTACCAGTTAGAAACTTTAATAATCACAGTGAGAGAACAAAGAACACATGCACACGACAGCTCATACCAAGAACAAACTTAATTGGTCTCTAAGGTGCTACTGGAAGGAATTTTTTTTATTTTTATTTGATCTCCTAGAATGGCAGTGATCCCAATTAAGAACCCCACCTCCTTCTGTCCCTATTAATCTACGTCACTTCTAAGAAGGGGGGTGAATGCTATCCAGAGACTGTGAATCTGTTAACCCTCTCTGTTCCTGTGCTTCTTCTGCTAGCTGTTCCCCATCCAGTATTTCCCAGCTTCTGCCTTCTGAACTATGCCCCTCTGCAAACCACCGCTCCAAATCTATATTGTCCTCCTGCTCCTGGGAAGATCCAGGATCCAGAGCAGGAGCAGGAGGAGGAGTTGGCTCCCACCATTCCTCCTCAGTGCCATCCTCTTCAGCACGGTCTCTGACAGACAGGAAGCAAAATGTGCCATAGACAGCCAAGATAGGTGAGTGAGGTTAGGGATGAAGGCCGCCTAATCCCCACCCCCACCCCAGATTATCATGCTGATTAGATAAAAACCCTGCCTATGAATCAAGTTGTACATCAAGTCTGGTGCTCTCTGGTTGCTCGCAAGAGAAGGTTTTAGATGTGTCAGCAACCCAGTAGCAGGTGATGGAATTGGGTGGGCTGGTGTTGCTTACCTGACTTGCGACTGTAAATATTACGTTTTAATTTATCTATAAGTTTCTGCAAGTAAAGTTTTATAATGCTGAAGTCTGGACATTGGTTTAATTTCCAAAAGAAGGGTGTCAGTAATATATATGATTTGAGCTTCTTAGCTGCAATTTTGCTTCCCTTACTTCAAGCAATAGTATATATATGTATTTAAATTGCAAATTTATAAGATCTCAATGTAAAATCTTCACTTCACACACCTTCATTTAATTGTATCTATATATTTCACATTTATGCCGAATGAGCAGGACAGAGGAGATTGTCACAGAGTTAAGAAAACGATTGCAGGTGTCTCCCACATTCGCTGCTAAATTGACCATTTCTTTATACACACTGATATTTTTATTTCCACCATTTGGTTCTGAAAGGATCCCCCCCAGGCTGGTTCAGTTCTTAATGAATGGGAGTAAATGCAAAACTGTGTTTCATAAAGACTTCACTACTTTGCTCTTAACAGCATCGTGCATGGATATAGCACATTACTGAAAGTCAGCAGGAGTACATTTGTCGCAGAACTATGCCCAATAAATCTGCCGCCGAGATCTTTCTGAGAAACTGACATAGGAGACAAGAGTGATCAGAAGTATCCATAAAGGGACTCAATCCATTAAACTTGGTACCTATTTGCCACAAATGTTAATAGACGAAATATGTATGCAGTACCAAACCTTCCTTGTGCATCTTCTCGGAAGGATTATCTTAAAGTGGTACCTCGGTTTACGAACTTAGTCCATTCTGGAAGTCCATTCTGAAACTGAAACAGTTCTTAAACCGAGGCACACTTTCCCTAATGAAGCCTCCCACTGCCGGTGCCCTTCCGCCATTCGGATTCCGTTCTTAGACTGAGGTAAAGTTCGCAAACCAAGGCGCTATTTTCGGTTTTGCGGAGTTTGTAAACCGAATCGTTCTTAATCCGGACTGTTGCGTGTCAAGGCCCCCCAAGCCACCCCCAGGAGAATAAAGACACAAGGACACTGAATTTTAGGTTAAATGTTAATGGGCAAAATTTAGGCCACAACTTTATTGATTACAGAATGTGAGCGGTATTTGCTTAGGCATTGGCATCAACAGACTATAACTGACTCCTGCCCGACTCGACTCGAGCACCCCCCGGGTTCCCTTTGGGGTCGTGGCATGACCCTAGCCCCTCCCTGGGCTCTGGACGAGATCCACACCCCCGGATTCCTTTAACGGTACACCCTTAAGTTAAGCATGGAGGGGCAGGTGATGGCCGCATCTCCCCTCCCCCCCACATCGCTATTCCAATGCTTAACCGCCTAACCTTACAAAGCTGTGACGATTGCTACGAGGTAGGTGAAAACCAAGTGGCTGGTACCAATTTGCCAAGTGGAAAAAGTCCTTCCAGGCCCCTCAATGGCGACCAACCAAAGTCCATAGCAAGGCCAATGACGCAACCTGAAAAAGGGTGGGAGGGCGGGAGATCCGCGGCACGAGGCTGAAAGAGGAAGCCTCAGAGTTGCGCCAACGATTAAATCGTCCCCGGGCCACGCCTCCAGGCATCCGGATTAGCCACCTGGCATCCTGACGTGGATGGGATCTCCCCCATCGTGACATGGGATGCCGTCCCGCACTGGCGCTGAGGGGGAGTGGCTAGGGGGCCGGACCGCAACACGGCCCCACCAGGAAGTGGACCCGACTTCTTAAACTGAGGTGCCACTGTACTTTTAACTTATTTAATGCTCAGCTAACTGAAAATGGAACTTTGGATTTATATAATTCTCTCGTTTTATTCTGTTTTTATCTAGTTGCGTTGTAGAATAAAATGTTTCCAACATAAACATCTTCAGTTGAAATGAATGGGGGGACGGACGGACGACCTAGACCACCACTAAATTAAACACATAATGTTCTTTGGATGAAGGCAGAGAGCTGCTTGCCCTTGTGAAAGGGCACTGGCAGTATAAGCGGCCATAGAAAACATTGAATACTGTCAATCAGAACAACATTGGAACCAGGCCTCTTTGGATATTACACCTGTGTAAGCACCTCCAATTAATCTTCCTTAATGGAGTTACACACAATTCATTTCACCTAGAGTTTTACCCAATCTGCTGTGGTGTCATCTCAGAACAGATTATTGATCTAATGCCAAATATACAGACACACATTCTTCATTAAACAGAAAAAATAAGTGGAAATATTCCAGTTAGATTTTATACAGAGCTAACTTTTACACTAATTGCATTCTCTTCTTTAATGTTTCATGTTGTCAGCATGACGCTGAGTGTTTTTTTTTTCCTTTTGTTGAAAAAACAACAACTCACATATCTGGGTTGCAAATTATCTGAACATTCATAGGTGTGAATTATTTTCTCAAAACAGAAATTGTCAACAGGTTTCTCATGCTTTTGACAAGAGTTTTTTTTTATATTATAAATTAATTGGGTGGTAGCAATGGGATGTTTTTGAAAATGTGAATACAAAAATTAGTCATTTCAACCCTCTTTCCCCCCCCCCAACATGCCTGGCAATGAAAATAAACAAGTTGTTTTAAATAGATTCAGCGTGATGTATTCATGACAAGGAGGAAAATGGTTTGCTTATCCAACTGAGAAAAACACTAGGAGAGTTTTTTTCAGAGAAGCAAGCTGTCACCTGGCTGTGTCTGAGGCTCCCATTCATGTACACGAGCTTATGCTCTTTCTGAAAACGAATGTCTAGAAGATACTGAGACCAAGGATGGAGAGAAAGCTCTCCAATCCCGAGTCTTGAGTAGAATATTGTCTTGTTAAATGTGTGTTGCGAGGATTCATTAGTTCTTTTAATTGCTTAGACGCCTTGCAATGTCATATATCCCTCTCTTTCTGGCCACAGCTGCAGGCAGAAGATTGCCGTCTTCTTAATTGCTCTTAATTGACTCTTTAGGAACCCCCAAAATGTGACAGTTTGTGGGGAATGTAGCACTGATGTATCCTTACATATTTCATACAGCTCTTTAATGCATCTATAACTAGCTAAATAAGTAACTGAATAGGAATTTATGCTTTCAGCTAGATAGGAAGCTTTAAAAAATATACATTGTTAGCATGTTGATTTCTCTTCAGCAGCCTCAGTTGGCAGGCTGGCAGGCCTGCCCTTCTGTCTCCTTGGAAAGGTGGTACAACTCATGCAGTCCCTTCAGCAGCCCCGGGTGTAATGGAAAATTAAATAAATAGAAGAGTCTTTGAGCATTTGCAGAGTGTATATTTTTTCCAGCCCAGTCCATGCCTACTGGATTGCATATGGCTTCCAGGAAAGCACAGTGGTACCTTGGTTCTCAAATGCTTTGGTTCTCAAACTCCGAAAACCCGGAAGTAAGTGTTCCGGTTTTCAAATGTTTTTCGGAAGCTGAACATCCGATGCTGCAGTCGGCTATTGTTTCTGGGGCACCTGCACCAATCAGAAGCTGTGCCTTGGTTTTTGAACATTTCAGAAGTCAAATTGACTCCCGGAACTGATTAAGTTTGGCGCTTTTGTTTTCGCTATTTATTTTGTGTTTTTTGTTTTTAAGGCTTTTTCGATTAATTTGTTTTTTGTGACTGTGTGGAACCCAGTTCAACTACTGACTGATAGAAGTCCCCCATCCAAACAATGACTATCACCAGTGCAGGTAAGAAAAAAAAATAATTTTAATTTTTATCATCTACAATGCTGTCTTATTTATTTTATAGTAGAATACATTGGTTCCCTCGCGTGAAAGTAGTTAGATCTTTGGCCCACTATTTGAGTGACCTGATAAATCCTACGCTAAGAAGGGCCTTCACACTAGCTCGATTTCATGCCATCCCCACAGCATTCTTATAGGGTGTATTTTCCAATACTCCTCTGGATCTTCGTCTCTGCCCATGCAACAAGGGAAAGATAGAGGACTTTATTCACTTCTTCCTCTACTGCCCACTATATGCCTCAATAAGACCCAGACTTTTCCTTTTAATTGCACCGATCATCGCCTGGGACGATGACCGCATGAAATACTTACTGGCGGATGCCAACCCCCTGATTTCACGTGGAGTGGCCATCTACATATTAGGTAAAGGTAAAGGGAACCCTGACCATTAGGTCCAGTCATGTCCGACTCTGGGGTTGCGGCGCACATCTCGCAATTGTGGCCGAGGGATGTGCCAGCATGACTAAGTGGCTTCTGGTGAACCAGAGCAGTGCACAGAAACGCTGTTTACCTTCCCGCTGGAGCGGTACCTATTTATCTACTTGCACTTTGACGTGATTTCGAACTGCTAAGTGGGCAGGAGCTGGGACCGAGCAACGGGAGCTCAACTCAGGGCCACCTTTTTGGCTAACTTGCCTCAGCCCTAGTCCTTTATAACTTCCTGACATAGAGACAGTCAACATGCCCTGTCATTGCTCTTTATTTTATCTGTATTACTTAGCATGATTTTACACTTAATGTTTTAACTGTATCTGTAGTATTCTATGTATAATCGTGACAGGTCACTGCCTGGTCTCTCACTATGTGCTATGGCCAATTGGCTAATGCAATAAATAAATTGATTGATTGATTATTGCTTTCATTTTATGGAGCAATTAGATAGTAGAATTCATGATAAATTGCTGTTTTAGGGGTTGTTTTTAAAAGTCTGGAATGGATTAATTCATTTTGCATTAACTTCTATGGGAAAGCGTGCCTTGGTTTTGGAACGCTTTGGTTTTGGAACGGACTTCTGGAATGGATTAAGTTTGAGAACCAAGGGACCACTGTATTACTTCCCCTCTTTTCATGTAATCAGACACCCACTCACCCACAATGTCTGTTGAAGAGAAATGGGGAACCATCTTCGTACCCATGTGCTCCTGTGCACTGCCTTGCAGAAGGCTGTCTGTGAAACAACAGAGGCCATTTCTAAACAGAAGTCTCACCAGAATCAATGTTTTCAAAGAAAAATAAGCACAGTTTTGCATTTCAACAAAGTGTCCACTGAGATAATTCTGGAACTCTATCTGAATGTGGGAGCTCTGGGGGAAACCCAGGAACCTGTTTACCAGCAGCTCACTTAATACCAATAAGACGAATGTATTGTAAGATCTCAAATCCAGGAATCTGTCAATTTCAGCTCTTTTCAGTTTGCAGTATTCATTTCCATCTGCCACATTTCCACCTTAAAATTTTTTAATAAACATTTAGTGATAATTTCTTCTAATAAACACAATTTTGTATCCTATGTATGTGGCCTCCATACCTCTCTATTCAGACCCAAGGACTCTAAACAGGGCACTTCTCCTACTGACCTTGCTCCACAATTTCCTTTTCCACACTGGAATGTGTCCTTGGGCCCGTGATAATGACCCTTGCTTGCCTAGATGGAAAGATCACTTACCCTCTTTGGGTGGGCAACAGTCACAGCCCAGTGTGGCTCTGGGGAGCGAGGGGAGGGGGAGTAGCCAGCCTCTCCTCCTTCATGTAGCCAGCCTCTCCTCCTCCACAGTTCAAGAAGGATACTGACAAGCTGGAACGTGTCCAGAGGAGGGCAACCAAAATGGTCAAAGGCCTGGAAACGATGCCTTATGAGGAACGGCTTAGGGAGCTGGGTATGTTTAGCCTGGAGAAGAGAAGGTTAAGGGGTGATCTGATAGACATGTTCAAATATATAAAAGGATGTCATATAGAGGAGGGTGAAAGGTTGTTTTCTGCTGCTCCAGAGAAGCGGACACGGGGCAATGGATTCAAACTACAAGAAAAAAGATTCCACCTAAACATTAGGAAGAACTTCCTGACAGTAAGAGCTGTTCGACAGTGGAATTTGCTGCCAAGGAGTGTGGTGGAGTCTCCTTCTTTGGAGGTCTTTAAGCAGAGGCTTGACAGCCATCTGTCAGGAATGCTTTGATGGTGTTTCCTGCTTGGCAGGGGGTTGGACTGGATGGCCCTTATGGTCTCTTCCAACTCTATGATTCTATGGTTGAATGGTTGAACATTGTCCTCGGACCCAGCTGGCTGTAGGGGATGATGGGATAGCATGCCGGGGGGAAAATGGAGAGGCTGTCAAAGGGGGCAGCGCCTTGGCGGCAGACCGGAGTGAGCAAGTCTTCACTCTGGTCCACCACTGTGATATAAAGGCTTGGTGCGCTGATAAGCAAGAAGCACAGTTGGCGACAAAGACAACCTACATCTGCATACAATACAGTTGTGGGCCAATTTTAACTCTGGAGTGTTGTTGCACCCTTTTCATCCTTAGGCAAACTGTGCATGGACCCACAAACGTGTGTGTGTGTGTGTGTGTGTGTGTGTGTGTGTGAGAGAGAGAGAGAGAGAGAGAGAGAGAACCTCTGATATCTCCATGGTTGTAACCTACCATGTTAAGGTCAGAGTCACACACAGTTTTTCCATCCCTGGAATAACCAAATACATTTTTTATAGCACCAATGTTTTGTTTGTTTGTTTTAGAAAACTAGAAGCAATAACGTATATCTGATTATCATCACAGAAGCAGGAAACTGGCTTACTCAATACATGCCTGTGACTAATCGTAAACATGCACACACACACACACAATTTTAAAGCTGGTTGTGAATATGGGGCCCTACTATGTTCGGATGTGCATACTGTGAACCAGAAACCCGTCGCTGTTTGCTAGCCTCTGACAACAGCGCTCTCTCATTCTTTTTCTCTAGTGAGTTTCATTGATCTTGCTGAGGACACTTCAGCAAGCATATAAATATTGATCTTTAGGAGTGAGTAATTCATGGATAAGGGTTGTTAGCAGCAACTTTCCTTGGATGCAAATTGAACAGAAAAGCCCGTGTTTGTTTTCCGTGTTTCATCTAGGCTGGAAGCAGACAAAGAATTGATTCTTAGATAAACAAAGAGAGGTGATGGGGTTGGGTACACTGGCAAAATGATCAACTAAGCGGGTGGGAAATCTTGTTTTATGTGCAAAGGGGCGACAAGTAAAAATGAACTAAAGGTAAAGGGGTAAAGGGACCCCTGACCATTAGGTCCAGCTGCGGATGACTCTGAGGTTGCGGCGCTCATCCCGCTTTACTGGCCGAGGGAGCCGGCGTACAGCTTCCGGGCCATGTGCCCAGCATGACTAAGCTGCTTCTGCCAAACCAGAGCAGCGCACAGAAACACCTTTTACCTTTCCGCCGGAGTGGTACCTCTTTATCTACTTGCACTTTGACGTGCTTTCAAACTGCTAGGTGGGCAGGAGCTGGGACCAAACAACGGGAGCTCACCCTGTCGCGGGGATTTGAACCACCGACCTTCTGATCAACAAGCTCTAGGCTTTGTGATTTAACCCACAGAGCCAACTGCATCCCTAAAAATGAACTAGAGATGTATAAATGTTCCCCAATCCATTCCAGCATTCATCTGATATTTTCCATTACATTTTCAATTGGATTATTTTACACAAGTCTTTCCTCCATTTTTATTCACTGATGCTGAAATACATGGTGTGTGTTTTTTAACTTATAGCAGACAATAGATTTGCATATCTCTGCTATCAACAGATATCCACAAAATCAATTACCTTCCCTGTGTGTTCCTATTTAAAGTTAATGAATTTCCAGATGAGTAGCCCATTTTTATTTTTATTTTTGGAGGAAAAACAACAAGAAGTCTTGTGGCACCTTAAGGACAAAGTTAATGAAGTTACTAATGGCCCATCACAAAGCCATTTATTGGTCCAGTTCTAACCATGTCTACTCATAAGTAGGTCCTGTTTAATTCAATCTCCGATAAGCGGGTTTAGGATTGCACATTATATCACTTACTTAGCTACATCATGCAAGTCCTTTTTATTGCAAACTTTATTTCACAAATGCATATTTATACAGAAAAAGCTTAAGTTACATTTGAAAAATTTGTAGCAGTAATGATTTTGTGTTTGACAGCTGCAAATCCTTTTGGGTTTAACCTTGGGATTTGGATGTGAGTGCGTCAAGGAGGTTTTTAAAATAGTAAAAATAATGAAACAATTATTTAGGGGATAGGTGGATGGTTTTACATGTAGATATTCAATAGTCTTGGGCATGGGTAGGCAAATTAAGGCCCGGGGGCCGCATCCAGCCCAATCACCTTTTTAATCCGACCCGCGGACGGTCCGGGAATCAGTGTGTTTTCACATGAGTAGAATGTGCCCTTTTATTTAAAATGCATCTCTGGGTTATTTGTGGGGCCAACCCGATGTTTTCACATGAGTAGAATGTGCCCTTTTAT
Source organism: Lacerta agilis (assembly GCF_009819535.1). Classification (NCBI taxonomy): domain Eukaryota; kingdom Metazoa; phylum Chordata; class Lepidosauria; order Squamata; family Lacertidae; genus Lacerta; species Lacerta agilis. The sequence goes on from NC_046321.1 coordinate 60,587,671, forward strand.
TTAAAATGCATCTCTGGGTTATTTGTGGGGCCAACCCGATGTTTTTACAAGAGGAGAATGTGTGCTTTTATTTAAAATGCATCTCTGGGTTATTTGTGGGGCCAGCCTGATGTTTTTACAAGAGGAGAATGTGTGCTTTTATTTAAAATGCATCTCTGGGTTATTTGTGGGGCATAGGAGTTCATTCATTTCCACCCCCCCCCCAATATAGTCCAGCCCACCACAACGTCTGAGGGACAGTGGACCGACCCCCTGCTGAAAAAGTTTTCTGACCCCAGGTCTTGGGGATAAAATAGGGCCCTGGGGCATTGTATAGCCAAGGAACAAAAAGCACTCTTCAAATGTTACTTTCTTGATTTGATAGGGCTACTAATTCCCATTCTGTGGAGGTGGTCCAGGATGATGCCATGGCCAAAGCCACAGAGAGATCATGAAGCAGAAGGAAGGTAACTCTGTCCTGTTCCTGTAAAAGTCATCCATCAGGGATGAACCTAGTCTAGCCAGATGGGTGGGATATAAATATATTATTATTATTATTATTATTATTATTAAGCATACTTTTGCATTTTACACCTCATATTTCCCAATCACTACCCTGCTGTTGTCTTCAATTCATTTGGAACAGAAAGAGAGTGTGGTGACATCAATGTATGGATTTATTTTGACATGGGGAAATGTACCTAAATATTTTCAGTGCCAGCCCCATGTGGAGCTTAGCATTGAGTTCCATCCTTAGATGTACAGTCCAACCTCAGCTCACAAATGCCTCCGTTACTGTACGTTTGGCTCCTGAACGCCAAAAACCCAGAAGTAAGTGTTCCGGTTTCCAAATGTTTTTCAGAAGCCGAACGTCCGACGTGGCTTCCGCTTGAGTGCAGGAAGCTCCTGCAACCAGTCGGAAGCCGCGCCTCGGTTGTTGAACATTTCGGAAGCTGGACGGGCTTCCAGAACGGATTAAGTTTGACAACCGAGTTTTGACTGTAATGTTTAATTCAATGTTTAGGGCAACGTTTAATGTAAACTAAATGCAGTTGCACCCCAAAACATTTTGCTGCCTGAGGCAGAGCAGCAAATAGCTTCCATTCTCCCAAGTCAACATGCAGAGTGCCCAAGGCCATTCAAGTTATTTTGGTACTCGAGGCGGTGGGGGCGGGGGGCGGGGAAGGAATCCACAAATGCCTTTCCCCTTCCCTGGCAGCAAAAAATAAAAATAAAAAAAAATCAATGACAATGAATTAAATAACTAATGATTTGCTGCCCATTCAAGACAGCCAAAATCAGCAGACGAAAGTGGCTCTAGCACTCTGCCTAATGGTAGGGCCGGCAATGGAATGTCCCCAACACATCCATTAGCAAAATAATTCCACTATGAAAGCTCATTATCCACGTTGTTGTTTGTGTAATGTGTGTCATTATTATACTTTTATAAATGTAGCTTGCTACAAAATGTCATGGTGTGGAGTGTTCAGTGTTTCAGCCAGCCAGCCATGGCCTTTCCGGAATATTCCGTCATGTTCTCCTTTCTTCCCTCAGTATCTGTACTGAAGAAGTTCCCTTTTCACTGCACTGAGGGCTTCCCCCCTTAAGTTTTTCCCCCTAAATATTTCCTATACTTTTTGTAAACCTTAGGACGCCCCCCCCCCAAAAAAAACCCCTCTCTTCTTTCTATTTTGGTCACATAGCCATCACAACTCAGCAGCTGAGCTCACTATTAGCACATCTCTTTTTGCCCTCAGTGGGCAAATTTGCTTCAAACTTCCAAGCAAACAGAGGCCACTGGTGCCTTATATTAAATTATGGGCAACCTGAGGCCCTTCAGAAGTTGTTGGACTACAACGCACATCATCCTGTAACAACTGGGTGCTATACCTATTTATTTATATCACATTTGCAAGGAATTTGTGCTTTTTTTGTTTGCAATGTGCAAGAAGATTCAAACACATGAGCATTTAGTTCTTCACCTGAAATGTCACAGCCTAGCATAACACCTGGGGATTCTCTTCCCCTCTTTGGGTTCTTAGTTTAAAGATTTGGATACAGTTTAACAAATGAATAAGTAAGACCTAAACACAAATAACAGTTACCCCACCACCCTCACAACTCTCAGAGCTCCACCTAATTATATACTGCCTTTAAAAAAATGTTTATTGCAACAGGAGGCATTTAATTCAAGAATAGAAGTTTAAATATATGTATTGCTGAAAAGACTAATTTCCTGAGTGAATGATCTCTTTTTCAGAACATTCAATAGATCTGAAATGTTTGGCAATACACAAGGACTTAAACCTCATTTATTAACCATTTTTCTCGAAAAGACCAGCTGGGCATGAGAATCTGTGCTAGTGTCAGAAAAATAAAATAAATGAATCGTGATTCCTGGTAAATGAAATTCATTTGAATCATAGGGCAATGCTGTGTATTCAATAAATGCTTCAAAATTAAACTGATAAATGTAACATTTTATACCATCTCATATTCCAGAGATTTAATTAAAAGTTAAATGTGAGCTTCACAGTACAAGCTGGAGTGAAAGAGCAACTACAAAAAATTGACTTTGTTAGCGAGACTGATGTGCACTCTGCAGATTTCCTTTGGTCCTGTGAATCTGATCATGACGCGAATGGAAGTTATATGAATTTCTACAGGGAAGTTATATGAATTTAAACAAAGAAGGATTTCCTGCTTGTAGAATTATGGTTTTTCAATGCCTCTTTCCTCTCTCTTATTCATTGGGCAGCAGGAAAAATGAAATGGAAAATCAAACCATACATTTCAGCACGCTATAATTCTTTTAAAAATTATTATTATTATTATTATTATTATTATTATTATTGCTATTATTACTGTTGTTCATTCCATAACATCTAAAACGTAAACAAGTGGCAAGGCAGGAATACATGCTGTTACGTATCCTGAGTCCACAAAATACCAGTTAAAGTCCATATACATCACTGTGAGAGCTCTGAAGATAGTCCCAGCAGAATGTTGGTATGGGTCAATGCAGACCAAAGAGGATTGGACTGGTTGTAAAATTGGACAATGGAATGGACAATGTCAAAGTGATGCAATACAATACAATACAATACAATACAATACAATACAATACAATACAATACAAATTGGCTTGCCCAGTATATATCACCCTGGCATGTGCCTCAAATGCACATTGGATGTGCTTTAAATATATGATTTGGATCTGCACAGAGCTATTATTAAATGACGACAATGTGTGAAAATTTAAAAACCTGTTATCGTGTCATCAGTCATCAGAGATTACTGACGTTCGTCATAGCAAGAAATTATTCAACAATAGTAACCCAAGAAGCACTGATAATAAGCCTATCAGGCAGAGTTGTTTTATTATTATTATTATTATTATTATTATTATTATTATTATTATTATTATTATTATTATTATTATCATCACATGTAGGCTGCTGCTTGTTACTACTGCATGGCAGCTATTTAAATGGAATATGAAAACTCACCCTCAGTTTCTGCTTACCCTTTTGCATGTTTGCGAATATTCATGCCAACGCGTGAGATGCCAGAGATTTAAACAAGTGGGGAAATAGCAAGCACAGTGTCATGCGAACAGAATGATTCTAGCTGCTGCGCTTGTATAATTGAGAATCATTCATAGGAAACTCATCTCTGTTGCAGTCCCAGACTCTTAGGCCGATGTTTCACACAAGTAACGAAAACGAGTGCTTCGGGCCTCTTTGTAAATTGTCATAGTGAGGGTTACGTTGCTATCTCTCAACAGCACCTTTCCTGCTCCAAATCTAGCTCATGGTGCCTTTAAAAAAAGGAGAAAAGATCAACAGCCTTAATCTTCCATTGCCTCCTGCATATGCACCAACTCAATCCTACATGCTAAATTTTGCATACCAAGAACTTGACCAAAGGAAACATTCCAGGATTTGTTGCCAATATTGTTCTTCTTGCCTAATTTTCTGCTACTTAATATTATCAGTTTTTTTCCCTTTAGATAAGCACAACTCAAGGTATTGACATTTTTTTAAAAAAAATATTTCAATACTGAATGGAGGGGGGAGGAAGAGGATAGGTCAGTTGGTTAGAGCATGGTGCAGGTTCATTCCCCATATGGGACAGCTGCATATTCTTGCATTGCAGGGGTTGGACTAGATGATCCCCAGGGTTCCTTCCAACTCTACAATTCAATGATTCTATGATTCTAAATGAAGCAGACTTGGATAGCCTATAAACCACCTTGAACCAAAGTGGGCTGTTTTCCAAAGCCCTAAATTGGGATCTGAACTGAACACAGTGCTAGCTTGGTTCTCAGACTTAATCTCTTCTGGATGGAAGTCCGTTCCAAAACCAAAGGATTCCAAAACCAAGGTGCGCTTTCCCATAGAAAGTAATGCAAAACGGGTTAATCTGTTCCAGACTTTTAAAAACAACCCCTCAAACCGCCATTTAACACGAATTTTGCTATTTAACGAGACCATTGACCCATAAAAGGAAAGCAATAAACGATGTACTGCAGCCACACAATCAGTCCATCAGTAGCTGAACTGGGTTCCACACAGTCACAAAAACAGAGCCGCAAAACAACAACAACCACAAAATCAATTTCTCTGTGGTATTTCTTGATTTAATAGTCCCAACAGGTATGCAATTCTGGTCTTTTAATTATTGATAATTTTAGCATCTTCTTAATTTCCTCATGAATCATTGTCCAGAAAGGCCTAATTATCTCGCACGTCCACCACATATGCATTACCCACCCCACCTCCTTCTCACACCTCCAACAAATGTTGGTATTCCTCTTATAAATTTTTGCTAGCTTTACAGGTGTTAAATGCCACCTGTAAAACATTTTTATGAAGTTTTCTCTAATCATATACGAGGCCGTAAATTTACCGGTATATCATAATTTCATAATTTTCCCCACTGCTCTAAATTGATCATTTGCCCAAGATCCTTTGACCATTTTAACATTGTCTCCTTCACTTCTCCATCCATCAAATCCCAATTTAATAATAAGTTATATGTCTTTGATAATAATTTCCTATTATTTTGTATGACCTCAGTTGTGAATTTGGACTCCTCCTTAACAAACCCCCCCTTTTTTTGGTCCGCATTGAACACACTTCTCAATTGAATGTAGTGCCATCTATCCAAACCCAATTCTTTTAATTCCTCATATGTTTTTAATTTAAATTTACCTTGCGTTTCTTCCAGTAACTGTTTATAGGTTGGCCAATTTGCTCTTGTATTTATTTTCTTCATACTAAAGGCCTCTATTGGGGAGACCCACCAGGGTGTGTTAGGTTCGTAAACTGGAACACTTACTTCTGGGTTTGCAGTGTTTGGGTTCCAAGTTGTTTGAGTACCAAGGTCTTTTGAGAACAATACAGAGCTCTCCCTCCCTCCCTCCCTCCCTCCCTCCCTCTCTCCCTCTCTCTCTCTCTCTCTCCCTCTCCCTCTCCCTCTCCCTCTCCCTCTCTCTCTCTCTGCATGACCAATAGTTATGTATGATGAGAAGTGTCATTCTCGAGAGCACCAGGTTGGCTACTGCTGACATACATACCATGCAGCTTTAGCTAAAGCATTAAACGTAAACCTCCAGTTACTAATCCAGTGAAAGCTATTAACTTTTTTTTCAAAGGGTACAAAATATCTAATAATAAGCAGCATGTACGATAAAGAAATTAAGCACGTTAATATCCCTTTCTGTTCCTGCCTCTCCCCACCTCCCGTCTCTCTGTCATGTGTTCATGTGCTAATAATATACTCAGGAACATTGAAAAACTGCCGTAAATTCCTCATCACAAATGAAAATGCCTCAGTCTCCAGCAGTGAAGGTAGTAATTATAGGTTAGGGCTTCTAATTGGAGCATTGTTGAACATGGCCCACACAGCAGCAACTATAAAATGATTCTCAGGCAGTCGGTGTGGGGTTCTATGGACCTAAAGGAAGAAGCACATAATGTCATAATGTGGGCGCCCTGTGCGGGACCGCGTGTGGGACTACAGTTCCCAGGGAGCTTAGTGGTAAAAGGGGCTGGCTTGCTTCTCAGTGTTATTATTCAGAGGCTCACGCCCAGCCTCAGTAATTATGCTTCTTGCTGAGAGGTTGGGGGCGCACAGCAGGGGGGCGCACAGGGAGGATGAACAGAGCCTGTCTCCAACAGGCTCCTTGCCCACTGCTTCCACCCACCTGCCCACTAGACCAACCACCGCACCTCAGCTGCAAAGGCTCCATACCTGATGCAAGGGCGCCTGATTGAGCCTCCTCAAAATTGTGTGCATAGTTGTCAACTTTCCCCTTTTTTAAAAGGGAAACCCCCTTATTCCAAATAGGATTCCTCGCAAGAAAAGGGAAAAGTTGACAGCTATGATTGTGTGCCCGGGGCTACTGCCCCCCTGGTCTCCATGCTACATCTCTGCATTGGCAGGTTCTTCTTATTTTCTTTAAAAAGCTCTGAGTTCCAAATCAACCCCCTAAAACCTCCTGAGGAGATGGAATGGTCTTTAAATTGACCAGAATATATGACTGCCACCTGCCGTCGCCACCACCCATTCATTTATTTCGGATATTTCCATGCTAACTTTCAAAACTATAACATTCCTGAGGCAGCTTCATCTATTTCTCTTTGTAATATGATGCATTTTAGGGATGTTTAACTACCTGTACTATTACAGAGAACAGTACACTAGACTTTAGGAATTTATTATTAAGCAGCAGCAGCAGCAAAATCCATAGCTGTCAACTTTCCCCTTTTTTAAAGGGAAATTCCCTTATTGCGAATAGGATTCCTTGCAAGAAAAGGGAAAAGTTGACAGCTATGGAATCATCATCATCTGTAAAACACTTTGATTCTTAATGCACTTAAAGACAGGTTTTAAATTGTAAATGTGAAGATGATGCGAGGTGCGCAAAACTCAAGCATGTAAAGGCATGCTGCTACATTCCAGTAGCTCGTTCTTTTCCAGTAGTGTGATACAAAAGTGAGAACAGCTTTTGGTCAGTTTATCAAAGGTCCATTTTTAATTCATAACTCTCCGGATGAATAAATCACTTTTTAAAAGGGAGAAAGCTGTGAGGAGTTGTTGAAAGAAGATCAGTTTAATGAGAAAAATATACTGTTTCCAAGAAAAAGCACATGAAGTATTTATGAAAATTGAAACTTGCAGCGCTCGGGCTCTACAGACAGAAATAAATCACCTGCAATTCCATCTGCAGAGGACATGCAGGCTTTGTGTCTTATCCTCAGTGACCAAAGCAAAGGTATATATTGGGCTATAAAGTTTATGATATTCATTGGTATAAATTCTCCGCCACTGCTAGTGCCATCTAGCATTGTAATAGAGTGGGAAACCTTAATGCTGTTGCTGTGTCCATGCTAAGCTCAATTCTGGGTGGCTCTTTATATTCACAGCCCTGTTTTTATTTTGACACGTGCCCAGGAGCTGAGCAGAGCATTCCTAAGGGAAACTCATCACCTTATTAGTTTGTCTTCATGATTTCAATGCACTTTACTTTTAGAAAAACAACAACAGTGGGGCGTAACAAAAATCAGTAAGCATAAACTTTAACTTTATGAACTTCTTTGTCTTCACATTCTCTTTCTTTGTTGTAACAATAGAAAGTATTGTCCCTTCTCTGAAGCTTCTTCATGAATCCAGTTTCAGGCCACCTTTCCACCATGTCTACATGCTTCACTTGCTTATATTGAATTTCATCCCTATATCCGGCTTGCTGAAATCTGTAGAGATTCTCAACTTCACCTGACCGTATCTTGGCACGATGTATGGATTTAGGTTTGGTGTCAATACCGGCTGTGGCTCCAGAGACTTCACCAGTTAATTTGGAGTCTTCAAGGCTATCTGATTCTCTCCTGAATGATGTCCCAGGCACATCTGACACAGGTGCTTCATCAGAGGAGAAAGCTGAACATGGTACATCCTTACCATCCATGAATGCTACTGGGTTTTCCATAATAGCTCCCCTGACGGGAGCGTCTCCGCGCACACCGTTTTCCCCTCCTCCACTCAGCGGTTGTGCAGTTGCTTAGCAATCTTCGACGGGAGTTCGGCCAATGGGGCTGCGTCTCGAGCCTTTGGCTTCATGTCAGACTTTGAACCCGGATTCTCCAAATTATCTCCTTCTTCTTTGGCGATCACTCGTAGCTGAGTAAGATTGTCTTCCATAAACACAGTTTTGACAGTGAGTCCATAAGTGACTGTGGAGGCCTATTCTGGATCCACATGTCCTTCCACAGTGGGGACATTGTTTTCCAGGCGGGAGTTGATCACGGTGTGGATTTGCCAAGCGTGCCTTGCTCTTAGCATGTTTCTCTCTTGAGTCCTGAGTTCGAGCGTCTTCAAAGCCCATGACATCTTTGGTAAAGGCTGTTCTCCAACTGGAGCACTCACAGGCAAGTGTTTCCAGAACAGGAGGATGATAACAAGTGGTATGTTACAACGGCTGTGAAGGGAGATGAAGGCTGCAGCAGATAAGAATCTACTGGTCGTCGTGACTACTCATGCCACCCCCAAATTATGGCCCTACCTTCACCCACCAGACCCTCCAACATTTCAAACCGTGCAATATTTATCTGATGAAAATAGGGAATCCTAATAGTATCTGAAGAAGTGTGCACGAAAGCTCATACCAAGAACAAACTTAGTTGGTCTCTAAGGTGCTACTGGAAGGATTTTTTTTTAAATTTTGTATTAATAATAATGATGATAATGATGATAACAACAACAACAACAACATTTTATTATTTATACCCCCCACCCATCTGACTGGGTTGCCACTATGAGCAGCTTCCAACATATATAAAAACATAATAAAACATTAGACATTAAAAAAACTTTCTTATACTGGGATGCTTTCAGATGTATTCTAAAGGTTGTATACTGTACTTACCTCCTTGGCTTGAGGAGGTCACATAACATCATAACTTCCAACATTTTCCCAGTGAAAATAGGGGCACCCTACAATAGCAGGTGGCGCTGTGGTCTAAACCACAGAGCCTAGGGCTTGCCGATCAGAAGGTCAGCGGTGCGAATCCCCGCGATGGGGTGAGCTCCTGTTGTTCGGTCTCAGCTCCTGCCCACCTAGCACTTCGAAAGCACGTCAAAGTGCAAGTAGATAAATAGGTACTGCTCTGGAGGGAAGGGAAAAAGCATTTCCGTGCGCTGCTCTGGTTTGCCAGAAGCGGCTTAGTCATGCTGGCCACGTGACCCGGAAGCTGTCTGCGGTCAAACGCCAGCTCTCTCGGCCTATAGAGCGAGATGAGTGTGCAACCCCAGAGTCGTCCATGACTGGACTTAACTGTCAGGGGTACCTTTACCTTTACCTTTACAATACCCTACAACATTCCTATGACTTCTCCAATGAAAATAGGGATGTCCTAAGGAAAAGGGCACAGTGATGGAGGGCACAAGGAGAAGGGGACAACAGATGATGAGATGGTTGGACAGTGTTCTCGAAGCGACTAGCATGAATTTGGCCAAACTGCGGGAGGCAGTGAAAGATAGGCGTGCTCTGGTCCATGGGGTCACGAAGAGTTGGACACGACTGAACGACTGAACAACAAGAAGGAAAAGCAGGACATTCCGGGATCAAATCAGAAACCGGGATGGCTTCTGCAAATCCCGGATTTTCCCTGGAAAATAGGGACACTTGGAGGGTCTGTCTCTTTTGTATAGGATGTCTTTACATTTCCCCACTACAGTGGTACTTTGGTTCTCAAATGCCTTGGCACTCAAACAACTTGGAACCTGAACAATGCAAACCTGGAAGTGCTCCGGTTTGCGAACTCTTTTCAGAAGCCAAACGTGCTTCGTTTTGAGTGTTACGCTTCCAATTTGAGTGCCACACTTCTGTTATGAGTGTTACGCCGAGGTGTGTCTGCTTTTGCTATTTATTCTGTGTTTTTGTGGCTCTCTTTTTGTGTGTGTGTGACTGTGTGGAACCCAGTTCAGCTACTGATTGATTGATTGATTGATTGATTGTGCGTCTGCAGTACATTGTTTATTTCTCTCATTTTATGGATCAATGGTCTCGTTAGATAGTAAAATTCATGTTAAATTGCTCTTTTAGAAGTTGTTCTTAAAAGTTTGGAACGGGTTAATCCATTTTGCATTACTTTCTATGGAAAAGCGTGCCTTGGTTTTGGAACGCTTTGGTTTTGGAACGGAGTTCCAGAACGGATTAAGTTTGAGAACCAAGGTACCACTATAGATCTCATTTGATGCTGATTTCCTATTTTTTAAATAGGACCTATTTTTAAAATTGGACTTTTCTGTTTGTTTGTTTTTTAAATGCTTTCATTGTTGCATCAGCCATGCAGTCCAACTGGAGTTGTGATTTGACTATATCTAAGCAATTGATTTTGCAAAGTGAGTCCAATGGTGTTTATTTCAGAGCTATGTTATGCCTGTTTTGTGATGTGAGATGTCTCCTGGTTGCAAGGAACAGTGTCAGGGAGCAGTCCAATGGCATTTGTCTCACTCCCTTAACAAGCAGACACAGAGCTTCTAGGTCATCAGCTTCGTAGTTTGAGGTGGAAAGGAAACAACAAATGGACCGCATTAACAATTGCCCAATACTGCCATCTGCCATATGAAGAAGAGCTTCGCACGAGTGTCTCCATTGACCTCTTTTGTGTTAATAACATTTGTCTGCACATATCTCTAAGTGGAATGAGATAAGCAGAATCTTTGTGTTATTGTATGTAGTGAATCATGAATAGATGCTTAAGCCTCGCAAGGGCAAGATAATTCATTTTTTGAGTCTTAAGGAATGATGTCAAGCACCAGCCTTAAAAAGAACAATAGAAAGTGTGCGTCTTTAATTAAACAGCTGTGCTCACAACCCCCAACTACTTTCATATTGCTATCTTTACAATTTGCAGATCACTTTGTGCTGCGGTGTGGTTCATCTTGATGGAAAATGAATGGAGTGCGAGGTCCACTGATAAAAATGTTGAGTCTGAATATAGGATTGCCAGGTTCAAATCTCTGCTCAGCCATTAAGTTATTGCACTGTGGCACTGGTCTTTTAGTGTGGCAGCTCCTAATCTCTGGAACTACCTGCCTATTGATAAGGTTTATCTTGTACAATTTCCAGTGGCTGTTAAAATCCCTCCTTTTTTTGTTCTGACAAGCTTGCCCACACATGCAATTTTATCACACATTCTTGTCTTTAACAGTTGTTTCTTCACACTTCTTGAACCAATTGTAAATCAAAGCACAACTATCCGTTGACAACGTGTAGGGGGGAAAATGCATATATTCAGAGAAAGTTTGCTCACACGTGTATCTTAAATTAACATACAAAATATAATGGGACAATTTCTTGCAAAATGTGTATCGAATCACCGAATTGTAGGGTTGGAGAGGACCACGAGTGTCATCTAGTCTCCTACAACCTTCTGCGATGCAGGAATCTTTTGCTCAACATGGATCTCGAACCCACAACCCAGAGATTAAGAGTCTTATGCTCTAATGACTGAGCTCTCCCGGTCAAAATGTCATACATAAATGTGTTTATTAGGAAATATACTGAAATGCTTATGAATTGTTCTGAAGGTTATTTAAAATAATAATAATAATTCTCTGGAATTGTGGTGAACTGAAAAAACGGAAAAAATGAGAAACCAAAAGAAACCAAAACTGTCAGGAGAAGATTTATCCACCCTTAGTATAGACATGAAGTTTCTGCTCCGTAAGCCAATATGTTCCTAGAAGCCAATATTTGCTTATATTGCTTATATACACAAGGTGTAGCACCCATTTACAAGAAGGTTTTAAATTATAAAATGCACACAGGAACCATGAAATAATTTCCCAACCCTCCCCCTCCCTTATATTGTTAAATTTGTCTGTACTGATCTACCACACATTTATCTTGTATCCCACGATTGCTCTGCGTTTTAAAAAAGCCTTTGCTTTGGGGTTGAGTTTTTGACACCTTCAGTGAAAAGGAATTTCAGGGAGCAAAGCTAAGGAGGATCTCAAGATAGCTTCTGTTACTCAGGGCAGCTGGTAATTTATTTAGATAGACAAGATGGGTTTGAAAGGCAGAGGTTTATCAGCAGCTATTCCTTGTCTATGGTGCTGGAGGAGACTCTTGAGAGTCCCGTGGACTGCAAAAAGATCAAACATATCCATCCTTAAAGAAATCAGCCCTGAGTGCTCACTGGAAGGGCAGATCCTGAAGTTGAAGCTCCAATACTTTGGCCACCTCATGAGAAGAGAAGACTCCCTGGAAAAGACCCTGATGTTGGGAAAGATGGAGGGCACAAGGAGAAGGGGACGACAGAGGATGAGATGGTTGGACAGTGTTCTCAAAGCGACTGGCATGAGTTTGGCCAAACTGTGGGAGGCAGTGGAGGATAGGGGTGCTTGGCGTGCTGTGGTCCATGGGGTCACGAAGAGTCGGACACGACTGAATGACTGAACAACAACAAATTCCTTGTCTCCCCCTCCAAACACTTCATGATACTCATGGTCAACGTTCCTTGTTTTGGTATCTCCAATGATATTTTCAGAGGTTTTGGCATAAGATGACACATCTCTTTTGTTGCCATGAATCTTCTTCTTTGGCGATCACTCGTAGCTGAGTAAGATTGTCTTCCATAAACACGTTTTTTTGACAATGAGTCCGTAAGTGACTGTGGAGGCCAATTCTGGATCCACACGTCCTTCCACAGTGGGGACATTGGTTTCCGGGTTGGAGTTGATCACGGTGTGGATTATGAATGGGAATGGTCTGAAAGTACATGAAGCTTGCTGTAGCTAAGCAAATGTGAGTCTGGTTCAACTTGGTGACCACATAGGAACTACTCGAATGAACCTTGGGTTCCATGACTGATGAAAGGTAGGTTGTAAAGTTAAGAAATGAAACAGAAATAAATAAATATGTGTTTGACTGATTTTAGTACCCTCTTCTGTGCTGCATAATGGCAATAGATTTCTCAAAACAATGGTCTTGGGATCACTGTTCTTCCTTGGAATGAAATAAGGATCACCAGGGGAATTTAGACTGTGTAGGAATTTAGCAGGCAGCTTAATTTGTTGTTTCTGGACTGAAGGAAAGAAAATCTGTTAACGAAATTACACACACAACAAAAACATTCCTTTGTTTCTGGCTAAATATATATTCTAGGGTGGTTAACGCAAGTTGTGTGGGACAATAATGCAGGGTTTGTTTCAAACATTATCTAATGGATAAACTTTCCAGCCCATGAATATTTATTGTTAAATTGATAACCCACCTTTCCACTGAACGGCACTCCCGGTGGTCAACAAAGTATGGATCTTTACAGCTGGAATGGTTGGAACAGTGCCTATGCAGTAAATCTTGTGCATTCTGGAAACTGGGTAATGAAGTATTTTTTTCACTATGGTTCTGTCAATGGGACAGAACTGGTTTGTCATGCACATCTTACTTGAAATGTGTGGAAACTGAGGTGGTGTTTAGTGTTACTGTGGTCCACATTTGAATCCAGGCTCAGAGTGTGTGTTCTCAAATCTAGGGTTTCTGAAGTCAGTTCCTAGACACGATGGTTGGGTTGTATAAGATGCTATTCTGTCCCTCCATGTAGACTGAAGGTATAAATAGGTGAATAAAGCATATTTCTTAAAGCTACAACAATATCCACTGCGTCTCACTTCTCCAAAGGAACACAGACCCCTGGGTGAGTGCGGTGAGTGCCTGGAATCCCGAGATCTGGCTATTCCTTGGCAGAGAGTGGGGGTGGAACCCAGTGCCGGATTTACTTATAAGTTAAACAAGCTATAGCTTAGGGCCCCACTCTCTTGGGGGCCCCAAAAAAAATTAAAGGAAAAAACTGGATGTACATTTCCAAAATATAAGGTAAATTCAACAATTACTTTGATAAAATACATATTTTGTTATGTGCAAATGGCTTTAGATACCTATTAGGTCCATAAATTACCATATAGCATATATTCAGCACAAAAAATAGTGACAATTTGTTGTTGGCAAAGGACAGCTGGGCATATAAAGGGCACCATTACCTTCAGAAGCTTAGGGCCTCATTAAACCTAAATCCGGCCCTAGTGGCACTTAACTTTTGTAACATTACTTTTGTGTTATTGCTTCCTGTTTGCTGCTCTGGGATGTTTTACGAAGAAGGATGGGATCTAGAGATACTACTACCAGTAGTAATAGTATTAGTAGTAATAGTACTAGTAGTAATAGTACTACTACTACTACTATTATTATTATTATTATTATTATTATTATCATTATCATTATTACTAATAGTAGTAGTAGTAGTAGTAGTAATAGTAATAGTAATGATGAACTGTGGCAAGACACCATTGCAGAAAACTATGTGAGTAACGAAATTTAGTGCAGTGCTCTAGGAGGAAGGCTACTTGACTCAAATATGAACTTTTTTCCCTTGAACAAAATAATAGCAAATTAACTTAAGCATGGCAGATCATTTCCATAGTAACAGAATTGCTTGCAAACAATTTTAATGCATTCCAGGAGGGAGGAAGAGAATTTCAGAATACCCGGTGATTTCAGTTTTGCAATTAGGGAGCTACATCTGCATAACAATATTAAATGTTAAGATGTCCTCTCTGCCACTAAGCCCAGGACTCATCAAGCAAGCCTGCGCTACAAGTGCTAACACAATGTTGCAATAATTGAGGCAAGAGAAATAATAAGAGCCTGAAGTAAAATTGTATCAGTATCTATGGATATAATTAAAAAAACAAACCTGAATTTATAAATATTAAAGAGAAAGAAAATTACAAGACTTGGTAACAGGTCTAATTTGTGAGAGGGGGAGAAGACCCATATTGCCAATATTTAGAGAAACAAAGGAAGAAGAGAGGAAGCATTTATTTCTTTGTTTAAAATATTTACATTTTGCCTTTCTGTTGAATAATAAGATGCTCAAGGAGGCATACATCAGCAAGAATGAAAGGAACCAGAAAGATCAGATTTTTTAAAACTGGCAGCAGAGCAGATAAACAGCAGCATGAAAGATTTTTAAAAAAATACACAACAAAGCAAGGAGGAACCCACCTAAAAATCAACTGCTATCCTGGTACAAACCATAATCTCGCCCTCACATTCACTTTCCCATTTCCATTTCAAAAAGAAGTATGTGTGAGAGCCATTTCTTTATCTCCTCAAAATAGGGAATGGCTCAAGCATGAAGCTTCATTTTTCTTAATCGGGATTTGAACCTGGAATAAAATGTACAGTGGCGCCCCGCTAGACGAATGCCTCGCTAGACGAAAAACTCACTAGATGAAAGGCATTCACTAGCAGAAGGCTGCCCCACAAGACGAAAAAGTCAATGGGTTTGCCTTGCAAGACAATTCCCCCCCCCCCCGCGAAAACCGCTATTCTGCCTTCGTATAGACGAAAAATTCGCTATACGAAGACACTTGCAGAACGAATTATTTCCGTCTTGCGAGGCACCACTATACAGCCTCAGAAACAGGGCCCATCAGAAGAAGAAGAAGGAGAAGGAGAAGGAGAAGGAGAAGGAGAAGAAGAGGAGGAGGAGGAGGAGTTTGGATTTGATATCCCGCTTTATCACTACCCTAAGGAGTCTCAAAGCAGCTAACAATCTCCTTTCCCTTCCTCCCCCACAACAAACACTCCGTGAGGCTGAGAGACTTCAAGGAATTGTGACTGGCCCAAGGTCACCCAGCAGCTGCATGTGGAGGAGCGGGGAATCGAACCTGGTTCACCAGGTTACGAGTCCTTTGCTCTTAACCACTACACCACACTGGCTCTGAGATCTGAGATCTTAAGTGAATATTGTTGTAGTCAGTGGACATGCATACTTTCAGTGCAGTCCTCTCACTGAATATGCATAGATGTAGTATTTCATATCCATAGATGTTGCAGAATGATACCTAGGAATACTGTCAGGCTGCTTACCAGTAACATATACGTTGAGTTATTAGTCTCTTAGGACAGAGATGGGGGACCTCGGCTCCTCAAGATGTTTTCAGAGTCCAGCTCCCATCAGCCTCAGCAGCTTGATCAATGCTTAGGGATTGCAGCGCAAGTAAATCTGGAGAACAACAGATGCCTCATCCCTATTTAAGAAATAAAAGATATAAAACCCTACCACCACCACCCCGCGCAAAAATGTATCTCATATGAAAAAGTGCATATTTATTTCTTTTATGACTTGCATCCCATGAGACTTCCTAAAGTGATTTACAATAAAAACATAGAGTGAGCAATTGCATATATAAGCAGTGAAAACATTTGCACAAATGAAAACTATTATATGTAAAAAAAATAACCAGGAACTATATAGAACCAGTTAAAATGAAAGATGGATGCAAACTGGGATAAATGCAGTATTTTTCTGCAAATAATAATAATAATAATAATAATAATAATAATAATAATAATAATAATAATTTTATTTCTACCCCGCCCTTCCCAATCCAAAAACCGGGCTCAGGGTGGCTAACAACAAATGCAAGACAATGGTTAAAACAACTTTAAAAACAGCTAAAAAAAACAGCATAAAAACAAACATCAATGGGATCACCAGGGCTAACTGGCCAGGTTAGTCATGCTAGGCCAGTAGGGAGACCAGGGAGGAATTTTAATGTAGGGACCCAGAAGGGTTTCTCCAGAAAAAAGGGAAGGGGAAAAGGAATAGGGGATCAGGCTAGATTAAAGGCCAGGCGGAATAACTCTGTCTTACAGGCCCTGCGGAAGGAGGTCAGGTCCCGCAGGGCCCTAGTCTATAGGACAGAGTATTTCACCAGGTCGGAACCAACACTGAAAAAGTCCTGGCCCTTGTGGAGGATAATCTGGCTTCTTTGGGCCCGGGACCCTTGGGCTATTGTTATTTGTGGACCTTAAGGTCCTCTGTGGGGCATACCAGGAGAGGCGGTCCTGTAAGTATGAGGGTCCTAAGCTGCATAGGGCTTTAAAGGTCAGAACCAGCACTTTGAACCTGACCCGGTACTCCACCGGGAGCCAGTGCAGCTGGTAAAGCACTGAATGAATATGCTCCCATGGCAAGGTCCCCATGAGGAGCCTCGCTGCAGCATTCTGCACCCGCTGGAGTTTCTGGGACAGTCTCAAAGGCAGCCCCGCATAGAGCGAGTTACAGTAGTCAAGCCTGGAGGTGACCATCACATGGATCACTGTGGTCAGGTCAGGGCGGGAAAGGTAGGGGACCAACTGCTTGATATGGCACAGATGGAAAAATGTCTGTAAGACTATAAGAGGTCATGACAATGACACTGGCGAACCAGACATATGTATCATTGGGGGGGGGAGTATTATCATATAGCCCTAGGTCAGGTTATGTTTTTCTAGCAGAATAGAATCAAAGCCATGGAATAGTCCACAAAAGACCCAAAATGCTCCTTAGCAACAGTAGCCGTTTATTGCAATAGCTGAATCATTTTTAATCTAATTCATACATTTTTACACGCACGTGCATATCGGAAATCTCAGGCTGTCAATGTGCATATTTCCTTTATACTAGTGTCCCTCTATCTTGGCAGGGTATGAGTCACAAAGAAGGTGTTAAAAACATTTCATATAACACATAAATGAATGTTTGCTTTTCTTGCTCTGTACCTGAATTACACTCCTCTAATAATTGAACTCTAATAGGAGTTTAACCATGCACATAGGACTGAAGCCCTAAAAAGCTGTCAGTAAGTGATGGCTACTTGATGATGGACTGAAAACCCTAGTTCTTTACTGAAGATTGTCTACTGGCTATTCTTTTAGGATGCGTTTGATTAATATTCAGTGAAACGTATCTGTATTGTAATCATTTCTTTGAAAGTGGTAGTGCCCGGTACTGTTCATCTGGTTGTTCACACAGCCAAATATTATCTTGGTTTCTACTCTTAATCAAGGACATTTCCTTTTTGCATCACACTCTCTACAACAGAGATATGTGAACGTCTCTAAATATGACACAAAGGCTTCCATTCTCTACTACAATAAGGTTAAAAGCATAACCTGTGCTGTTGGGAGTGATGGGGGATAAACTGCGTAATTTGCAGTTCCCCAAAAGATACGCAGGTGGGACACGGGTGGCGCTGTGGGTGAAACCACAGAGCCTAGGGCTTGCCGATCAGAAGGTCGGCAGTTCGAATCCCCACGACGGGGTGAGCTCCCGTTGCTTGGTCCCAGCTCCTGCCCACCCAGCAGTTCCAAAGCATGTCAAAAGTGCAAGTAGATAAATAGGTACCACTCCAGCGGGAAGGTAAACGGCGTTTCTGTGCACTGCTCTGGTTTTCCAGAAGCAGCTTAGTCATGCTGGCCACATGACCCGGAAGCTGTACGCCAGCTCCCTCGGCTAGTAAAGAGAGATGAGCGCCGCAACCCCAGAATCGGACACGACTGGACCTAATGGTTAAGGGTCCCTTTACCTAAAAGATACGTAAATGGAAATGTAGCTGTTCCTTGAACATCTGCAGTTCTCTAAATTTGTCAACGGCAGAGAGAGTGTAGGCTGGACTTCCCACCTTCCCATTTCATCAGCTCAGCTTTGCCTTCTTCCTGCTCCCTGGTCTGGTGGTGATGATGACCAAGAGGACATTGATGGAAGACTTGCCTGCAAACTTGCTTCGTGATGCATGTGCACTCGTTCAATCAGCATGATGACAGACAAGTGCAAATATACCTATGTGTTCACACACACATACAACTGCATACAAATTTGTACAGTGGTACCTTGGTTCTCAAACTTAATCCGTTCCAGAAGTCTGTTCTAAAGTGTTCCAAAACCAAGGCACGCTTTCCCATAGAAAGTACAGTCATACCTCGGGTTGAGTTCATCATGGGATATGAACGCGCCAAACCTGGAAGTACCGAAACGGGTTACTTCCAGGTTCAGCGCTTCGCGCATGCACAGGCACAGCAAATTGCAACCTGCATGTGCACAGATGCGGCGCTGCGGGTGACGGACACTACGGGTTGCGAACGCGCCTCCTGCACAGATCGTGTCCGCAACCCGAGCGTCCACTGTAATGCAAAATGGATTAATTCGTTCCAGACTTTTAAAAACAACCTCTAAAACAGTAATTTAACGTGAATTTTACTATCTCACGAGACCATTGATCCATAAAATGAGAGAAATAAACAATGTACTGCCGTCGCACAATCAATCAATCAATCAGTAGCTGACCTGGGTTTCACACAGTCACACACACAAAAAGAGAGCCACAAAAACGCAGAATAAATAGCAAAAACATACACACCTCAGCGTAACACTCAAAATGGAAGTGTGGCACTCAAATCGGAAGTATAACACTCAAAATGGAGCATATCTGGCTTCCGAAAAAAGTTTGCACACCGGAACACTTTCTTCCGGGTTTGCAATGTTCGGATTCCAAGTTGTTTGAGTGCCCGGGCATTTGAGAACCAAAGTACCACTTTACTTTCCATTTATACGCCTCTTAGCAATGTGTGATACTGCATCATTTAGAAGTACAAAGTTACACACATACACACAACTTGAAATAATTGTGGGCAATGTCTGTCTGTCTGTCTGCCTGTCTGTCTGTCATCTCCTTATGGCTGTGCATATTTAAAACACACATTTACCTCAAAAGTTGCCATGGGAACTTTAGGTTACCCCCACAGATCTATAATCCCCAACACCCTTAACAAACCACATTTCCCAGGATGTTTCGGGGAAAATCGTGTTCTTTAACTGTAGGGTGTGTACATATCCTATAAGTTGCACACAATGTGCACACAGTTGTATGCTTTGCCTTCCCACCGGTTTACTGGTGGCTCCTTACTCCAGACCTCTAGCCGACCTCTCCCAACAGGCAAATCCAATTAAGTTGGAACAATTATCCAAGGAATATGGTGTTGCAACACCAAAGGTATTTGTTCATGACACTTTGCTTCCCTTAACAGTGGAACTTGGCCTCAATTCTACACAGAAATTGTACTTTTTGCTTGTTTCTGAATGCCCACTTCTAACTTCTCTCTGGTAATTGCCAACACTTGAACATTACAGGGTGCCATTTCTAAGCAGCTATCGGTTTATAATTACCTCCTGCTTAAATAAAATAAAATAAAATAAATACATATAAGAAGCATTCATCCCCCACTCAAATTATTTCTCAGGGCAGATGTTACTGTAAGCACTACTTTAATGCAGACATTGCTTTCCTTCAGGTCCCTAGAAATACATTATAGATCTCTATGTTAGTGAGTCCTTGAGCTCTATACATATCCAGAGGCACATGGGATAAGAAGGGTAAGCAACATTCAGCAGCAACTATCCCACTTGTGTATGCAGTGGTTGTTGTTGTTGTTCAGTCCTTCAGTCGTGTCCGACTCTTCGTGACCCATGGACCAGAGCACGCCAGGCACTCCTGTCTTCCACTGCCTCCCAGTTTGGTCAGACTCATGTTAATAGCTTCGAGAACACTGTCCAACCATCTCGTCCTCTGCCGTCCCCTTCTCCGTGTGCCCTCCATCTTTCCCAACATCAGGGTCTTTTCCAGGGAGTCTTCTCTTCTCATGAGGTGGCCAAAGTATTGGAGCCTCAGCTTCAGGATCTGCCCTTCCAGTGAGCACCCAGGGCTGATTTCTTTAAGGATGGATATGTTTGATCCTCTTGCAGTCCATGGGACTCTCAAGAGTCTCCTCCAGCACCATAATTCAAAAGCAGCAATTCTTCGGCGATCAGCCTATGCAGTGGTAGATGGTGGGTTGAATGGGTACGGCGGAATACGGGGAGACCAACAGTAGGTTATGTCAGTGCCAATGACAGGCAGAGATACACCCTGATTGGTTGTAAGTAAGGCTAGGTTGATGGCACAGTGCTCCATTGGCCCGAATGAACCAGCCTCCACTATTGTCAGGGTCTGGCAGGGCTCTGAGTAGTGTGTGGCACAGGCCTTAAGGCTGAATCAGGTGAAGGGGGTATAAATTTAAGGGGTTCTTCACCTCCTGTGATACAGGAGCCAAGGCAGGAGGAAGGGGAAGAGTCTGAGTAGTCAGAGACTGGGGAGGAGGTGCAGGACATGGCAGGAGTGAAGGTGGAGTTGGGACCTGAGAGGGGCAGGGCAGTAGAATTCCCTCCATCCCCTTCTCCATTTTCTCTCAGAACCAGGAGGGGCTTGAAGAAGCAGACACAGAGGCAACTTCCATTTAGGAGAAGTCACATGTGGCTTGTATGTGAGGGTAGTTAATCAAACCCTCCAAGTGTCCCTATTTTTCAGGGACAGTCCCAGATTTACAGAAGCAGTCCTGGTTCTGACTTGATCCCAGAATGTCCCGTTTCCCCTTAGGATGTCCCTATTTTCATCATAGAAATGTTGGAGGGTATAGTAGGACTCCCCTATTTTCATTGGAGAAATGTTAGAGTTTTCCAACTCCTGAGCCATCTGAAGGCAGACCTGTATAGGGAAGGTTCTTTTTAATGTTTAATGTTTTCTTATGTTTTTATATAGGGATGCGGGTGGCACTGCGGTCTAAACCACAGAGCCTAGGGCTTGCCGATCGGAAGATCGGCAGTTCGAATCCCTGCGAGGGGGTGAACTCCTGTTGCTCGGTCCCAGCTCCTGCCCACCTAGCACTTCGAAAGCACATCAAAGTGCAAGTAGATAAATAGGTACCACTCTGGAGGGAAGGGAAACAGCATTTCCGTGCGCTGCTCTGGTTTGCCAGAAGCGGCTTAGTCATGCTGGCCACATGACCCCAAAGCTGTCTGCAGACAAATGCCAGCTTCCTCGGCCAGTAAAATGAGATGGGCACCACAACCCCAGAGTCATCCACGACTGGACTTAGCGGTCAGGGGTCCCTTTACCTATGTTTTTATATATGTTGGAAGTCACCCAGAAGGGCTTGGGCAACCTAGTCAGATGGCTGTGGTGTAAACAGTGATGATGATGATGATGATGATGATGATGATGATGATGATGGAATAGGACATCCTTATTTCCATTGGGAAGTACTTGTGGAGGCATGGTCACATTGTTGCTCCAAGAGTCCATCTCACACAGCAAGCCTAGGGAGGGCATGCCAGCTATTGAGCCACCACAACTGTGTTTCTTGGTGTTTTGGAGCTACTGTAAGTGTGTGCTTTGTCAATAGAGAATTAAACTACCAGCCACTGTCCTTCTTGGGCTGGATATGCTCATGACAACTATGTTTGTGCAGGAAGAAGTGCACCAGGAAGCTGAAGATATCTACCACGCTTCTCCTATGCAGACAAACCTGGATCAGCCTAAAGTGACCCACATGCGCACGAAATGTTAGTAGGAGTTCTGGGCTTGTGCCATAGTAACATTAAGGCCATGCTAAGGCAAACACAATGAAACTGTAATTAAAAGGGCCCATAAGTAAAAAGGTAAGGGATAACAGAATTTCAAAGACCACCTTTTATTAAAACGGGAGTATACAAAGCCCCAGAAGATTAAAGTTACACAAGGCAATTAACGAGTTTAACAGAGGTAAAAAGAGCATGCAAGTTCACCTATATACATAGGAGGGTGTCTCCAATATGAGAAATGTCTCTGCCATGTAAACTGAAAAGGAGTGATTTGAGAACTGAACTGTGCAATACCATACATCTGGAGCAAACAAAAAGCGAATGTTGCCGAAAGGTGGTCAAGTTTTTTTGAGCATGGGAGAAATGTGCTCCTACTTTTGGATTTTCTCCCCAGTGACCAGTGGCGGAGCTTCATGCTCCGGCACCAGGGGGCGGAGAGCAGGCATGGGCATGGCTGGCACGCATCCCGTAGGCATGGCATACAACCCAGAGGGGCGTGACATGCATCCTGGGGGTGTGACATGCCCCTGTAGGGGCGTGGTGCGCTGCCTGGGGGTGTGGCACGCTACCTGTGGGGGTGTGGCACCCAGCGTGGGCAGGGGCAGACATAATGGCACCCCACGAGGATCGCACTGCCGGGGGTGGTGCGCTCCCCCTGACCCCATCTTCCTCCGCCAGTGCCAATGACTCCTCTAAAATGAGGGGGAAATGTGCCCCCAATGCAGCAATGCTGAGCTGGGAAGCATGGCCTTGACTCTGAATTGGCTTTGATTGCCCTCTTTAATGTTATTGGGTCGTCGAATCACACTGGCAACATGGCGTGATGAGTGATGACATCATCTCATTTGCTAGATGATCCCCAGCCGCAGAAGCCCTTGAGGGAATTAGACATGTCATGGTTCCCTGTGCTCCTGTGTACTGTTACCCAACAGAGAGGTGAGAGTAAAGCAAAAGCTAACAACTACCTAACTCTAGCTACTTACCTCTGCTGCTGATTTAAAGTAAATAAAAGCAAATGGAACCGGGTTCGTGTCTCCGCTCCTCCACATGCAGCTGCTGGGTGACCTTGGGCTAGTCCCACTTCTCTGAAGTCTCTCAGCCCCACTCACCTCACAGAGTGTTTGTTGTGGGGGAGGAAGGGAAAGGAGAATGTTAGCCGCTTTGAGACTCCTTCGGGTAGTGATAAAGCGGGATATCAAATCCAAACTCTTCTTCTTCTTTCATTGCAGGCGAAATTACAGTGAGGAAAAGAAGCCTCCCCCCCCCTGCCGAGTGTTGCAACTACCAGGACCCTGCACATTTGAATTGAAATTTATTTTGGGGAAACTTTAACGGCAAAGAAGAGAAAGGTGAGGCTTCCCTCCTTCAGAAGTGTTGTTACTGATTAAGTTCCACTTTCAGTGAACTTTGCGCAGGGGGGAAAGACACAGAGGGGGTAGGCGGGGGTTCCGCATCCCGCGCCTTTTGTGCTGGGCAAAGAACCGGAAGGGGTCATTCCCTGACTCTGAGCTGGATGACTTTTCCTTAGCTGCACTGTATATAATTGCACAATAAAGAAACTTAGTTTCAGAAGATTCTGCGTCAGCCTGGTTACTCATGAGAAGAAGAAGAGAAGAAGAAGAGTTTGGATTTGATATCCCGCTTTTCACTACCCGAAGGAGTCTCAAAGCGGCTAACATTCTCCTTTCCCTTCCTCCCCCACAACAAACACTATGTGAGGTGAGTGGGGCTGAGAGACTTCAGAGAAGTGTGACTAGCCCAAGGTCACCCAGCAGCTGCATGTGGAGGAGCGGAGACGCGAACCCGGTTCCCCAGATAACAAGTCTACCGCTCTTAACCACTACACCACACTGGCTAGAATAGAATAGAATTTTATTTACGGCCATAGGCCCATACAAATAAAAAACACATAGAAAACAGTTTGTGCAAGTGGGAACAACAGCCGCTAAAACCCCACAGTAACAATAAAATACAATAAAATAGAATGGCAAACTAAGTCTTAGCTAGCTTGTAGTGTAAAGCAGCCACTGAAAACCTTACAGGTGGCTACAGTTGTGGAGAGCTCCCAAAATTCACAAATAACACATTCTACATTTAGAGTCTTAGCTACTGTGCATGTTGTTAGGGTAACTACATCTTGGGTTTCATGTACTTCTCAAAATCAGTCAAAGCTTTATTATGTAGCTGGAGATACGCAATTGTTTTATGAGTATATCTGTGGTCATAATTCATTCTTGGGTATCATTCGTTGGATGCAACAGATTTCGGTGCTGGGTATATTTGCTGGTTCCTTGGGACTTATTTTGTCTCACTGCGATTTATTTCATGATGACAAGCATAGACCCACCCACCCGCTCCAGTCATCTGCTGAGATGTGTCCGTTTTGTGGTGCAGCATTTAGTACAAATGGAAAAGACCCTGATGTTGGGAAAGATGGAGGGCACAAGGAGAAGGGGACGACAGAGGATGAGATGGTTGGACAGTCTTCTTGAAGCTACTAACATGAGTTTGGCCAAACTGCGAGAGGCAGTGAAGGATAGGCGTGCCTGGCGTGCTCTGGTCCATGGGGTCATGAAGAGTCGGACACGACTGAATGACTGAACAACAACAAAACAATGATTGTATGTGAGAGTGAAGGGAATGTTTGACAGATGAGGCGTAGTTGAGTGGGTGGAGACAACATAAAAAACCCTAAGATTCAGTAAGGTCTCAGGAATGCACCCACAGTTAAAATGCGACACAAGATCTCTGTTGGAGTAGACCAAGACGAATGTAATCCTGAATTCCATTTCCACAGTAGCCAAACAGATGCTTATGGGAAGCCCACAAGCAGGGCAGGGGCAATGCCTGAGTGAACAATAATGCTTTTAAATTCCTCCTGAATATTAATTCATGGGGGGTGACCAACACACCTCACCAATGGGATGTTGCAGAAACCAAAAACCCAATAAGAAGGTTCTATCAACGGATCAGCACTAAACAGGAAGCACCAATCTCCTGCCAAGGATGCTGGGAACAATTTGGGTTTTGGAGCAAAGATTGTGCCACCATGTCAACATGCAATTAGGTTTTACAAAATTATGTAATCTTCACTGCTTGGGTATTCAGGTATTCATGTTTGAACTGTTGAGGGTTGAAAGTATGCAGGGAAACGAAAGAGTAGCAGGTAGAATGTTGTCATTTATATCAAGTACTGCACAACTTTACAGCTTTCACACTCACAAACACACACACAATTGTGGCCCCAGTACATCACTTTATTTATTTATTTATTTAGAACATTTATAGCCAGGCTTCATGTGTAAAAGTCATCCTAGGTAGCTTACACGATAACAGCTAAAAATATATATACAATTTTCAGCAATAATAGAATTAAAGGCAACGCTTCTCACAAAATTCAAAGCATACCATAATATATGCATATCCAGACCTAAAGATAAAACAAAGGTAGGACAAGAGGATTTGGGGGACAACAGACTATTAAATGTTGGCTAAAAGGGGGATTTTTCAGGAATTCGCAGTATATAGCTTGATAAATGATGCCCTGCTGCAAATTTATCATTTTAAACCTGTAACCCAAGGCTGCAATCCAGGGAAGTGGAAGGCTGGAAATTAATTAATCAGCTAAGTTGAGAGCAGTGGTTGTTTTCAGATGCCCTGTGAAGAAAGCAAAGGACAATAAAAGGACTTACATAAATTACACATCACCCAAATCTGCGAAGGTCTTTGTGTTAAAACCAAATGTGGTTTAACAAGATAAATAACAAGTGCTTAGTGATACCAGACAAATAATAATTACCTGCAATCAGATGGATAATAAATTAGGGCCAGATGGTAGTTGGAATCTGCAAATATTTCACTCTTCCATCTGCCTTCATCCATTGATATCATTTTAGATTGAATTCTAATAATGGTCCGTTTTTTCTCCCTTTCAGATTTCATTAGAGGTGTCTTCTTGTGTCAGCTTGCTTCATTCTGCCTCATGATGTATTTTCTCAAAGGCTATTATTAACATGTGTTGTACCCAAGGATTCTTGCAATGTGCTTTGCTACAACACATGTTAATAATAGCCTGTGAGAAAATACATCATGAGGCAGCAGTAGACTCTGGTGCAGAAGAATTATACAGTAGAACGCTTTGGACCACGTTTGTTGCTTCTGCTACCGAATATGTGTTTCCACATTCACCAAAGTTGTGCATGTTTGTGAAATTAAAACACAGCTTTTTCAATTCCGGGCAAATGTATTGCACAAACGTAATCAACGTTTTGACAAATAAATATTGCCTGCATTCAAAATAAGCGTAAAGGGAGTTAAGAGAAATTGCTCTCAAAAAGTTAGTGGGTGGTGTGCTTTACATATTGTGGCTTTTGGAAAGCTTTTTTAAAACTGGATTATCTTTATTTTACATAGCAAGAATCTGTTTAAATAAGGGGTCAGCAAACTTTTTCAGCGGAGGGCCAGTTCACTGTCCCCCAGACCTTGTGGGGGGCCAGACTATACAGTGGTACTTTGGGTTACAGAGGCTTCAGTTTACAGACTCTGCTAACCCAGAAATTACCTCAGGTTAAGAAATTACCTTGGGTTCAGGATGAGAACAGAAATCACACGACGGCAGTGGGAGGCCCCATTAGCTTAAGTGGTACCTCAGGTTAAGAACAGTTTCAGGTTAAGAATGGACAAATTAAGTTCTTAACCCGCGGTACCACTGTATTTTGAAAAAAAGAAGAATGAATTCCTATTCCCCACAAATAACCCAGAGATGCATTTCAAATAAAAGGACACATTTTACTCATGTAAAAACTTGCTGATTCTCGGACTGTCTGCTGGTCAGATTTAGAAGGCGATTGGGCTGGATCCTGCCCCTGGGCCTTAGTTTGCCTACCCATGGTCTAAATCATATTCATTGTTAGTCACACTGAGAGTAGACATGGGGTGCCAACTTGAATAAAATATTGGGGGCCTGAGCTGAGCCCCCGCCCCACATAATCAGTCACATGACACAGTGCATGCAACCCATTTGAATGACAATGTCCATCAGCTATGGGGAGGCAGCCCCCTCAAATATTTTATTGGGGGGATGGAGGGCCCTCGGCCCCTAGGCGTTGGCTCCTGTGGAGTAGACTCACTGAAATCAACAGATGTAGTACCGGTAACTTGCCCAATGATTTTAAAGAGTCTACTCTGAGTATGACTTAGTTAGACACTGCCCTTATACCTTAAATATATTTTAAAGCATAAATTGAAATCAACAATTTCTCCTTTTTCAGAAGGTCCCAGCTGGGACGATGCAGAAGAGGGTGTCAACTTTCTCTCCCCCCCCCCCCCCCGGCCAGATCACTCTTGGGTCCCAGCTGCCTGGCCGCAATGCTGCCCACCGGGAAAGGTGAGCAGACTTACGTGTAACATACTGTGTTGCCATTTTGATAGTGCCTAACGTAACTCGCTTCACCAAATTGTTTCAAAACCTTTTTCATCTTCTTCTCAAAAACTAAGGCCACGCACCCCCAAACTCGGCCCTCCAGATGTTTTGGGACTACAATCCCCATCATCCCTGACCACTGGTCCGGTTAGCTAGGGATGATGGGAGTTATAGTCCCAAAACATCTGGAGGGCTGAGTTTGGGGTTCCCTGGCTAAGGCCATGTTGGGCTACACACTTATCTTGAAATGCGGATCTCATGTTTCTTAAAAACTTTGATAAACTATAGCTTTTCAGACATTATTGGCTAGTGAAATAAAGGTACATGGGACATAACCAGGATGATGGAAGATTCCTTCCCTGATCTTCATTATAATGCATCATGTTTTAATGTTTAATATCATATGCATATTTCATTGGCTACCAGGATTGGGAACCTGCCCTCCAATCTGTTCTGAAGAGAGACGAGATGCAAAGAGATTATCTCTGTGAGCAAGCACATTGCTGCATGACAAGGTGACATCTTCTTCTTTTTTCATTTGATAGGATGGCCAATGAGGGTCATGCCTGCACTATTTTGTGCTCCTGTCTCTCTTTCTGCTTTTTTTAAAAATGTGGCCACCCTATTGAGTGACACATGCCCCACAGCAGCCATTCTGGGACTGGTGTTCCTTGTATTTTTGCAAAATTCCAAATGTACCACTAGTCAAAAGTGGTCCCTGATCTCCAAGCGGGTGCTAACTGTAAAGAACTGGAGAATATGGAGGTGGGATTATGTTCCTGTCACCAACTCAGATCAGGAGCTGTAGAACAGGTGAATTATCTCTGAAATAGAGGTGGGGCAAGAGATTCGAGAACAAAAACACAGCCATGCTTTCAAATGTCCACTTATCTGAATTTTGTGATGCAGTTTGCCAACTAAGCACTGTTTTAAAAAATGCATAGATTTTTATATGCATTAAAATGAATAGATGGTAAATGATAGATAGATAGATGATAGATAGATAGATAGATATAGATAGATATAGATGATAGATGAACATGAACTCTACATTTCAAAACAAAATAGAAAATTCTTTCCAGTAGCACCTTAGAGACCAACTGAGTTTGTTCTTGGTATGAGCTTTCGTGTGCATGCACACTTCTTCAGATACACTGAAACAGAAGTCACCAGATCCTTAAATATAGTGAGGAAGTAGGGATATTTCAATCCCTACTTTTCAAGATAATTTCAAGATTGTGTAGCCCAACATGGCCTTAGTTTTTGACTATATGTGTGTGGGATGTGTGTGTGTGTGTGTGTGTGTGTGTGTGTGAGAGAGAGAGAGAGAGAGAGAGAGAGAGAGAGAGAGAGAGAGAGAGAAAATAACATAAGAGAAAGCATTATATTAGGAGAAATTGCTTAGGAAAATGGGGACATTAGTACATTAGTAAAAACTGCACACAAAAGTAGGGGTTTTAAGAGAAAATCTCACAAAAAATGCTGACTAATTTTCGTGAGGATTTTTCAAAAAAATGCAAATTGTTGCAAAAATGTGGAGAGCTGATTTTAAGAATGGAAAAATCGAAACAGAGAGGACCAAAATGGACAGATCCTTCCAAACCTACTTGGCAGTCTAGACCCCTTGAATTCCTCAAGCATCCTTAGTTTGGAGACCCTTTAGTCCGCAAGATATGGATAATGCATAGATGAGAGAAATAAGTGTGTTAACTTCTCAAGTGCCACTTTGAGGTCACTCTGTGGCTGATCTCTCATTACAATGACAGATCTATAATTTTGTCCCTGAGCATTGTCTCATTTTATTCGGTGGTATCTTAAAATAGTTCCAAGGATACTTTTGTCACTGGGACCAGACTAGCTGATATGCTGTTCTGATACTTTCAATCACAAACGTGCCATGCGGTTTTACCTCAATAAGCTTCCTGTCAACGTTGCCTTGGATATTTTCTGGCATCACTGCTGGAGTAGCTTCACATGACTTGTCAGAAAAGGGGTATGCATGTTCTAGAATGCTTCTCTTTGTCTCTAAAAATGTCTGTGGAAAGTCACAATACAGTCTCGGGGGAGTGTTTCTGGCAAGGGGTGGAGAAATCAATGGGTTTGAAAGTGGTATGAGGTTCTGGTGTACTCATCTTATTTTTTTTACAGTTGTTTCATTCCATAGCCCAAGAATACCCTGAGGATTTTGGTCAGCAGCATTTGATACTAAATTACCTGTGGGTATTGCCTATTGCATGGACAGGCGGAGTCCCCCAAACCCCAGGCAACCCCCGAGCGGAATAATAACACAAGACAACGTGCTATGGGATTAAAATTGGCCACAACTTTATTAAGATTCAGATGTAGGGAGGCCTTGGCTCAGGCATTGGGCGTTTATCCTACCCAGCCCCCAGCCAGGGATCTGGGAAACTGCAGGGTTATCCAGAATGTGTGGAGATTGGGCTAGCTCTGGAGAACATATGTTCAAGCAGAGAGCCCGCCCTCCATTTGCCGCCACTGGTGGGGGAGAGCAATGACAACCTCTCGGTGTATGGTCAATGCCTCCCCCCAATACCCCTTTAACGGGGAACCCCGTTATAGCTGCCACACTGGGGGCATTGAGTCACCGCCCCACACACCCCTTTAGGAAGATGACGAAAGGATTCCACCCAATAAACATTTCCCAGATGCAATATAACCCAGATGTTCCCCAGGGTCACTTCCATCTCTACAATTCTGCGGTTCTATGACAGTGGCAATTCTGGCCGCCTTGGACTTGACAAGACCCTTGTACAGATACACATTAACAGAATAGAAAGCTATGGAGAAAGCAGCGATCCTACTGCTACATTACACTACAGAGTCGGAGTTATCAGCCAAGGTTATGGGGGAGCATAGGGCTCCATAGTAAGAAGAAAAATAAGGTTGGGAAATGGGTGTCATTGGTAGACATATTAGACAAGAGAGAGCAATCTTACAGGAACACAGAGTTTAAGGTTTGTCAAAATGCCATAAAGTTAGAGGAGAGAGAGAGAGAGAGAGAGAGAGAGAGAGAGAGAGAGAGAGACACTCTGGGGTGGAGGGACAGTATTCTATTTGCATGAAGCTGTCCATCAAGACACCTGCAGCTACTCAGATGCAGCCATTTATCACCATCTTCCCCAAAATAAGTTTTCCTAAGCAGTCTAATGAGCTTAATTCCCCTACCTGACAGAACGTAGCCCCGGGAAGCAGAGCTCTGAAATATTGTTCTTTCATTTAACCGCTTTATGAAAATCTACTATATTGAGAGAAGAGGTGAAGGAGGCAGAAGCGGTATGGGGCATATGTTTCTTTTTCCTCTGCAAAGTAAAACAAAGGGTCATCTTGACTTGATTTATGCATTAGATCTAATGGAAGACTAATATGCTAATATCTTTGTTGAAAACTATAAAAAAAACCAGGGCAAGTGAATTTGCATCTGGTAGCGCTTCTGTATCCCATTGAGATCTCAAATGCCTCAGTGTTCACCCTTCCCCTCTCCAAGGCATCTCTGCAATTTGAAGGATTTGAAGGATTTATTATGCTTCTATGTATCTACAGGGCAGAAGGCATGTGGTGTGCATGTGTGCGTGTGGCACAGGAAGGGCACACCTTAATATAAAGCATTATCTAAAAATAAAATTTAACCTTCAGTTGGCAAACTGTATTGGATTGCTGTCTAAGGAGCGTATTTGAAAACCTCGCTGTATACAAGCTAATGAGTTCTGCAAAGGTTCAGGACGCCATTAAATACACTACACACATATCAACATTCTTTGTGCCTCGTGGCTCCTAAAATTAACAACTTTGGGGAGGACATGTGTTCTGAAGTTTGGTTAGCAGAGTACATCGTTCCTCTGCAGAGTTCCACTTAATAAATCAGGACAGTATCTCTATATTTCTGAAAAGGAAATTTACAAAGTGAAAGGAGCAGAGGAAGTGAGGGAGAGGGAGGGCGGCGCCTGAGAACTTAACACAGGGTGGAATTTCAATCAGGTGCAAATGCTCTCCCAGGTATAGCCTCAGTTAAATTGTAAGGGCACAAGTTCAGCCCTTTCTAGCCCAGACTCTATCCCTCATAGTGAACAATCAGATGCCTGTGGGAAGACCACAATCCGGGCATGAGGGCAGTAGCCCCCTCTCACTGTTGCTCCCCAGTGACTGATATTTGGTTCTGGAGGTAGCATAAAAGCAGTGTATTTTAAAAGCATTTAAATTTACAGAATTTGTTGTTGTTGTTGTTGTTGTTGTTGTTCAGTCATTCAGTCATGTCCGACTCTTCGTGACCCCATGGACCAGAGCATGCCAGGCACCCCTATCCTCCACTGCCTCCCGCAGTTTGGCCAAACTCATGTTAGTAGCTTTGAGAACACTGTCCAACCATCTCTTCCTATTTCGTCCCCTTCTCCTTGTGCCCTCCATCTTTCCCAACAAAACATCAGGGTCTTTTCCAGGGAGTCTTTTCACGAGGTGGCCATATTTGGTACATAGATGATGATGATAGATAGATAGATAGATAGAGATAGAGATAGAGATATGTTATAATAATAATAATAATAATAATAATAATAATAATAATAATAATAATAATAATAATAATTTATACCCTGCCCTCCCTGGCCAAGACTGGGCCCAGGGAGGCTAAC
Source organism: Lacerta agilis (assembly GCF_009819535.1). Taxonomy (NCBI): domain Eukaryota; kingdom Metazoa; phylum Chordata; class Lepidosauria; order Squamata; family Lacertidae; genus Lacerta; species Lacerta agilis. The sequence goes on from NC_046321.1 coordinate 60,620,013, forward strand.
ATCGAATATAAATACAGTAAAAACATTAAAAACAAAACAAAAAACAAAACAGTTGATTAACATATAAGTTAGAACACAGTTTAAAATGCAAAATGCATTACAAAAATAATGTCAATAAAGTAGGAATATAACAGCCCTCTTCCCCCCTTCAGGATTCACATAAAATTACATTAAAGCACAACATTGTATACAAATATGACTGTTTAGCACAAAATTCACTCTACTATAATATATATAATGCTAATTGTTCCTTTACAGTGTTCGTTATTTTACATTCTTTTTTCTTTTTTACAAATCTATTATGTATATTTTCCCTGAATTATCTAACCATTCTTCCATTTGTCCTATTATAGCATTCACATTTGTTTGTTTGTTTGTTTATACATACTACTGCAATTTCGATTATATAATCACTATAAGGCAAAGGGCTACCTTCTGAACAAGAGGACTTGGGTCCTAGTGGTGAGTGCAGTCGGCTCTTGGTCTGTCCTAGCAAGGTTCCAAGAGTTTGACTGGATCAGAATGAAGATCCTTCTGACTGAGGACCCCGTTTCTCACAATAGCTAACCAGATGTGTCCAGGAATCCTGCAGGCAAGACATGAACGCAATAGCCCTTTCTCATTCTGTTCCCCCAGTAACTCATATTCACTTGCATATTGCCTCTGAACTTGGTGACTCTATGTAACAGCGTTCCTTGGCCTGGTGCCCTCCATATCTTTTGGACTATAATGGTCCAGAATGGTCAACAGCCATGTATGATGGGCTCAATATGGAAGGTGCCAGGTTGGAAAAGTGACTATACAGGTGAAACTCGAAAAATTTGAATATTGTGGAAAGGTTCATTTCTTTCAGTAATACAACTTAAAAGGTGAAACTAATATATGAGATAGACTCATGACATGCAAAGCGAGATATGTCAAGCCTTTATTTGTTATAATTGTGATGATTATGGCGTACAGCTGATGAGAACTCCAAATTAACAATTTCAACTTTGGGGTTTTCATCAGCTGTACGCCATAATCCTCACAATTGTAACAAACAAAGGCTTGACATATCTCGCTTTTCATGTCACGAGTCTATCTCATATATTAAACTCCAGTAGCTAATGAAAACAATTGCTTACATAAATGGACTTTTCCACGATATTCTAATTTTTCGAGTTTCACCTGTATATCACCATCATGACTGATGATAGACTTTCCCTCCATAAATCATCTACCCTCTTTTAGTGCCACCTAAGGTGCTGGTCATCACAACACCTTGTGGCAGTGAACTCCACATACCGGTCATGTGTTATACGAAGGAGTGCATAAGAATTTCGTTGAATGTAATCTTGAAGCAATGGCAATGAAATGCAAGAGCTCATCTTGAAAATACGGTATGCCCAAGAGGCTGTCGTATAGCTGCCTTGGGTGGGACAATTCTCAGCATTGCTTGTACAGGAAGATGCTTAAGATGAGTATACCTTAGGGAGAAGAGATGATAGCTGCAGCATCCACAGGTGGGCACAGAGGGGGGGAATTGGCTGCCGAGATTTTACATTTGCCCCAATCCAGAAATCGTCCTGCAGGTCTACCCAGCTGCTTATACTAGTTCTAATTCCCTCCTTTCATACTTATCTGAACAGCTCTCTTTCCCTGTTGCTTTCTGTGAACTTTTCCCTTGCAAAAAAATAATTAAAAAAATGCCTAATTAATATGCAGCTCCAAGCCTGCCTCAGGATGCTGTTTAGGCTTGTTAACAGTGAAAAGAAGTAGATAATAAACTTGTATGCAAGACTTGGAGGGAATAGCTACTTTCGGAATAACATAATAATCTAGCCAAGCAGGCCTGCCTTGGTAATGAGGAAGAAAATAATAATAACAATTTCCCACTATGATTTAGTCTACAAAATCAAAAACGTTCCTTGATTTGGTAAGGAAGAGCTGGCTGCATATATGAAATATATATATATATAGATAGGCAGCTGTCACCAGATGAAAAAGGCCCGGAGACCCACATGTATATCTCAACTCGAGGCCATATTTCCTGCAAAAGCTGGTTCATATAAAACAGCTGCCCTGAGGTAATTTAAGCAAGCTCACCTTCCTCCCAATCTTAATTTGTATTGTTTAAAAAGACACGGAGATGGTTTTCAAGAAAGCGTGTCCTACATAACAGAGGGCACGTGTTGCAGTGCGACCTGGCCATCTGACCCGGTGTTGTGGGGGGTAATATGGAATCAGCCACAACCCCCGATAGGTCGGTCCCGTGTTGCTGGGGTGCAATCTGACCAATGGGGTGTCGCAAAAAGCAGCAACGCGGGACCTATTTAAGCCCATGCGAGGCTACTGAGCTTCTTCTTTGGGGCTATCGCACTGGAACACCCACCCACCTCTCCTTATATTTAGGGCTTGTGCTTGACCTTGCTATGCTGTTGTGTGTCATCCGCCATTGGGCACGGCAGAAATTTTCCCCACTTGGCGGATTGGCTGGTGCCATTTGGGTTTCGCCTGCCGCGTAGCAAATAGTCACAACTTGTATGTTGTAGATAGGCTCTGGTTCAGGTGATAGGCGTGGCACGTGACATGGCCACTCCTATGCAAATGAAGGATATTCTGGTAGAGGAATCCAGGGACTTATTGGTTTGGTGTTCCCCGAAAGGGGTCCAGCCTGCGCCTGAGTCCAGGGCAGCTGATTGGTGCTCCTTCCATCAGCTGTCCCTGGTGTTCATCCTTGGCTGTCCTACGAGCGTGGCTCTGGGACAGCACTGCCTGCAAGGGTGCAGGGAGTTAGTCGAACCAGAACCTATGCAACCACTCACTTAGTTGTTTTCAATAAAGTTGTGGCCTAAATTTCTGCCACAAACCAAACCAAATATCTGACTCTGGTGTGAATTTATTTGGGGAAAGGTAAAAGGTCTAAACACACAAAAACAAATTCTGCAAGGGTCTCCTCGAGGTAGGGATCAAATGATTTATTAGAGCCATTTACCATGGGCTATGTTTCAACAGAGTACGTCAGCATATACATTGATTACCCTGGAGCAAATGAGAAGGCAATTATCCCTAAAGCATGTGGATTTATTTATTTTTGCTAGTTGTCAGATATTCTGCCCCAGGGACACATTTCTTTAAAAATGCTGCAGCTTTCATGTGGGAACAAACTCCCCCTCAGCCCCACTCCATTCCACGGGCAAACCAAACCTCCTGAATTGTTACATTGCAATATAGCATAACCATTATTTCCATCTTAAGATATTTCCTAGTCTGTGATGAAGACATTTCCAGTTGGTGGCTGCACCTGCCATGGTCATGCCTAGCCTGGAAGCGAAGCAGAAACTTCTTAAAAGATGTATAGGCTGCTGTGCCATTTGTACCAATCTTTACCTTATTTATTTGTATTTATTTAAAAATACTTTTAGAGTGTTCACCATGAAACCATTCAAGTGGTGCATTAAAAGTTTATAATATAATAAGAGCAGCAGTTTTATGGAACTAAGAGAAAGATAAGGCTATAAGAAGTTAAGACTCGCAATATGATGTGGTATTTTTTATTTTATTTGGAATTTAAATGTTATAAGATGTTGAAATGAAGAATAAGAAATGATGGTGAATGTTTAGTTAATATAATTGGAAAAGTTACTAAAGTAAATTAGAACTGAACGCAGAAGAGAGAACGGGGGAAGTCCCCCCAAATAAGATTTGGAATAAGATTAAAATTAATAGTTGGTGTGTTTCTACGTGTAAGGTATGTATTTGTTTTATTTTCTTCTATTTTGTTGATGTTGTTTGTAGTATTTGTTTTTTCTTTGAATGATTGTTATTATTTGTTGTTTCTTAGTTGTACTTGTTCTTTTAATGTGGAAAACCAATAAATTTTTGTTAAAAAAAAGTTTATAATATATAACATAAAAATAGTAACATGTCATAAAAACAAAATAAGGCAAATACCAGAATGGCAGCAGTAATTGTTGCTGGTGTCTGTCTGTCTGTCTGTCTGTCTCAAGAGACTATGGAATACGCTTCTGGTGGCAAAGCCCAACTGTTGAAGTGACCTTCCTGGAGCACAAGGCTGGACAGTGTGTATGGAGGTCCTGTGCTGCCCAAACCACAAACCTCCTTCTTAGCCTCACTGATGTGGTCCAAAGGAAAGCAGGACAATATGTTTGGCACCAGCATGGCTGCAGGAGTTGCTGGAAGGAGGCGTACAAGGCATCATCCAACCAGCTTAGGGACTCTGCTCTGGATTTGTGTAGGGTTTACTCCTTAGCCTAATTGTGGACAAATTAAGTAAACTGGGAGAGCCTCAGTGAAGGAAAGAAAGAAAGAAAAATGTTCTTCTGTATATGATGGAATCAAAAGATCATAAGCGTCTCGTGTATTTTGAGAGGCAGTTTCAAAGAACTGGTGCCACCATACGAAACAACCTGTTTCATAACAAAATAGAAAATTCTTTCCAGTAGCACCTTAGAGACCAACTGAGTTTGTTCTTTGTATGAGCTTTAGCTCATACCAAGAACAAACTCAGTTGGTCTCTAAGGTGCTACTGGAAAGAATTTTCTATTTTGTTTCGACTATGGCAGACCAACACGGCTACCCACCTGTAACTGGAACCTGTTTCATGTGCAGGTAAGTTGGACTACCAAAGTGCAAGGGCCTCTTGGACTAGCATGGGACTGGCACAGTGTTCAACTGGCTTCCAGATATCAAGCGGGATATGTATCATATGCAAATAAGCACTATAACTGGAGAAAGTCAACACCTGGAAAGTTCCCTGGTGATTAAGCACAGTATTCCAATGTTTCTGATATCCGTAGTCCAAATGTGAGAGTACATTCTTTGCATGAAGGACTTTACTGAGCTGGGTCAGCTATGTCAATATAAATGCCGAGTTTTTGGCAGCAGTGCTTCAAGGAGTACTTTAACAGGAGGAAATTCTAGATTTTACTAACACACACATACAATCAGCCTATGAGTTTAAATGTTGTTTCTTTGTGTATATATATTTTAAAGTTCCTGTACGTGATTCTTGCTCTCGCAATTTTACATGTAAATGCCTAATAAAGGTTTGATAAGTGATTCATCCTTCGAATAAGTATCTTCTGGTCTATCTGGAGAACAGTATGGCCTATGTGGTGAATGTTCAGAATTCCTTGATGAAAAATAGTACCTTGTCCCCGATCACTTTCTTTGATCCCAGTGGTATGCTGGACTAGTAGTCAGTAACACAGAAAGCTACTTTCTTATTTTGTGCTTTAGTTTTTGGTTTGGGCAGGCAGCTCTAAAGAACAAGATTGAGGTACCCAATGAGGTGCTCTCCTGGTAATGTGGACAGCTATTCCCATCAGCCTCAGACAGCATGACAAATGGTCAGGGATGATGGGAATTGTAGTCAAACAACATCTGGGGTGCACTTCACTGACGAGATCTGAACAAGATTGCAGAATGCACTGTAGATAAAGTGAAACTAGGCCTTCTCGGTTTTCAGAAACAATAGCATTGGGCATTCAATGAAACTGAAAAACAATCACATTATTTGTCATAGCCACAGGGAATTATAGAGGCTTAGAACTCAGCATTTCCACACACACCGAAGACTGGCCATTTTATGAGGATAATGAAATAAGTTACAAGAGTCTACAACTTCTTCAGCATTATAATTTTGGAAACCATACAGAAGCTTCAGGGCACAAGCCAACTTCTAGCTAAGTGGGTTAGGAAGAAATTGCTGTGTGTGCAGATTATTTGTGTAATAGTTAAACTTTTTCAGAAAAATGTAGCACTGGTCACTCTGAAAAACAAAAACAAGGATACCAGTCTGAATGAGCACCAGTAAATTATGCTACCTTTGATCCCTCAAAAGCGAAGAGTCTACACTATTGGACAAATTCCTTAGAGTGCTCCTTTTGCCACGTTCCATACAGTGGATTTTGGAACAGCGACCTGATTACTCTGTAGCAGCAAAAAAAAGACAGAAGATGGTGTGACACATTTTAAAAGGCTGATTATTGTGGCATGAACTGTCAGTAGTCAAGCTAACGGCCTCTTAGGTCCATTAAGTGGACTGAGAAAGAAGTAGCGGAAAACAAAACTGGGGACACATTGGAGCGTAGTTAACAATGTTGTCAAAAGCAACGAAAGTACAAAAGTGACAAATTGCGTGTTGAGGTCCCCAGACCACCCCTCAAATAATTCACACTTCAGACATGATTTAAGTTTAAGGTTTTTGGCTTTAACCAAAACTTTTGACCACAACTTTATTCAAATACAAAATACGTGAGTGGTTGCTTAGGCATTGGTTCAGACTATCTGTCACTCTAGGGACAGAACTGACATTTGTCAGTAAGGGGAAAACCCTTTGGGGAGAGAATTGGAGCTGGGGGTCTGGCCCTCGCCTCTCCCCAAATGTTCCCAGGGGCTCTTGCGTGGCCCTAGCCCCTGACCGGGGGATACGGACAAAAGCATAGCGAGCCCCTGGATTCCTTTAACGGAATTCCCCGTGCAGCAGCAGCATTGGAGGGGCAGCCACCGTCACTTCTGACCCCTCCACCAACCAATAATAACCAATGCCTAACTGCCAACCTTACAAAGTTGTGACTAATTGCTGCACAGTAGGCGAAAACCCAGATGGCACCAGCCAATCAGCCAAAAGGAAAAATTCCGACCAGGCCCCTGCCCCAAAGCAGACGACCCCATGACAGGCATAGCAAGGTCATACACAGAGGCCTAGTAAAAGGGAGGGAGGGCGGGAGATACGATGCACGCAGCAAAGAGGAGGAATGAGCATCGTGCTAAACTATATATAGACCCTGGCCTGTCAATCAACAATTTGCTACATACAAATCTCCCCAGCTACACCCTGGACCCAATTACAAGAGACCATCTATCCTAACCCGCCCAGCAACAGAGGGGTGTCTTGCTGGCCCCCACCGCAACACGTGCTCTCCAGGAAAGAGAACACGCTATGTGAAACTTTAAATCATTGCTAGAACATCTGAGTAATAAACTACTGCATGTACACAACTCATCAGGAATGGATGCCTTGGGAGGTTGACTCTCTGTGGCGAAGTTTCTGAAGAGCCACAGCCTTCTAGCCTATTATTTGGTATGCAGTCTTGCTGTCATGTAGGGAATCCGCCAGTCAGATGTTTAAGGAAGTCAACTGCAGCCAAACCGCACACCAAAGCCTCCCTAAGTTTGATGACCGCAGGAGCCAAGCGTGCAGACCCGTGGAAGCCGGAACAAGAAGGGAGATCCCTCGGCCGCGCAGCTGCTTAAATTTGCTAAGCCATTCCCCCCGGGCAACCGGATTGGTTGGCCGGGGGCCGTGACACGGCAGGGGGCTTAGCCATGCCCCTGCTGTGTATGGGAGACCACCTGGCCTGCCCGGAACACCACCCTACAAGGAAGTGGAGCGGCCTTCTTAGAAGATATTCCACATCTACAATCCTCAGGCAGTTTTCAACAAAACAAGGCAGGGCACAGTTGGGAGAAGGGTCCTCTAGATTGCACAGGTCTCCCTATTTAGTGGTTCCAGCTTCTACTGGTTTCTGCCCTGGTTGGTACAGTGCTTTGCAAGGTCAAATTGGCCCTGCTCAAACCCATGGTAAATGGCAGGTGAGAAAGCAAACCTTGTTGATCAGACAGGCATCCAGATCTTTTGAAAACCTCTTTTCTTCATGGTTGCTTTTCACCAGTGGCAAATCTTTGGTTGCATTAACTCGAATGAAATAAGTGACAGTTAATGGCTTGCAGGATACTGTGTTGGATGCCCCGTATCTTTTCTCCATAAAGTGATCCTTCATCATTTGCAGTCTTCAAATCCACACTGGTCCCATGTTAATATGTTCTTCAGCTTAATCATGGATCAAATGGCTAGCTGTATGTGCCTTCTCTCTCTCTCTCTCTCTCTCTCTCTCTCTCTCTCTCTCTCTTTCTCTCAGATTAGTTGAGAAGAGACAAGGAATGATTATCTCTCTCCCCTCCCCATCCTTTCCTGCTTCCTCATTATGATGGCTTGAATGCTTGAGTGAACCCACACTTCCCCTGGGCTGTGCTTTCTGTGACAAACAGCACCATGCTAATCACACATTTAAGACGGATCCATTCATGCTTGCCACTGTTCCTTCCAACCTGGTGCTCAGGAAAGAGAAAGGAACATGACTTCGCAGCCCCATTGTGTGTGTTGTGCTGTTGATTCCAATCAAAGTTGGTAATCTTGAGCACAAGACCTGGCAGATGGCATTTATGCCACTGTGACCTCTTTGATTCCACACTGTATGTTTTATGTAAGAGTTGAAGGTGTAGCCAAGGGATGCAGATTTGACTTCTGGAATTCAGCACTCACCACTGCCTTTGTTTAGGGACTGTTTTGAAGTGCATGGTGTACTGCCTCACACTCTAAGGAGTCAAATCTTTTCAGTCCTTCCCGGCACACACTTTTAGCGGTGATTTCCAGCTTGGGACTGGAATGCCGCTGCTGCTTCTAGCTCTGAATTTAGCTCTTCTGATATCTAAGCAACTCTTGCAAATACCATCCTCCCTAGACTGTTTATGTGCCCGAAGAAGTTACAACACGCTCCTTGGAGGAAATGTCAACTTTAATAACAGATAACTGCTTACTTGGTCTGGGTATCACAGAAACATGCCTGCAGTATGAAGCATATTCAGATTCTTACTGATTAACTTGAAACATGGCTAATAAATGGTTCATGAATAAAGCAGATTTAGCTCTTGTACACAGAGTAATGAGTTATTGGTTATTTCTTAATTGGTTGGTATGGGTGTGAGGTTATGGGGGCTAATATGTCTGAATGGAAGATGTGTTGTAATCAATCACAGTGAATTAACTGGATCAGCACCCAGGCTCTCCTCTTTGGAATAGGAGAAATCTCACTGCAAGCCTACATTTTAGGTTCCTGGCAGAGCAATAAATATAAAATTTATTTATTTGATCTACCTGTATTGAGAGGGGCCATGGGGCACAACATTTGTTAGGGGTGGAACAGTTCAACACCCGTTGCTTCCTCAATATAGCTACACATTTCTGTCACTGGGCTTTACTGAAAACGGTTTCTCCATGAAAACTAGGAAGTGACCTCTCCAGATGATGAAATGACTCTTATTTTCTTATCTTTGTGGCTGCAATCTCCTGGGTGCTGTGAATGCCTTAGGCAGCTGGATGCACATGCATAATCCATTCATATATCGCCCACCCACCCACCTACCCTCTGTGTGGTCCCGGGCACTGGCAACCCACGCTATGTCACTGTGATCATCTCTATCATCTATCTATCATCTACCTACCTACCTATCTCTACCTATCATCTATCTAACATCTATCTATCTATCTATCTATCTATCTATCTATCTATCTATCTATCTATCATCTCTATCTCTATCTATCCATCTATCATCTATCTATCTATCTATCTATCTATCTATCTATCTATCTATCTATCTATCATCTACCTATCTATGAAATCTAACATGTGTGCAACCTCAATCAAGGTTCAGCAGACAGTATAGGTTTGTATGTACAATGGTACCTCGGGTTAAGAACTTAATTCGTTCCAGAGGTCCGTTCTTAACCTGAAACTGTTCTTAACCACTTTAGCTAAGGGGCCTCCCGCTGCCACTGCTCCGCCGCCACACGATTTCTGTTCTCATCCTGAAGCAAAGTTCTTAGCCCGAGGTACTATTTCTGGGTTAGCGGAGTCTGTAACCTGAAGCGTCTGTAACCTGAAGCATCTGTAACCTGAGGTACCACTGTACGTTGTTAGTGAGACAAGATTTAAATCCACCTCGAAGACCTGGGAAACAAACAGCAGGTTTACAACCAAGTCAACGAACAACAAGTTTGCTTGTTTTAATGCAGATGTCAAATTCCAGTTTAATTCTGCTGTTGCTTGCTTCTCAAATATATATGCTGTCCTAAATCTATGCCCTTCCTGGACATTTTTTGCTTCATACACATACCTGTATATGTTCATTTGACATAGTATGGCAGTGCATACACATGGGATATAACAACAACAACAACAACAACAACAACAACAACAACAACAACAACAACTAATTTCCCTGCCTTCTTGCATTCAAGATGAAGGCTGTAAAAGGAGGCCCACAGTTTTGCAACTTCAGATGCCACCACTGTGTGGATTAGTGTGATGTAACATTATAAGCTTTCCTTAAAGTTTCTATTCCCTACACTACCACCATGGCCTGCCAAATAAAGTTGAACGCAAACCAGTTCGTCAATGAGACCACCCCAATGGCCTCACTCTCAAAGGCTACATATGTCTTGTGATCACACAGGCTTTAAACAAACTGTGCCAGCATGTTTAATCAAAGGGAAAAAAGAGAGAACTATATTCATTGCCTTGAGGCATGCTACCACATGGTATTAAATTAACTAAAATATTAAAGAGGGATCTGCTTGAATGGCAGGGGGGAAAATGCTTGGATTTTAAAATCAGAACTTGGGATATATATTCAAGGGGCGCAAAAGGTTCTGCAAAACTCAACAGCTGCGTTCTCTGAGCCTAACTTCAAAGGAAGGAGAGGTGAAGACCTGAAAGCCACACTGAGAGGTGCTTCCAGAAGTACTAAGGCTTAATGCAGTGCCTATTTCATTACAGTGACGAATCTGAGGTCATATAGGGGAGGAAGATAATTCACCACCTTTATTGGTATAGTTATATACCAATAAATATACCTTTGGATCAGAGGTAACCTCTGATCTCAGAAAACCTTCCTTTTAAAAAGCCAACAATCCATCATCTCCCATGTTGAAAAGTAAATATTTTTCCTATTCAGCCTGAAGAAAAGATATGAGAATTGACAACTTGGTAGAGAAACTTGTATCCTGAGCTACTGTGCTGTCTTCGTCTTCTTAGGTAAAACAGAAGCACTTATCCTTCTACAATAAAATTGCTGAAACAAGGTCAGACATTTTGATATGGATACAACATGTCAAAAAATTATAGCCATTGGCCTGCACTTGAACACAGAACTACAATCTACACAGGATCTTTCTGTTCTTGACTACATTAGGAATCAGTAGGTAATGCTGAAGTAATTATATCAGGATATACAGGTAGTTCTTTGTGGCTAAGTCTAAAGTTTGTGTTTGAATAAATAAAATCTATGAACATTAATATTACACGCAAAAGTTTACCCTAAAAGAAACACAGTGCAGAGTATCTATTTTTCAATTGTTGTGATTTTTTAAAACAGAATTATAGGCTGGATCTACACACATAAAAAAAAAACGTTTCAGGAAAACGTGTTGTAGACCTCATAATGGGAAATCATGTTGCTGAAAGACAGAACTCCACCAGTATCTGGTGTCACAGTGTTATAATGCATTTAAAAATGCTTTTTCTTTACTAATGAAGTTGAGTCAATAATAATAATAATAATAATAATTTATTTTTTTAAAAAAATATTTTATTCATTTTTTACAGTATAACAAGAGAAAACAAAATTAACAAAACACACTAAACATAACAAACTTAACTAAAAACACATATCTCCAATACATCTTCAATACATTTTTACAGTTCCATTCACCACTGAATAACGAACTAATTATATATAAACATTTGACTTCCCTAATCCAACTCTCCATTGATACAGGATATAGAAATTGAAGAGACAGGTAAGCATAACACTAACCCCCCCCCTTGTTATAAAGCTTTAATCTTTGATTTCATAGATTATTTTGCATTCTTTACTTTTTATTTATTCTTTTTTATTTATTATTTATACCCCTCCCATCTGGCTGGGCTTCCCCAGACACTCTGGGCGGCTTCCAACAAAACTTTAAAATACAATAATCCATCAAACATTAAAAGCTTCCCTAAACATGTCATTTGCAGTGTTTTCCTGTTATCTAAGTCTCGTAGCAGAATGAAGAGCAATTGTCATGAACCAAGCTTGAACATTTGTTGATCTGGATAAATATACCGGCTGTACTTGTTTGGATTTAACCGCAGTTCAAGAAGGATACTGACAAGCTGGAATGTGTCCAGAAGAGGGCAACCAAAATGGTCAAAGGCCTGGAAACGATGCCTTATGAGGAACGGCTTAGGGAGCTGGGTATGTTTAGCCTGGAGAAGAGAAGGTTAAGGGGTGATATGATTGTTGTTGTTGTTGTTGTTCAGTCGTTCAGTCGTGTCCGACTCTTCGTGACCCCATGGACCAGAGCACGCCAGGCACGCCTATCCTTCACTGCCTCTCGCAGTTTGGCCAAACTCATGTTAGTAGCTTCGAGAACAATGTCCAACCATCTCATTCTCTGTCGTCCCCTTCTCCTTGTGCCCTCCATCTTTCCCAACATCAGGGTCTTTTCTAGGGATTCTTCTCTTCTCATGAGGTGGCCAAAGTACTGGAGCCTCAACTTCAGGATCTGTCCTTCTAGTGAGTACTCAGGGCTGATTTCTTTGAGAATGGATAGGTTTGATCTTCTTGCAGTCCATGGGACTCTCAAGAGTCTTCTCCAGCACCATAATTCAAAAGCATCAATTCTACGGCGATCAGCCTTCTTTATGGTCCAGCTCTCACTTCCGTACATTACTACTGGGAAAACCATAGCTTTAACTACACGGACCTTTGTCGGCAAGGTGATGTCTTTGCTTTTTAAGATGCTGTCTAGGTTTGTCATTGCTTTTCTCCCAAGAAGCAGGCGTCTTCTAATTTCGTGACTGCTGTCACCATCTGCAGTGATCATGGAACCCAAGAAAGTGAAATCTCTCACTGCCTCCATTTCTTCCCCTTCTATTTGCCAGGAGGTGATGGGACCAGTGGCCATGATCTTAGTTTTTTTGATGTTGAGCTTCAGACCATATTTTGCGCTCTCTTCTTTCACCCTCATTAAAAGGTTCTTTAATTCTTCCTCACTTTCTGCCATCAAGGTAGTATCATCAGCATATCTGAGGTTGTTGATATTTTTTCCGGCAATCTTAATTCCGGTTGGGGATTCATCCAGTCCAGCCTTTCGCATGATGAATTCTGCATATAAGTCAAATAAGCAGGGAGACAATATACAGCCTTGTCGTACTCCTTTTCCAATTTTGAACCAATCAGTTGTTCCATACCCAGTTCTAACTGTAGCTTCTTGTCCCACATAGAGATTTCTCAGGAGACAAATGAGGTGATCCGGCACTCCCATTTCTTTAAGAACTTGCCATAGTTTGCTGTGGTCGACACAGTCAAATGCTTTTGCATAGTCAATGAAGCAGAAGTAGATGTTTTTCTGGAACTCTCTGGCTTTCTCCATAATCCAGCGCATGTTTGCAATTTGGTCTCTGGTTCCTCTGCCCCTTCGAAATCCAGCTTGCACTTCTGGGAGTTCTTGGTCCACATACTGCTTAAGCCTGCCTTGTAGAATTTTAAGCATAACCTTACTAGCGTGTGAAATGAGTGCAATTGTGCGGTAGTTGGAGCATTCTTTGGCACTGCCCTTCTTTGGGATTGGGATGTAGACTGATCTTCTCCAATCCTCTGGCCACTGCTGAGTTTTCCAAACTTGCTGGCATATTGAGTGTAGCACCTTAACAGCATCATCTTTTAAAATTTTAAATAGTTCAGCTGGAATATCATCACTTCCACTGGCCTTGTTGTTAGCGAGGCTTTCTAAGGCCCATTTGACTTCACTCTCCAGGATGTCTGGCTCAAGGTCAGCAACCACATTACCTGGGGTATATGAGACCTCCATATCTTTCTGGTATAATTCCTCTGTGTATTCTTGCCATCTCTTCTTGATGTCTTCTGCTTCTGTTAGGTCCTTTCCACTTTTGTCCTTAATTGTGGTAATCTTTGTACGAAATGTTCCTTTCATATCTCCAATTTTCTTGAATAAATCTCTGGTTTTTCCCATTCTGTTATTTTCCTCTATTTCTTTGCATTGCTCGTTTAGAAAGGCCCTCTTGTCTCTCCTTGCTATTCTTTGGAAATCTGCATTCAATTTCCTGTATCTTTCACGATCTCCTTCGCATTTTGCTTGTCTTCTCTCCCCCACTATTTGTAAGGCCTCATTGGACAGCCACTTTGCTTTCTTGCATTTCTTTTTCATTGGGATGGTTTTCGTTGCTGTCTCCTGTATAATGTTACGAGCCTCCATCCACAGTTCTTCAGGTACTCTATCCACCAAATCTAAATCCTTGAACCTGTTCTTCACTTCAACTGTGTATTCATAAGGAATTCGATTTAGATTGAATCTTACTGGCCCAGTGGTTTTTCCTACTTTCTTCAGTTTAAGCTGGAATTTTGCTATAAGAAGCTGATGATCTGAGCCACAGTCAGCTCCAGGTCTTGTTTTTGCTGAGTGTATAGAGCTTCTCCATCTTTGGCTGCAGAGAATATAATCAATCTGATTTCGATGTTGCCCATCTGGTGATGTCCATGTGTAGAGTCGTCTCTTGTGTTGTTGGAAAAGAGTGTTTGTGATGACCAGCTTGTTCTCTTGACAGAACTCTATTAGCCTTTGCCCTGCTTCATTTTGATCTCCAAGGCCAAACTTGCCAGTTGTTCCTTTTATCTCTTGACTCCCTACTTTAGCATTCCAATCCCCTATAATGAGAAGAACATCCTTCTTTGGTGTCATTTCTATAAGGTGTTGTAAGTCTTCATAGAATTGGTCAATTTCGGTTTCTTCAGCACTGGTAGTTGGTGCATAAACTTGGATTACTGTGATGTTAAAAGGTCTGCCTTGGATTCGTATCGAGATCATTCTATCATTTTTGAAATTGCATCCCAGTACAGCTTTCGCCACTCTTTTGTTGACTATGAGGGCCACTCCATTTCTTTTACGGGATTCCTGTCCACAGTAGTAGATATGATAGTCATCCGAACTGAATTCGCCCATTCCTGTCCATTTTAGTTCACTGATGCCTAGGATGTCAATGTTTATTCTTGCCATCTCATTTTTTACCACATCCAGCTTACCAAGGTTCATGGTTCTTACATTCCAGGTTCCTATGCAATACTTTTCTTTACAGCATTGGACTTTCCTTTCGCTTCCAGGCATATCCGCAACTGAGCGTCCTTTCGGCTTTGGCCCAGCCGCTTCATCAGCTCTGGATCTACTTGTACTTGTCTTCCACTCTTCCCCAGTAGCATGTTGGACGCCTTCCGACCTGAGGGGCTCATCTTCCAGCGTCATATCTTTTATATGCCCGTTGTCTTTGTCCATGGAGTTTTCTTGGCAGGGATACTGGAGCGGCTTGCCAGTTCCTTCTCCAGGTGGATCACGTTTGGTCCAAACTCTCCACTATGACCTGTCCATCTTGACCTGTCAATAGCTTCTTGAGTAATTCAAGCCCCTTCGCCACGACAAGGCAGTGATCCATGAAGGGGGGTGATATGATAGCCATGTTCAAATATATAAAAGGATGTCATACAGAGGAGGGTGAAAGGTTGCTTTCTGCTGCTCCAGAGAAGCGGACACGGGGCAATGGATTCAAACTACAAGAAAGAAGATTCCACCTAAACATTAGGAAGAACTTCCTGACAGTGAGAGCTGTTCGGCAGTGGAATTTGCTATCAAGGAGTGTGGTGGAGTCTCCTTCTTTGGAGGTCTTTAAGCAGAGGCTTGACAGCCATCTGTCAGGAATGCTTTGATGGTGTTTCCTGCTTGGCAGGGGGTTGGACTGGATGGCCCTTGTGGTCTCTTCCAACTCTAGGATTCTATGATTCTATGATTCTAACTGCTTGCCTAGAATTTACCATCCAAGAATCCCTAGAATTTACCAGCCACAGCACTGTTGCTGATTGGCTAGCTAAGACAGAAGACTTCTGGAGAAAAACAGGAAGGCTTCCCATTGTGGCAGTTCAAGTGGCCTCTGATCAGTTCTGATTTCAGGCTTTATTTTAGAATAGAACTGCAGAGCTGGCAGGGGTCCCATGGGTCATCTATTCCAATCCCCCTGCAATGCATGAATTTCCTTAGGCTTCTTTGGCTTGTGTCTGAAGATCCCAAAATGGCCAGGGTTCAAAGAGACTTTATGCAAATCTGAGGCACGACATACATGCACACATGAATAGCTGATTCCTCCTTCTGGCTACAGCCCTTTGTGCCACATAAAATGTTTTGTGCTCTGCCCTTCAGGAATGGCATTTTTATTTTATATTTTTTTGTGGTAAGCATGGTATGCTGATAATGTAACAGAGCAGAAATTGCCAGTGGGAAGTTAATTCTAGTGCAGGATCTCCAATACAGTATATAACAGGCAGGCTCGCATTAGAGTTACACAGAAATTGCACCTCTCTTCGTATTTCTGAAGGAGGGACCCAGATCCCCCTACAAGCCCACTCTTTTTCTGTCATTAAAGCATATTTCAATGTCATGCTTTGAGACTGCTATTTATCTTCATTTCCCTATATTTTGGGAGTTATGGAAAGTAAAAAACAACAACAACACCAACAAAACCAAAACGGGCTGTGTTAAGAAAATTATGCATTCTATTACAGTGGTACCTTGGTTTACAAACTTAATCCTTTCCGGAAGTCTGTTCTTAAACCAAAGCATTCTTAAACAAAGGCGTGCTTTCCCATAGCAGCGGGGAACTCAATTTACAAATGGAACACACTCAACAGGAAGCGAAACATGTTCTTATTCCAAGGCAAAGTTCACAAACCAAAACACCTACTTTGCAGCGTTCTTAATCCAAGTTGTTCATAAATTAAGCTGTTCTAAAACCAAGGCAGGTGACCCAGGTGGCGCTGTGGGTTAAACCACAGAGTGTAGGGCATGCTGATCATAAGGTCGGCGGTTCGAATCCCTGCCATGGGGTGAGCTCCCGTTGCTCGGTCCCAGCTCCTGCCCACCTAGCAGTTCGAAAGCACGTCAAAGTGCAAGTAGATAAATAGGGACCGCTCCAGAGGGAAGGTAAATGGCATTTCCGTGTGCTGCTCTGGTTTGCCAGAAGCAGCTTTGTCATGCTGGCCACATGACCCGGAAGCTGTCTGTGGACAAACGCTGGCTCCCTCGGCCTATAGAGTGAGATGAGCACCGCAACCCCAGAGTCGGACACAACTGGACCTGATGGTCAGGGGTCCTTTTACCTTTAAACCAAGGTACCACTGTACAAACTGCATTGGTTTTTATTCCAAATTTCTAGATATTTCTAGACATTTCCCACTTTTTCACATAAAGAATATTTAGGAATACCACCATGTGCTTTGTAGAAAGTGAGAAACAGTTCACGTATGTTAAAATACGTATCACCAGTGCTTTTTTTTTTTTTTGGCAAGAAAAATAGGTGCCATAACTCACCATGAAGTTGCTCCAGTAAGTTGCAGGGTGACACTGGGCAGCCCTGGACAGATGCTGGTTTCACAACAGCTGCATTCAATGCTTGCAGAAGTGGAAAAACTACGGTAAGCTGTCTTGCCCCTGGTTCTTGTACAGGTCAAATAAATGTGTCCCTCCCTCCGTCATTCTCTTAGATTCAGGCGGATAGCTAGAGCAGCTCAGAAGAGCCCTCTTGCAAACACACATGTATGTAATGGTAGATTTTCTACTGAACCCCCCAGAAAGAAGGGCTTTTTCGTTGGCCAGGTTCAACGCAAATCCATCGAACCTCCTATGGGGAAAGTTTTCAGGCAGGGTGGAGGGCGAGAGGATTTGTCCATGCGATGACCATCAGGTGGAAAGCCTTGTTCATATGGTTTTTCACTGCAAACTTTACGTCGATCTCCGCCAGCAATTCCTGGACCAGCTCTGT
The DNA here is from genome assembly GCF_009819535.1 of Lacerta agilis. Lineage (NCBI taxonomy): Eukaryota > Metazoa > Chordata > Lepidosauria > Squamata > Lacertidae > Lacerta > Lacerta agilis. The sequence continues at coordinate 60,637,724 of NC_046321.1, forward strand.
ATCCCTAGAAGGAGACCAGAGCGGGAAGTCTTGCATTTCCTACTAAAGGGAACTGACCAGGCGCTTACCAAATTGGTAGCTCAATACCTACATTTGCTCTTTTCTCGTCGTAATGCTCTGCAATCGTCTGAGTTATCAGGAGTCCCAGAGATGTGATCGTGGACAGTGGAGTCTTGTCTCTTTTCTCTTCTAATATAGTTTGCCCCACTGTGAAAGTATGATTTCGCTACTGTTTTGTATGTATGTATGTTTGTTTGTTTGATGCCAATAAAAGGTTGATGATGATGATGATGATGATGATAATGGTAGAGACCTGGCTGGAAAGCTTAAAGCCCACTGCTGCTACATGGGAGATGCACTGAAGAAAAGGAAATACAAATTGGTTCTGCCTCGTAGCTTGACGGCTAGGGGAGGCAAGGAGCTAGGTGGAGTCACAGAGCTAAAATAAAATAAAATGTAAACTTGCACAAACTATCCAGCTTCTGTTTTGACCAGAAATGTTCATTTTGGGCTTCTCAGAAGTACATTAAGGCAAGAAGGAGGCAGTGGGAGGGCCGGACCGCAGTTGCGCCCACCTGAGAGGTGCCGGAATTGCGCTACGGCACACTCCAGCTACAAAAAAGAAGAAAGCACTGCATATCACCCTTTAATTCAGGAATGGTGAAACCTGTGGCCTTCCATCTGATAAACACCAACTCCTCTCAACCCCAGCCAGCATTTTCAATAACCTCGGTTGCTGAGAATTGTAGCCCAACATCAGATGAAAGGTTAGAGGTTTCCTCACTCTTGCTTTGACCTCAATACAAACTTGTCACATTGTTAGTAAATCAGTTACTTCACTCATATGCCACAGTTACGGGAAATATTGTTTGGCATATATATATATATATACTTGATTTACAAAGGTAATGCAATGTCTCTCTCATATTTTTCCATATAACATTGACCTTTCATTTGTCCCACGGAGTTCCAGGAAACAAGTTAAACACATGCCTAATTTACTTCACTGCAACGAAAATTAACGAAAACTACTTAACTTTTCAGGATTTGATAGACTTAAAAAGCAAAACAGATAAGATGTAACGGAGGTGCTGTTTGTAAGGTGAAAAAAGCGGTCAGCTGGAAGAATGGTTTAAAGGCTGTGAGGAAATGATGATGGTCATATGTTTGGAACAGGAGTGGGAAACCTGAATTTAGGAAATTGAATTGAATTGAATTAATTTGGTTTGATTTGTACTAATTTGGAAAATTAATAAAAAATAATTCAAAAAATAAAAATAAAATGAGAGAGAGAGAGAGAGAGAGAGAGAGAGAGAGAGAGAGAATGTGATGAGTCCACAATCTAATAAAAGTAGGCAGACAATCCAAACTTTATGGAGGATGTTGAGGTGAACATTGAAAATATTAGGCAAGATGGGATGTGGACACTAGGATTCAGATGACAGCTGCAATCCTCAACGCACTTACCATACAGTAAGCGCCATTGAACACATCTAAGTAAACATGCCTAGGTTTGTGCTGCATGTAATAAGAATTATTATTATTACTATTATTTATTTATTTATAACCCACCCATCTGGCTGGGCTTCCCCAGCCACTCTGGGCGGCTTCCAACAAAATATTAAAATACATTAATCCATCAAACATTAAAAGCTTCCCTAAACAGGGCTGCCTTCAGATGTCTTCTAAAAGTTAGATAGCTGTTGTTCTCTTTGACATCTGGTGGGAGGCTGTTCCACAGGGTGGGTGCCACTACCAAGAAGGCCCTCTGCCCGGTTCCCTGTAACTTGGCTGTTAATTGCACTTCGTTCCCATTGCAATCAATGGGACTTAAGTCATGACAAATGTGTATAAATATATTATTATTATTATTATTATTATTATTATTATTATTATTAATTTTAGATTGCCCAAATTGAAAAGCTGCCTTTGCAAACCACTGACATTTGGTTCAAAATTCTCACCTTTCTGCAACTGCAAATAGTGCAACATGGTAAGAGTCATAACTCATATGCACTAGAAAACTCAAGTGCTCAGACTTAGTTTGGACTGTATGTTAACATGTATGTGCACAGACCTGATTCACACAATTCTCCTTTGCCACCACCCCTACAGGTGAGCAATTAAGTAAAATAACTCCATATTCTATGACTGTAATACAATATATGGTGGCACGAATATAGTACCCTTATTGCATCTTTATCTTATATGTGTGGTGAATAATGCAATGTACCATTGCTACTGGACAGCAAATATCTGTAGTGCTGCAAAGACACAATAATCCAGGAGGGCTGTCTGCTTTCTTGCTAGTTTCTTAGCCAAAACTGCCATTCCTTCTTCTGTAAGGCTAGGATTAGCCTTGTATCAATAAGGTTATATTTGAATAGCCAATATTTCCTTATGACTCCTCAGCTGTGACACTGTATATTTGCCATGAAATGAATTGCATTACAGAAAGATTTTCAATTTAAAAGCCTATTTGGATACCATAATACAGAGACATCTCTTCTGAGAATTAAATAGTTGCTCTTTCTTAAACGTCAAGTAAGAGAAATATAGCCAAGATGGCTATCACTTGAGAGTTGGCTCAATTGTTAGGTTCGAAATTCCAATTTTCAAAATAGCACTACACTTACTTGAAGCACCCCAAGTTTCGTTCCCAGTTAGATATAGCATTAATCAATATGCCATTTACATTTGAATATAAAAACTTAACCTACTAAACAGATGCCGTAATTTATTCTAGACATGGCTGCTTTACCATGCAGAATAATGACATGAGGGTCACTATTTATGGAGAGTAGCATATTTGTTTGTTTCAAACTGTCAATAAACTTTAACCACTTTGCAGTGAAAATGCCAATCTATCAGCATTTTTGTGGTGCTATTTGATTTGTTGTCATTTAGTCATTTAGTCATGTCCGACTCTAGGTGACCCCATGGACCAGAGCACTCCAGACACTCCTGTCTTCCACGGCCCCCCCCCCCCCGCAGTTTGGTCAGACTCATGTTGGTAGCTTCGAGAACACTGTCCAACCATCTCATCCTCTGTCGTCCCCTTCTCCTTGTGCCCTCCATCTTCCCCAACATCAGGGTCTTTTCCAGGGAGTCTTCTCTTCTCATGAGGTGGCCAAAGTACTGGAGTCTCAACTTCAGGATCTGTCCTTCTAGTGAGCACTCAGGGCTGATTTCTTTAAGGATGGATAAGTTTGATCTTCTTGCAGTCCATGGGACTCTCCAGAGTCTCCTCCAGCACCTTAATTCAAAAGCATCAATTCTTCGGCAATCAGCCTTCTTTATGGTCCAGCTCTCACTTCCATCTAGTTTTATATTAATATGGAATCTTTAGTTATTTGAACTTCTCAGGTTTAGCACCTTAGTGAGAACTTGGATGCACTCTGAAGGAAAACTTTAACAGCAACAAAAATTTCATTGGCAGCCTTGAACATTGATTATTCTGCATAAAACATTCAGAACTAGTCACAATAGATACTGGAAATCAAGTACCAATCTAAGGTGTTGTTTGCCAAGTAAATGGAGGTGTAAGAGAATTCATAGTTTCTTGACTAAGGCAATTATCACTCTTAATAACTTAATTATCACTGCCTGTACTTCTCTGCATTCCCATAGCTTCTGATCTCACTTTTTTTTTTTACAACCACCAATTTCCCCACCACCACTGTCAAGCAAATCAAGATAACACAACCGCATCTGATGAGGTGCATTGTAGTTCACGAAAGTCTGTGCCGTATTAACTGTATTTGTCTTTAAGGTGCCCAAAGATTCATTGTTTATGGATACAGCTTCCATGTCATTAGAAGTGGAAGGCTAGAGACAACCACTGTACACCTTATTGCAAAAGTGGCTGCACCATCTATTTGTATAAATGTGGTAAAATGGTGGCAGCTTTATTTTCTGATTCCTTTCCTAGGCTGGATCTACACCAACCTGTTTAACATGTTGTTGTTGTTGTTCAGTCGTTCAGTCATGTCCGACTCTTCGTGACCCCATGGACCAGAACACGCCAGGCACGCCTATCCTCCACTGCCTCTCGCAGTTTGGCCAAACTCATGTTAGTGCCCTCCATCTTTCCCAACATCAGGGTCTTTTCTAGGGAGTCTTCTCTTCTCATGAGGTGGCCAAAGTACAGGAGCCTCAACTTCAGGATCTGTCCTTCTAGTGAGCACTCAGGGCTGATTTCTTTAAGAATGGATAGGTTTGATCTTCTTGCAGTCCATGGGACTCTGCAGAGTCTCCCCCAGCACCATAATTCAAAAGCATCAGTTCTTCAGCGATCAGCCTTCTTTATGGTCCAGCTCTCACTTCCGTACATTACTACTGGGAAAACCATAGCTTTATTTAACATTTATTTATTTAACATTATTTCCCCCTATTAGAACAATATTAGATAGGTCTTTCTACAATGTCACAAGGACTACATGTTCATTAAGAGAACAACAGTTCCAGCACCCTTTTTCTTGAAAAATAGCATGACTGGGAAGGATTAATGTAAAGCATCATTCAGAAAAAGGGGGACCTTTATTTCTATTCAGCACCAGGGCTCTTTCCACCCACACCCCCCAACATGTTTACCGGTACTAGTGCATGAATTACAAAAAGGCCATCTCCTCAAATTATTATCAAGGGCCTTTGCCTTCTACCTGTTAGAGTATATGTAGAATTATCTTCAAACTGACAGCCTTCCAGTTACCTAAATGCAATTTGTGCACATGCATACATTAGAGAAAATTAAATAGCATATGGTGCTGAGCCAGTCACAATTTGTACTCCTTGAAAATAGCACACTTCTGAAGCCTGCTGACAAATTTTATGGGTTTTCTCTCTCGCTAATTTATGGAAAAATAGCTCTTAACTATTTATCCTCAGAAGCACTGCCTAAGCTGCGGTTGTAAAAATTCACGGCAAGACCTATTTCTGAGTAAATTACTCTCTATAAAATGCAGGAGACTTATGAAAGTAGTTTTTCCTTATTACACTGTATATGTGATTCTCTCCTCTCCCTCCAGCTCTTTCAGCATTCGGCATCGTTTTTTTCATGCTGAATTCTTGAAAGCAGAAGTAAAAAATGGGGTGGCTGAAATTCTTAACCAGACCCCCATTCTGAGAAGACAAAAAGCCGAGAAGATGTAAGAATATTTTCACTGCAAAATTTATGTAAAAAATAATCACAGTTATATCTTGCCTTTCTCTCAAGGACCTAAATGCAGCACATGCTCCTCAGATCCCCATGACAACCCCTTTGTGTTAGGCTCAGATGCAGGGGCTGACCAGAGGTATCTTTGTGAGTTTCATAACTGAGTGCAAATTTGAACTTAGGTCTCCTTGACCTTTGCCTGACTCCCTAACTTTTAAAACAGAAGTTTCTATTCTGTTTATTCTGATCTATTGTGGTGTCACTGGGCCCCCTCCAAAAATCCTTTTTAATTGCACAGTCATCATTATTTAGTGCTCTTGATGCTAAGGATGGTTATACACAGGAGTCAGCAAATTTTTCATCAAGGGGCCGGTCGACTGTCCCTCAGATCTTGTGGGGGGCCGGACTATATTTTTTTTGGGGGGGGGGGTGAACAAATTCCTATGCCCCACAAATAACCCAGAGATGCATTTTAAATAAAAGGGCACATTCTACTCATGTAAAAACACCAGGCAGGCCCCACAAATAACCCAGAGGTGCATTTTAAATAAAAGGGCACATTCTACTCATGTAAAAACACACTGATTCCCGGTCCGTCCGTGGGCTGGATTTAGAAGACGATTTGGCCAGATCTGGCACCCGGGCCTTAGTTTGCCTGCCCATGATTATATATGACTGCTTGAGGGGCTAGGCCCATGGCAGGACCACAAGAACCCTGGGGTGAGCTTCGGTTGATCTTCATCGATGTTGCTCCCTCGTTTGAGTCAGAGAGGCAGGAGTCAGTTATAGTCTGTTGCCAATGCCTAAGCCAATACCATTCACTTTGCTGTAATCAGTAAAGTTGTGGCCTAAATTTTGCCCAATAACCTAAACTAAAATCTATGTGTCAGTGTGAAGTTATTTTGGGGAAGGGCTTTGGGGTCTCGCAGCGCAAACGTTTTGGAGTCTTGACACTTCCAGTCAGTGCATATCCCAAAACATCCTGCTGCAACCCCGTAACTTTCTATACCATAAATTTCTGGTTTATTTTTGTCCCGTTCTTGTGGTGCTATAGCTGCTCCAGACAGCAATAAAAGCATTGGAGAAGTATCACAGAACAAAGTGAAGCATAATAATGATGATGATGATGATGATGATGATGATGATGATGGTGATAATAATATAACAACAACAACAACAAATTATATGCCACCTGTAGGAATTGTTGCAACCGACGCCTCTCGTGTAGCCTCACACGGGGCGCCAGTTGTTGGGGCAGCCTGTGGCCGGGACGGCCGGTAATCCTGGAGCCTGCTCCCACCGTGCCGTGAACAAAGGGATCCGCTGGCTGCAATCTGAGGGTTGAGTTCTGTTGAGTCCGTGAAGATTTTGCCCCGTAAATGATTGCAAGCGTCTGTCTGGTCCAAAAAGCTCCAAAGAGGAAAATAAAGCTAAAGGTGGCCAAAACTAAACAGCCAAATAAAAGACTTTAAAAGCAAAAGTGAAAATAAAACAACTGAGACTGCAGTCTGGAGGAAAATGGCTTTGGCTGCCCTGCGTGGATGGTTTCGCTTTCGCTTTGCCTAGGCTTGTCACGCAACGTTCTTCTCACTGGGCTTCTCTGCGCATTCTCCACACCACATGCAGGGAGCGGCAGCTTTTTATTGAGTGAATAACCAACATCATAATCAATACATGAACCAATCACAACTCTGTTGCTGCCCTAAATTGGGCGGGAAGCAGATTAACTGACCGTTGCCTAATTTAAAGTTTGGAGCCACTAATTACCCGTGGAGGGATCCCAGCAGTGAGTCGCCCGCTGGACCCCTTTGCTACCTATCCTTCCAAGGCGGAAGGATACAGTAAAAATAAGCCCAAATAAACATAAATAACCACAGGTGCAAGTGCACCTGCAAGGTATATTCCCACAGCCACCCATCTGACTGGGTTGCCCCAGCCACTGTGGGTGGCATCCAACAAATTAAAACACAGTGAGACATCAAACATTAAAAACTCCCCTGTACAGGGCTGCCTACAGATGTCTTCTAAAAGTAAGAGAGCTGTTTGTTTCTTTGACAACTGACGGGAGGGTGTTCCACAGGGCGGGCGCAACTACTGAGAAGGCCCTCTGCCAGGGGCATAGATCCATCACAAATGCATTAATATTATTGTGGTCAACAGCAAGTTGCAGAACATGCCTGCACTAAATCACAAGTCTGGAGGGGCGGATTCTGAATTTTGTTGCCTTAAAAAGTTTTAAATATTAAGAAGGAAAGCCTTTTTTAAAAAAATAAAACAAAGTTTCTGCCACCTGCAATACAGAACCTGGTTCGGTTTTCTTTAGGTTGGCAGAGCTTTTCACCTGAAAATCTACATGACAAAAGGAGTCAGGTTTCGACCCAGGGTGTGATACAATAAACTCCGATGCACACATTTTAGAAGAGGTTTATGAAAGTTTGATTAATAAGACAGAGCTTGTTAGGGCCAATAACATATTCATATATTCACTGACACTGAATTTGCACAATGTCCTTCTTGAATTTGGAGCTTGCTACCCTTCCGGCTCAGGAGATTCTCCCTCACTAATGTTTTTAAGAGTAAGATTAAGGCTCTCCTTTTTAATATTGCTTTTTGCTGAGCTCCCGTCTAATCCCCTTTAAAGTTTACGCCGCCTTGGGATGTTTGCATGAATAAGGTGCCCACTAATGAGACTCTGTGTTGAAATTATGCCAGCGCCGAGTTCAAAAATGAACCTTAGCGCCTCTCATAATGTGAGTGCAGAGTAAATGAAAGAGATTCATTACTTGCAAAAAGGCATCTCAAGGTCACAGCATTTGAAAAGAACACCTCCACGGGTTTTCTTTTTCATCCTTTGATTGTAGATTCCTTGGGGCATGGATCTCAGCAGGTACCACAACCAAGACCTCAGATTAGTTTGACGAAGGAGCAGTGGCAGAGTAAGGCTCCGCGGTACCCGGGGCGGCAAAGGAAACGCCCCGGGGGCGGGGCATCGTGACATCACATTGTGACGTCATGACGCTCCGCCCCCAGGGCGGTTCCGGGGGTGCCGGCGCCGCTTCTGCAGCCCTCTTTTAAGCCGAAGAGCTTGCTTTTAAGCTCTCCGGCTCAAAAGGAGGCTGTGGAAGCGGCGATCCGATGACAGAGTGCGCCTGCGCGTGCAGGCGCACTCCGTCGTCGGGCCGTGCGCTGCCGCTCCCAGGGTGATGGAGGGAGCGGCAGCGCGTGGGAATGGTGGGAGGGGCTGCCTCTTGTCCCCCCCACGTGCCGCCGTTCGCTCCGTTGCCCCAGGAGCAGCAGCACCGCACACACCGTGCGCTGCTGCTCCCAGGGGGACGGAGCCAGCGGCAGCGCGTGGGGCTGACAAGCGCCGGCCCCTCCTGCCACTCCCCACGCTGCCGGTCACCCCGGGAGCAGCAGCGCTGCACGGACGGGGTGCTCCCTCGGCCGTGCGCTGTTGCTCCTGGGGTGACGGAGGGAGCGGCAGCGCTTGGGAATGGCGGGAGGGGCTGCCGCTTGTCACCCCTGCGAAGGAGCAGCACCCAATATTAATATTCTTGGCACTTCCGGTAGCTCACTTTCAGAACTAACTATTGCATTATATTTACAGTTAAGGAGAATTTGTGGGTGGGTAACATACACACCAAGGACCTGTTTTGCCTGATGTTGGCACACACAATATAAACATCAAAAAAGAAGAAACCTTTATGAGGAAACTTGTCTTCCATGTGAGGCCCGAACACTGTACATTTCAAGCAGTATCATGCTGCTTAAAACAATAATGGTTTTCCCCAAAGGAATCCTGGGAACTAAGATTTTTCCACAGAGCTACAAGTCCCAGAATTCCTTGGGAAGGGAGACTGACTATTGAATCATTCTGAGAATTGTAGCTCTGTGAGACGAAGAGGGTGAAGTCTTTGCCTGATGCTAAATAGAGCCTAGGGCTTGCCGATCAGAAGATCAGCGGTTCGAATCCCCGCGATGGGGTGAGCTCCCATTGCTCGGTCCCTGCTTCTGCCAACCTAGCAGTTCGCAAGTAGATAAATAGGTACCGCTCCAGCAGGAAGGTAAACAGCATTTCTGTGCACCGCTCTGGTTCGCCAGAAGCTGCTTTGTCATGCTGGCCACATGACTCGGAAGCTGTACGCCGGCTCCCTCGGCCAATAAAGCGAGATGAGCGCCGCAACCCCAGAGTTGTCCGCGACTGAATAATAATTTATTTGTATCCTGCCCTCCCTGGCCGAGGCCGGGCTCACAGAGGCTAGCATCATAAAAACAACACAATATGCATAAAAACAGACATCAGTTAATTAAAATACATCTTAAAATTAATTCAGACCAGTTAAAATCTGGGCAGGTGGCAATTATCAGGTTGGAAATAAGTGTGTTTCCAACTGTTTCCGCTGATCCTACAAGGACCTATGAGTGGGTTGGGGGCCTCCTTTGGGCTTGTTATAAAAAGGAAAGTATGCCAAACTGCATTCTGCCCAAAGGCCTGGCGGAACAGCTCCGTCTTGCAGGCCCTGGTCTCTTGTGGGAGAGCATTCCACCAGGCCGGGGCCATGGCCAAAAAGGCCTTGGTTCTAGTCGAGGCCAGTCTAATTTCCATGGGGCCCGGGATCTTCAAGGTGTTGTTGCTAGCAGACCGTACGGTCTTCCATGGGGCATACCAGATGATGGCAAAGTTGGTGCCAGGTGTGTTTCCCTGTGGTGAGCATTTCGTAGACAGGGAACTTCCACAGGTAAGGTCCATTCTCTTGTCACTTCCTGGCACATAGAAAAGGGCCTCACATGACAATGACATGGTCCAGGCAAGTTGATATAGGAAATGGTAATCTGTAAAAGGGCAAAATCATATGGTTCCTGCTACGCTCTAGTGATGCTGATTTTGATGGTGCTGAATAGAATATTTTTAAAGCCCAGCTCCATCATAAAGGCTCAGAATAACTTGTCTCTTGATGTTGTGCAATGGAGGAAATCATCCTTGCTTCTAAAGAAAAAATGGATCTGTGATAGGAACAGCCCTGAACTAGAACAAGACCACTGAAATACAGTGGTACCACGGGTTACATACTTAATCCGTTCTGGGTTACAGTATGTAACCTGAAAAGGATGCAACCCGGACAATTCGTTCTGCGCATGCGCAGACCGGAAAAACCCGGAAAAACCCGAAAACACGCGAAAAACGCTCTGTGCATGCACAAATCTCATGCGCGTTGGGTTGTGCTTCCGGGCTAGCAGAGTTTGTAAGTACATAACCCGGAGCATACGTAACCAGAGGTACGACTGTAATATCAGAAATAATGTGATGATTAGTAATGATTTATGATGTGACTGCCCTCTTGTCATGTATTCTGCGAAGTGAGGTGTTATGAATCTGAGCTCTGGCTGCTTGGACTGGGTCGTGCTAAGGGTTACTTGTTTACATTAGTCTTCTGATTATGCTTGCCTGTGAACTCTGGCCTTAAGTTATGGAAGGATCAAATTAGATTTCAATAGACTTTGGATAAGATCACCAACCTCTTGTTCATCCATGAAGAGCATTCAATTTAATCATGCTGGGCTCTGGCTCATTATCTGTTCCCCAAAGTGCTGACCGACTGCTCAAAACACAAACTGGGCAATTTGCTAATAGTGCAACAGCTTGTGCAAAGGAGTCACCAGTTTTTTTGCTTGCAGATCAGACAGCACTAACAGCAACAGTGGATAGGTTCAGGAGTGGAAAATCATGAATATTCACCACATCACTAATGTGGAATAAAATGACTCTACTATTTTTGAAAAAACATAAAAGACAGCTTTCACTGTAGCAACCCAAATAGCCGTTTTGGATCTAGCAGCTAAGCAGAGTTATAGTAAAGACATAACTGCTGCTTTAAGGGACAGTATTGAAGTTACAGTGATCTGTAGGTTGCAGCCTGAGAGGGCTAGAAACGTATGTCGCAAAATGCAAAAAGTAAACTGAAAATAGAATATAAACACATTTCAGGCTTGGTAGCTGTGGAAACAACAAGCCAAATTGTGAGAGTGCCGGCATCAAACAAATATCTTCTGGGAAAAATTGTACAGAATAGTCAAGGAAAAGATTTGGGAGGACCCCAGAGAAGCAAAGAATCAATATCAATATGTTAAGAAAACAAGGGTGTGGCCTGATACATTTTTAGTATATTGCTTTTTCTGCCACGTTTAGTGTCTGTTATGAATTTGTTGTGCAACAGTCAAAGTCCAACACAATAGCACACTGTTATAGATTGAGGAAATGTGTGGCTTCTGTTATGGAAGCAATGGATTCCAATTTACAATGGTTGGAAATCTGGAGTAGACAGGTTGTTTTAAATCCAAGTGGATAAGTAACCATGGTCAGAAAAGAAACACTGGTTTGGTCCATAAAATTCTCCATTAACGGCTACAGTCCTGTTGGCTACAATGTAAAAGTGAAAAACTATCAGTACAGTTGTACCTTGGTTCTTGGATTTAATCCGTTCTGGGAGTCTGTTTGACTCTCGAAATGGTTCGTAAACCAAGGCGCGGCTTCCAATTGGCTGCCACGTCGGACATTTGGCTTCCAAAAAATGTTCACTTCCAAGTTTGCAACTTTCGGGAGCCAATTTGTTCAACAAGTAAGACGTTCAACTACCAAGGTACAACTGTATAGCAAGTCTTACTTTTCTAGTGGGAAGAGGAAATGCTTAATTCTCATTAAGGACACTGGGACCCTTTATTTTTTAAAACACAAAATCCCACATGAAAGCTGGGCAAAATTTGTCATGGGCCAAGCCTTCCTGGAGGACAAGAGGAAAAGTGCCACGAACCAAGAGACAGCCTTGCCTCCCAAATTGGTTTGTTTTTATATTATGATGGGTTTGGGTATTTTTTTTATTTTTTATAGTTCCTATTTTAAGAAGTAGAGGCAAGGATCCACAGAGCTACTTAATGCATACCTGGGGGCTTGCATAAATCAAGAGAGAGAGAGAGAGAGAGAGAGAAAGTTTTAACTTTTTCACTTTGAACATCAGACTCATAAACTACAAAGTCAAGATTTCTTTTTAAAATCTTGTTCCGGGCCCGACTTAGCAATGACGGCCATATTTTGTTGTGGGACCCTGTGCAAAATACCCTTTTTAAAAGGGGTGGGGGTTTCCAATTTAGTTATATTCTATACTAGTATCTAATTACATATTTTCTTGAAATGAGATGAGTCATTTTTATGAGAAAGCATTTAATTAAATATGAAGCACACGTGTTCAAAATGCACATGCATTTATATGTGCAACATTAATTGATGTAAAGCTGTGTTCAGATATTATGACAATTTTTTTAAAAATAAAAAACAACTTTAATTTTAAAAGAAAAAATGTAAACAAGTTTTCTGGGTTTGGCGTCCCTCCCCCCGGAGTTTCTGGGTCCATGAACCTTATACAGACACCTCTGTCACTTAGCTTTTTTCCAGGCAGCATAAGTTGTGTTTGATATCTACTTCCAGTGTATATGAGCTTAAAGCTGAAATAAAGTGATTGATTGATACTTCCAGTGTTGTTGTTTTTCTGGGGGGGGGGGATGCAGGGGTACGCATACCCCTAAACATTTTGTGACTCTAATGGGAGAAGAAACTATTTTTTTTTAAAAAAAATAGTTCCTTCTCTAGCATGGTGAATCATCAGTTCCATTGCTACTCCCGATGGCGGCTTCATTTCCTCTCACGGTGTTTCCTGAGTCTCAGACGGAAGTGAGCATATAATGTGTGAAGTCATGTGGAATGTGGATGTGTGGTGTTTTCTGAATAAAGTTTGGCCTCATTGAGGGGCAGTATTTCAATATGAATAGGAATCAGGAAGATGTTAGTGAACACAACCTCATGCCAGTGTGGAAGTTGCTGTGAGCTGTCAGCTGTGTAATATGAGGTAATGCAAGTTCTTTGTACTTTTGTCCATTTACTGTATTTATTTTTCCTGATTTGAACTATAAAATGGTGATTTTCTTGAGTCAAAATGAGAGTACCCCTAAACATTCAAAGAAGAAGAAGAAGAAGAAGAAGAAGAAGAAGAAGAAGAAGAGTTTGGATTTGATATCCCGCTTTATCACTAACCGAAGGAGTCTCAAAGCGGCTAACATTCTCCTTTCCCTTCCTCCCCCACAACAAACACTCTGTGAGCTGAGTGGAGCTGAGAGACTTGAGAGAAGCGTGACTAGCCCAAGGTGGAGTGCAGAAGCGAACCCTGGAAAGAGAAGTGGCTGAATTGCAACTAATCACCAAACTTAAAACCATGGAGAAACCTGGTCTGAACAAAGACATTGGATTCTTATCTCATTATACATGACAAAGCTATCTTTAGCCATCACACCCTTTGCCTTTCCGTGTAAGACCTTGTAATAATTGCAGTTGTTAACAGTCGTCTACATGTTTTCCACACCTATCAGCTGATAAACCCATTCCCACCACCCTTCTGAGTAATACCCCTCCCCTCCCCACTCCCTCACTATATTTAAGGGTCTGGTGACTTCCGTTTCAGTGTATCTGAAAAAGTGTGCATGCACATGAAAGCTCATATCAAGAACTAACTTAGTTGGTCTCTAAGGTGCTACTGGAAGGAATTCTTTATTTTATTTTGTTTTGACTATGGCAGACCAACACGGCTACCTACCTGTAACTAGATTTTTAAGGAACACTGACAAAACCATGAAAAAAGGAGTTATTTCCATCAAATACTGTGAGTAGCTGGCTCTATGAATACAGGCAGGAATCAAGACCTTCCACAAATATGAAAAGGCAATTAAAAGAAACAACAGCAAATCATTTTGACTCCTGGTGCATCTCTTAAGGCTGTGACGAGCCTGATGTTTTTATTTTGCTAGTAAGCTATCCATGTCTGAGAAGCTGAGAACCTTTTCTCAGTCTTTTCTTGGTGCCAAGGCCTCTGGAGTGCTGCCAATGAAAGTTCTCTTTGTGCAAGAGATTAAGCCACACAGATGTAGATTTTCTTGATGTCTCACTAGCTGTCATCTTTGACATTCCTCATTCACACATTTAGATGTAATGTTTTCCATCCACTCAGCCGCTTCTATAAATGTCACTTCTGGGTAATCGCTGGCACTTATGCTAGCTGCAGACTGAGCAAACACCCCTGGCTACATCAGCAGAGTCTACATTCCTTTTTTTAAAAAATTAAATATCTTTTGCATTTCTGTCTCAAGGTCAGCACACTCCTTTTGAAAAGGCTATCCAGGGAACAAATGCCCCATGATGGACATGTGGGTGGGTAATTTTGTGTGTGTGTGTGTGTGTGTGTGTGTGTGTGTGTGTGTGTTCCATTTTACCAACAAGGATGTAAAAGCCTACACCTATATGTCACATATAGGCTCCAGTACTTTGGCCACCTCATGAGAAGAGAAGACTCCCTAGAAAAGACCCTGATGTTGGGAAAGATGGAGGGCACAAGGAGAAGGGGACGACAGAGGATGAGATGGTTGGACAGTGTTCTCGAAGCTACTAACATGAGTTTGGCCAAACTGCGAGAGGCAGTGGAGGATAGGCGTGCCTGGCGTGCTCTGGTCCATGGGGTCACGAAGAGTCGGACACGACTGAACGACTGAACAACAACAAATATGTCACAATCCAAACTCTACTCTTGGAGTAGTTTTTTTAAAAATAAATTTAATATTGGACTGATATTCCATATATGAATAAATTTTACTAGACGTTATAAAGAGCCATGCAAAGATTATTATCAAATATCTTTTTTTTGTCCAAACTAAAACATTAAACAAAATAAAAACATAGATTGAGAGGAGAAGAAAGGAGACAGAAAGGGGGGTGAGATAAAGAGAGCAATGATGAAGAATTAAGAAGAATAAATAAATTAAGTTAAGAAACTAAGGAACCTCCGATTCTTCATCTGTTGGCTATATATAAACATTATTCAACTCATTGAGTTCAATATGATAGCCAGCACAACTACTTTCTATAGACCAACATTATCTTCAGCCTTCATGGACTAAGATTCCCATTGGAAAGTAAAGATCTTTTATGTATCCACAACACACACTTAACTTCGCTTTCCCTCACGTCATAGAGCTGCCAACCTTTTACTGGCTCCTGCTTTTGTGCATTCAACAGTAACTCAGTAGATCTCTGCAGATTAGGTTTAAGGCAGTTATACACAATGTGGTTCTCCTATCATTCTTTCGTCTTGAAGGCAGAGGCTGATGGAAGCTGTCGTCTACAATTTCTGGAGCTGCTACATTTGTCTACCACAGATTTATGGTATAAGGACTGGTCACCATAGTCTTCTTTTTTTCTAGTCAAGTGGAGATGTATTGATGCAGGCTGTAAATTGCAAAACATTGCAGGAAAATAGCTATTCATCAGGGGACTGCATCTATTGTAATTTCCTGGATGAGAAATTACAAAAATAGCCATGGACAAACCGACCCCTACAATGGTAGCTGATCTGTTGGACTCAAGTTTCCTGTCACGCTTCTCTTAGTAGTGCTACTCCTTTGGTGCGTTTTATTATATTTATTAGCATTAGCAAATATTACAGGCTGAAAAAGTAAGTACAGTGGACAGTTTGAAATCCGAACAAGGTAACAATTTATCCTGTGCCTGACCAAAAATATAATAATCACAGGGAATTATAACGCTTCTTCCTAAGCCATTTCTTAAAAAGAAGACTCACGTTGCTATCATTATGAAGCTATTGCCCAGTGCCAAAGAGAATGACTGTAACAAAAAAAGATGATAGAAAATGATTTCAATTATGGGAAAAGGGCAATGTCGGAACTCGCCTCTAGAAAACAGGATTAGGGAAAGGATAAACATGATGTGTTAGGAAAGAATAAAAGAAAAGACCATGGTGATACACAACATTTTGAACTGATTAGGGCAGACATGCAGAAACTCTGCCTGTGCGTGGATTGGGTCCAACAGTGGTCCTAATTTGGCCCAAGCTACCTGACCCTCGTCTGACACGATGCAATGTTAAGTGTGGGGCGGGAAAAGACTTCAAGGGTGCTCCCAGATGTTCCTTGTAAGCAGGGCTTGCCATCAGTGGTGACGAGCTGGTTGGTTCTGGTGGCAAGCCCTCCTGAGATTGGCTGCACGCAGGAGTCTCTAACTAGAATATTTGTGGTGTTTCCATGTTGATACCCAACATTCAGAAAACCGCTCAAGAGATTTTTCAGCATTTGACTGGAACACTTAGAAACCCCAATTCATGTCCAAGGTGAGGCAGAGGGGTTCTTTGCCACTAAGAAGACAGTATGTCCCTGAGGTCAAACAGCAGTGCTGACTCAAGCTTTTTGAGGATTGGGAATCTTAAGAGATCGAAGGGCATCAGCCTTCGTGTCAGTTGCACTCTTTGGATCAGGCCTGAACTGTACTGCCAGCAGGCAAAAAGTTGCCAGAAGCAAGTCATTACTTACCTCCAACATTTCTCCAGTGAAAATAGGGACGTCCTCTTCCATGATAATAATAATCATAATTTTTATTTATTTATATCCAACTCATCTGACTGGGTTGCCCCAACAACTCTGGGCAGCTTCCAACATACTGTATATAAAAACATAACAAAACATTTAAAAACTTTCCTGTACAGGGCAGCCCTCAGATGTCTTCTTATTTCTCCAATGAAAATTTGGAAGCCCTACCATACCCCTCAACATTTCTCTGATGAAAATAGGAATGTCCTAAGGAAAAAGAAGGATTAAATCAGAAACTGGGATGGCTTCTGTAAATCCCAGACTGTCTGCGTTTACAGTTATGGCCCCAAGAATGTACAATGAGCTTAGAAAGGGTTGTAAGTCTGTTGTTGTTGTTGTTGTTGTTGTTGTTGCTGCTGCTGCTGCTGTTGTTGTTGTTGTTGTTGTTGTTGTTGTTTACCTGTTATTTTGTATATAGCAGGAAAGCCACAGTTTGCTACATAGCCCCTGGGATTCTTCCTAGGCTACTCCTCTCAATAACTCTCCCCCTTGTCTTCCTTGAGTGTTGCTGCCTGGTTGGACCATGTCCTTATCCATAATAACTTCTCTTGCTTACCTCAGTGCATTCCTCCATGGCCCCCAGAATGTTGCCCATGAGGGAATCTGGCCCTTGGTTGTTAAAAATAAAAGAAAAAAGAAACCTCTAATCCTGGTGTAGCTGGAAACAATTTGTCAAGCGACTGCTGAACCTGCCAGTTCTGTTTTCTTGTTTTTATTACTCGTAATGTAATGAATGTAAATCAGACACCGGTAGCACTGCCTTCCTGCAGAATCGCCAAAGTTTGCTCGTACAGAAGGAAGGAAATGGAATGTAGTGATAAATTATCTAGACTATCCCCCATCTTGCTTGCGGGAACACCAGTCATAGAAACAGGCAGCTGTTTTGACATTCCATGCTGGCACTCCTGCCCTGCACAAATGTGCTTGATGCTCAGACATGGTCTCTCGACTGCCCGCGCTCAGTACCATCTGTTGAGATGGCATTGTGCCTGGGCACAACTTGATATGTAGATTTGACTAGGACACAGGTGCCCTAGCAGCAGGAGATGGGGAAGACCATTGTCACCTTGAGTCCCTCCTCCAACTGTCTCCATCTGTCCGGCAGCAACCAGCACCTTCAGTGAATACCTGCGTTTGGGTGGAACCGGGTTACCCACCTGGAAATGGTGTTGGCTGCTAAACCTAGTCCATTTGGGTAAACTCCCCCAGGGTGTGTAATTGGAATCATAGTATCATAGAGTTGGAAGCACAAGGAGAAGGGGACGACAGAGGATGAGATGGTTGGACAGTGTTCTCGAAGCTACTAACATGAGTTTGGCCAAACTGCGAGAGGCAGTGAAGGATAGGCGTGCCTGGCGTGCTCTGGTCCATGGGGTCACGAAGAGTCGGACACGACTGAACGACTGAACAACAACAACAAAGAGTTGGAAGGGACAACCCCCTGCATTGCAGGAATATGCAGCTGTCCCATATGGGGACCGAACCTTCAACAATGGCGTTATCGGCACCATGCTCTAGGCAACTGAGCGATCCAGGCTAACATAACATTAGCTGCACAGTAACAAACTGCACTACTGGGTGATCCTACTTCTACCACACAGTTACTTCAATCTGCCTCCTATCAGCCAGAAGCTTTGAGAAATGTTTGCTTTGGGATGGTGATATGTTATTCACTTAGGATAGGAGTCAACTGATCAGATCAGTTTCTAATTGAATGAACATTTCTCTCTCTGTGTGTGATATTAAGCCTTGAGCAGAGTTGCGGCACTGCTGAAGGCACACGATTAGAGGGGTTTTTCTCACTTGGGGGGGGGATAATAGATCTCAAGGACATCCCGATCTCATCCACATTTCTGCTTGACCCACACTTTCAGTGTCTCAGCGGTTTCCCCCTTGCACCGCTCCTTTCTCGGGGAATTTCCACTCTTAAGTGCTAAATCGGAGCAAACATCCATCCGAAGGAAACCCGAATTGCTGTTTGCTCCAATTGAGTGCTAAAGAGCAGTTTATCTCTGGGGAAGAAGTAGGAAAAGAATAAGTGTGGATAAGCCCCCAAAGAAGCTGAATTAGGGAAGCGTTTGATGTTTGATGTTTTATCGTATTTTTAATGTTCTGTTGGGAGCCGCCCAGAGTGGCTTGGGAAACCCAGCCAGATGGGCGGGGTATGCATAAATAAATAAATAAATAAATAAATAAATAAAGTTGGAAGATTTGGGCAAGATTAAAAGTACTTCTTAACACAGCACATAGTTAAATTATGGAACTTGCTCCCCCAGATCATGTCAGGATGCTGTCAGTGGTACCACTTTAGCCAATGGGGCCTCCTGCTGCTGCTGCACGATTTCTGTTCTCATCCTGAGGTAAAGTTCTTAACCTGAGGTACTATTTCTGGGTTAGCGGAGTCTGTAACCTGAAGCGTCTGTAACCTGAAGCGTCTGTATCCCAAGGTACCACTGTACTATTAGAAGGAGCCATTGAAATTCTCTGCATTTGAATAGAGTGAGGTATTTTTAAATAAGCCTTCATTTTTGTTGCCTCCTCCACTGAACACATCTGCTTTTTAGTAAGAGTGATATATTTGTGTCAGTTTTGAGTGTCGTTCGGTTTATTTCTACCCTATTATTACCCATGGGGTACTCAATCCTACATCACACACAAAAAAGATTAATTTATAATCCTGTTCAAAAGAAGCATATTCTCATTTAATGGTAACAGGGGGAATTAAAGTATGTGGTTTCTTATCACAGGCCTAGTCTGCCTCTGGTGATTCAACGGGCAAACACTTCTTCTTCTTTTAACTTTCTGCCCAACTGGGAAAATCAAAGGTATGCTACATAATTAACTCATTTACATTGTGTGTGTGTGTGTGTGTGTGTGTGTGTGTGTATGTTACCAAAAATGTGGAAGTCAAGTCAGAGTTTGTACTCCTCAAAAAACAGTGCATTAAAAGAAGGAATCATAACTGGTACAAGATAGCCTGGCTAGTAACCATTGTGGGTATTTTTTAAAACTGAAATGGTACATAAATGAAAAGTAAAAACCCTCCACAAGAGGTCCGGAGATTGGCAACACAAGAACGGGCCTACTCCGCAGTGGCTCCCCATCTGTGGAATGCTCTCCCCAGGGAGGTTCGCCTGGAGTCTTCATTATACACCTTTAGGCGCCAGGCAAAAACATTTGTCTTTAACCAGGCCTTTGGCTGATTAACATCCTGTGCCCTTTTAAAATGTATTGGGGTTATTAGATTGATTTTGTTTTTATTTTGATTGCGTATTTCATGTTTTTATATTGTGTTTTTATCTTGTGAACCACCCTGAGACCTGCGGGTAGAGGGCGGTATATAAATTTAATAAATAAATAAATAATAAAACAAGCGAACAGGAAACCAATCTGCCAGTGTGGTGTAGTGGTTAAGAGCGGTAGTCTCGTAATCTGGGGAACCGGGTTCGCGTCTCCGCTCCTCCACATGCAGCTGCTGGGTGACCTTGGGCTAGTCACACTTCTCTGAAGTCTCTCAGCCCCATTCACCTCACAGAGTGTTTGTTGTGGGGGAGGAAGGGAAAAGAGAATGTTAGCCGCTTTGAGACTCTTTTGGGTAGTGATAAAGCGGGATATCAAATCCAAACTCTTCTTCTTTTTCTTCTTCCTCTCCCAGACTCCAGCAGAGCAAGATCTTGACTTCAGCTGGATTTCCAGTTGTTTTTGTTGGTATCCATTGCCTCTTGCAGAGTGAATTTTTAAGGAAGTAATATTCCTAATCCTAAATAACATGCTCTGATCCACACTTCTTGGATTAATGTAGTTGCTAAAGTGGTTACAATGTTGGACTACAGCCTGAGAGACCAGGGCTCAGATCCTTGCCTAGCCTTTGGCCAGTCACCAATTTTCAGTCTAACTTACTTCACAGAATTGTTGTAAGAAAGAACACCTCAAAATATTTTGAAGATAAATTGGATGTAAAGTCCCACTTTTGAAGTTGTATCTATCAAATCCATACTTTCTGAAGCAGTATGTATACCAAAAGATAGCCATCATTTGAAATTTGCATTATCTGAATTTTCCAATGCAGTTCTCCAACCAAGCAATGTTTACAAAAAAAATAATGCAAAAACTGGGGGGAAAGTGTGCATAAAATAGAATATATTGAATATATATTCATGAGACTAGCATACAAAGTGCCTTTTATTAAGGGAAGTTGCTTGCAAAACACATGCACTCTAGTCAAAACTGCATATAAAAATGTGTTGTTTAGGATAAATCCACACTAAGTGTTTATGAATTTTCATGAGGATGTTTAAAAAACAAGTTCACAAATCACTGCAAAATGTGGAGAACTGAATTTAAGATCTGAAAAAAATGAGAAATCGAGAGAACCATAGCAAACAGTTCCTCCCACCCCTTCAGTACAACAGATACACCAAGAACCACATCTTGAAACAAACAAACCCAGCCAGCCCCACTGGAACATCAGATTTTCCTTCCTACAAGGCAGTTGCTGTAAGTGGGCTGGGGATGAATCCAATTGGAGTAGGTCCTGGTGTTGTCTTTTTCTGCTTCCCACAACCCTTGCTCTCACCTGGGGAACAAGAAATATGTCTATTTCAGCTTCTCATTCCTCAAATCTTCAAATTAGTTCTCCACGTTTCCACATCACTTTGCAATTTTTGTGTGAGAAAACTACTCTCGAATATGCATTGGCATTTTATAGTGAATACCTCCTAATATACACATTTTTGATGGAAATTTTTCCTAATATGATTTTTTCGCAAATCAATTTCCCCCAATAAAATTATTCTTGAAAGTTGCTTTCACTAATATATGGATTTACATCCACTAGCATATACATTTTTGTACATATTACTTGGCTAGAGACTGCATTGCAAAGTTCGCAAGAGTGCAAATTTCAAATGTGGTTGTGTTTTGGTTCACACATTGTTTTGGAGAGTGCAAATCAGGTAAGTATGTATTTAAATGTGAACTGAATTGAATCCCCTCCGCCTCAAAATCCCTATTATGTAAATGTGCTTGGAGTGAGGAAAATGAGCTCACATTATGGTGTGTATGTCGTGTCCACAATTCAGCATCTGGCGAATTTCAGGTTTCACAATCTTTTTCTGCTTTAAAAGCCTTTGGACATGCATAGGCAACACCTTATGAAATTTTAAGGAGATGGTGGCAGTGAGTTGATTCACTGTGTTAAATTAAATAGGCTCTCAAGATTCTTGCCCTTGTTGATAATTAGCAAAAACAGATTTATATACTGCATAGCAAATGCAGAACTGTGAAAGTTGCACATTTATACAGGTCACAGAACTCAGGTGTGGAATCTGCATTAACTCGACAGAATCTTAAGGTTTCTATTTCTGTACAGCAAATATATAGCCCCGCTGGAAGGGCAGGCTAGCAGGAAGAATCCACATGGCTGTAAAATCGATAAACACTGAGCAAAATGGCAGTTGGCTAAGTGGCCAAGTATGGGCTCAGAGAAAACGAAGAATCAATTCTTAGCGGTATATGCTCTCCAACCTCAGTTGTAAAGTTGTAGATCTTTGGAATGTAAATGCCAATGATTCTATTCAATTACTTTGGCCGCATCTAAAACATACTGAAACTTAATTCTCCACCTCTAAACATTAATCTTGAGAGACATGGTTGTTGCATTATGATGTAACACCGCTTGACGACAATAGAGCTAAGCATGTAACAGGTGTGCTGCTACACTATGATCTGATGAAAAGCATGTGGGCAACTTCTCCCTGATTAGTTGCAATGGAACTGCAAAAGGTTAACAAGGCATATAGGTAAAAGTAAAGGACCCCTGGACAGTTAAGTCCAGTCAAATTTGACTATGGGGTGCAGCACTCATCAATGCTTTCAGGCCAAGGGAACCGGCGTTTGCCCACAGACAGCTTCCCTGGGTCATGTGGCCAGCATGACTGAACCACTTCTGGTGCATGGAACACCGTGACGAGTGCCAGAGCGCATGGAAATGCCATTTACCTTCCTGCCACAGTGGCACCTA
Organism: Lacerta agilis; assembly: GCF_009819535.1. NCBI lineage: Eukaryota > Metazoa > Chordata > Lepidosauria > Squamata > Lacertidae > Lacerta > Lacerta agilis. The sequence goes on from NC_046321.1 coordinate 60,660,376, forward strand.
TTTATCTACTCACACTGGTATGCTAGGCTGGCAGGAGCTGGGACAAAGCAACGGGAGCTCACACCGTCTCCTGGATTCGAACTGCCGACCTTACGATCGGCAAACCCAAGAGGCTATATCAACCTGAACATCAAATGTAACCAAGACCTAGGCTGCTATTCAACCTGAGTGATACATTTTCATTAAATTTCAGTGGATCTGCTCTGAGTAAATGAAGCTTATCATCCCCAAAGTATTTCTAGGTTAAACACAGATGAGTCCAAGATAGCACATAGCTTATGTCCAGTTTGTGATCAAACCCCAGCTTGCAATGATATTTCATGTAGGGATGCTCAGATCTGTGTATTTCCAGTCGCTGTCACATGTATGCTCATTCATCAGCTTACATCTAGTCCAGAACCTGTAGCTAGTGCAGAATGAAGCAACCAGACTGCTCACAGGAACATTCTACTGGCAACATTTTACTCCTCTGCACTGGTTGCCAATTTGCTACTGGGCCATGTTTAAAGTTACAGTGGTACCTCGGTTTAAGAACAGCCCTGTTTATGAACTATTCGGTTTACGAACTCCGCAAAACCGGAAGTAGTGTTCCAGTTTGCGAACTTTACCTCAGTCTATGAACGGAAACTGAACGGTGGAAGGGCACCGGCGGCAGGAGGCCTCATTAGGGAAAGCGTGCCTCGGTTTAAGAATGGTTTTGGTTTAAGAATGGACTTCAGGAACACATAAGTTCATAAACCAAGGTACCACTGTATTTTGTTAATTCACGAAGTACCTTAAGAGCTATGTGATATTTCCTGAGTTTTGTCCATCCTTTCCTAGGAAACATGCCTTTAATGTTGCAGACCCTGCCCGGTGGAACCCCTTGCCCATTGAGGTTGAGCAGGAATCATTCCTCTCTGCTTTTAGACGTCTCCTAAGAATGGCGTTATTCAGACAGGTCTTCATAAATGGATTTATTTCCCCCCAAACCAGTATTTCTTTACTGAAGTCAATGTTTTCATTGCTATGATTGTAAACTTGTATGGTGCATCCCATTCTGCATTAATCTACATGGTTGTTGTTTTCTTCTTCTTCTTCTAAAAGCCTGGTAATTCATGTAGCTATTTAAATTCTTATTATTCCATATTTCTCTCAAAATACGGATTTTTCAGAAACACGCACACACACTCAGAAGAACTGTGCTGGAACACTGGAAAGTGGTGAGAATGGCGGAATATTAATGTAATAAATATGTCAATAAGTTCCCACCTGTACATTTGTCATGGATGTGTGAATTAGGTTGGCCCATGGTGGATTTCACAAAGACCGACATTCTCCAGCATCTCTAATCTGATGATAGCATCATCTAGTGACGTTAGCATATGTAGTGGCTATCTCTTCAGGGCTGGGGAAACAGCAGATTGTGATTATTATTGCATCGGCACATGCTGTGTACCTTCTCCTCCTCATAGGATCAGCTTCTATGCATGATAATTATGCGCTGCAGCTGAGAGTCTCAGGGAGGCTTAATTGCTAGGGCTGCTGCACATGCCACATATGAAAATTTAAACCCTGAATTACTTACACCTGCTTTAAATGGAATACTTTATGAACACGGTGAGAGAGTTTTTGTGAATAAGCCATATGATCAATGGATCACTTGGTAAACTGGTTAGCTGGGTTTGGGGATGGGGCAGGTTGTAGGGCAGTCAAATTAGATGCTTATGCACTAACGACCCTTTCCTAATCAATGGGGCTTTCTGCCAGACATAGTAAAGGGACCCCTGACCATCAGGTCCAGTCGTGTCCGACTCTGGGGTTGCGGCGCTCATCTCGCTCTATAGGGCAAGGGAGCCGGCGTTTGTCCGCAGACAGCTTCCGGGTCATGTGGCCAGCATGACCAAGCCGCTTCTGGTGAACCAGAGCAGCGCACGGAAACGCCGTTTACCTTCCCACTGGAGCGGTCCCTATTTATCTACTTGCACTTTGACATGCTTTCGAACTGCTAGGTGGGCAGGAGCTGGGACCAAGCAACGGGAGCTCACCCCGTGGCAGGGATTCGAACTGCCGACCTTCTGATCAGCAAACCCTAGACTCTGTGGTTTAACCCACAGTGCCACCTGGGTCCCTTTGGTTATTAATTTATTTAGCATATTTTTATGCCTCTATTCAGTCAAAAAGTTTCCCAGACAGCCTTTATATAATTATATGGGTGGTATTCCATATGTTGTTTTCTCAGTATCAAGGATCAATACAATCTATCCAAGAAGTTCTTGAAGGCACATTACTTAGACATGTGTATGTGCACATTCACACATTGCTCATCTCCAGGTTTTGCTCATCTCCAGGTTTTGCAAACAATCAGGTTTCACAAATCACCAGCTTAGCTGTGATGCAAATGAGAATGCCTATCATTTTAATCTATTGTTTTCTTTCTTCGAGAAGTGGGTTGCCCATGGAGCAGGGGATTAATACAGCATGCCAAACGTGAAAACTCAAGGAGAGCCTGGACAATCAGACCCAAGATCGATTTGGCGTAGTATCCTGTTTCCTGGAGTAGTTAATCCAAATGCTTCCAGGTGAATCAGGATATGAATGCAATGGTCGCCTAATTTTCCAGCCCCCAACCACTCAAAGATTAGCAACTGTGTATTTCTCCTTTCCAAGTTCAGTATTTGGTTGACCCTTTCTTCATATTGCACAGTTTGTTCCTCTCTCTCTCTCATCTATCTATCCACCTTAATTCTCCACCTCTAAACATTAATCTTGAGAGACATGGTTGTTGCATTATGATGTAACACCGCTTGACGACAATAGAGCTAAGCATGTAACAGGTGTGCTGCTACACTATGATCTGATGAAAAGCATGTGGGCAACTTCTCCCTGATTAGTTGCAATGGAACTGCAAAAGGTTAACAAGGCATATAGGTAAAAGTAAAGGACCCCTGGACAGTTAAGTCCAGTCAAATTTGACTATGGGGTGCAGCACTCATCAATGCTTTCAGGCCAAGGGAACCGGCGTTTGCCCACAGACAGCTTCCCTGGGTCATGTGGCCAGCATGACTGAACCACTTCTGGTGCATGGAACACCGTGACGAGTGCCAGAGCGCATGGAAATGCCATTTACCTTCCTGCCACAGTGGCACCTATTTATCTACTCACACTGGTATGCTAGGCTGGCAGGAGCTGGGACAAAGCAACGGGAGCTCACACCGTCTCCTGGATTCGAACTGCCGACCTTACGATCGGCAAACCCAAGAGGCTATATCAACCTGAACATCAAATGTAACCAAGACCTAGGCTGCTATTCAACCTGAGTGATACATTTTCATTAAATTTCAGTGGATCTGCTCTGAGTAAATGAAGCTTATCATCCCCAAAGTATTTCTAGGTTAAACACAGATGAGTCCAAGATAGCACATAGCTTATGTCCAGTTTGTGATCAAACCCCAGCTTGCAATGATATTTCATGTAGGGATGCTCAGATCTGTGTATTTCCAGTCGCTGTCACATGTATGCTCATTCATCAGCTTACATCTAGTCCAGAACCTGTAGCTAGTGCAGAATGAAGCAACCAGACTGCTCACAGGAACATTCTACTGGCAACATTTTACTCCTCTGCACTGGTTGCCAATTTGCTACTGGGCCATGTTTAAAGTTACAGTGGTACCTCGGTTTAAGAACAGCCCTGTTTATGAACTATTCGGTTTACGAACTCCGCAAAACCGGAAGTAGTGTTCCAGTTTGCGAACTTTACCTCAGTCTATGAACGGAAACTGAACGGTGGAAGGGCACCGGCGGCAGGAGGCCTCATTAGGGAAAGCGTGCCTCGGTTTAAGAATGGTTTTGGTTTAAGAATGGACTTCAGGAACACATAAGTTCATAAACCAAGGTACCACTGTATTTTGTTAATTCACGAAGTACCTTAAGAGCTATGTGATATTTCCTGAGTTTTGTCCATCCTTTCCTAGGAAACATGCCTTTAATGTTGCAGACCCTGCCCGGTGGAACCCCTTGCCCATTGAGGTTGAGCAGGAATCATTCCTCTCTGCTTTTAGACGTCTCCTAAGAATGGCGTTATTCAGACAGGTCTTCATAAATGGATTTATTTCCCCCCAAACCAGTATTTCTTTACTGAAGTCAATGTTTTCATTGCTATGATTGTAAACTTGTATGGTGCATCCCATTCTGCATTAATCTACATGGTTGTTGTTTTCTTCTTCTTCTTCTAAAAGCCTGGTAATTCATGTAGCTATTTAAATTCTTATTATTCCATATTTCTCTCAAAATACGGATTTTTCAGAAACACGCACACACACTCAGAAGAACTGTGCTGGAACACTGGAAAGTGGTGAGAATGGCGGAATATTAATGTAATAAATATGTCAATAAGTTCCCACCTGTACATTTGTCATGGATGTGTGAATTAGGTTGGCCCATGGTGGATTTCACAAAGACCGACATTCTCCAGCATCTCTAATCTGATGATAGCATCATCTAGTGACGTTAGCATATGTAGTGGCTATCTCTTCAGGGCTGGGGAAACAGCAGATTATGATTATTATTGCATCGGCACATGCTGTGTACCTTCTCCTCCTCATAGGATCAGCTTCTATGCATGATAATTATGCGCTGCAGCTGAGAGTCTCAGGGAGGCTTAATTGCTAGGGCTGCTGCACATGCCACATATGAAAATTTAAACCCTGAATTACTTACACCTGCTTTAAATGGAATACTTTATGAACACGGTGAGAGAGTTTTTGTGAATAAGCCATATGATCAATGGATCACTTGGTAAACTGGTTAGCTGGGTTTGGGGATGGGGCAGGTTGTAGGGCAGTCAAATTAGATGCTTATGCACTAACGACCCTTTCCTAATCAATGGGGCTTTCTGCCAGACATAGTAAAGGGACCCCTGACCATCAGGTCCAGTCGTGTCCGACTCTGGGGTTGCGGCGCTCATCTCGCTCTATAGGGCAAGGGAGCCGGCGTTTGTCCGCAGACAGCTTCCGGGTCATGTGGCCAGCATGACCAAGCCGCTTCTGGTGAACCAGAGCAGCGCACGGAAACGCCGTTTACCTTCCCACTGGAGCGGTCCCTATTTATCTACTTGCACTTTGACATGCTTTCGAACTGCTAGGTGGGCAGGAGCTGGGACCAAGCAACGGGAGCTCACCCCGTGGCAGGGATTCGAACTGCCGACCTTCTGATCAGCAAGCCCTAGACTCTGTGGTTTAACCCACAGTGCCACCTGGGTCCCTTTGGTTATTAATTTATTTAGCATATTTTTATGCCTCTATTCAGTCAAAAAGTTTCCCAGACAGCCTTTATATAATTATATGGGTGGTATTCCATATGTTGTTTTCTCAGTATCAAGGATCAATACAATCTATCCAAGAAGTTCTTGAAGGCACATTACTTAGACATGTGTATGTGCACATTCACACATTGCTCATCTCCAGGTTTTGCTCATCTCCAGGTTTTGCAAACAATCAGGTTTCACAAATCACCAGCTTAGCTGTGATGCAAATGAGAATGCCTATCATTTTAATCTATTGTTTTCTTTCTTCGAGAAGTGGGTTGCCCATGGAGCAGGGGATTAATACAGCATGCCAAACGTGAAAACTCAAGGAGAGCCTGGACAATCAGACCCAAGATCGATTTGGCGTAGTATCCTGTTTCCTGGAGTAGTTAATCCAAATGCTTCCAGGTGAATCAGGATATGAATGCAATGGTCGCCTAATTTTCCAGCCCCCAACCACTCAAAGATTAGCAACTGTGTATTTCTCCTTTCCAAGTTCAGTATTTGGTTGACCCTTTCTTCATATTGCACAGTTTGTTCCTCTCTCTCTCTCATCTATCTATCCATCTATCATCTATCTATCTATTTATCATCTATCAATCATCTATATCTAATCTATCTATCTATCTATCTATCTATCTATCTATCTATCTATCTATCATCTATATCTATCATCTATCTGTATCTATCATCTATCTATCATCGATCTATCTTTATCTCTCTCTCTTTCTCTCTCTCTCTCTCTCTCTCTCTCTCTCTCTCTCTCTCTCTCTCTCTCTCTATCATCTATCTATCATCTATCATCTATCATCTATCTATCTTTAAACTGTATGTAGGATTCAAAATATGCTACACCATATATTTATATCAAGACATTAAGATACTGGCTATATCCTTCTCCTTCCCCTTTCTCATACTCCTTAGCACAGAAGTAATCTTAGCACAGAAGTAATCTTTCACTGCCCCCATCCATTGAGTTGACATTTTAACTGAGGGCCACCATATCCCTAAGATCCCCCCTTCTTTTTTTCAGTCATATTAAGTTCAGACTGCATCTGTGTAAAAGTTAGCCCCCTCCCCTGCCAACTGCATGACTTTCTCCCTATCTACATTAATCCCCATTTGCCATTTTATTTCCCCTTTATCCTTTTGGAGAGATCCTTTTAGAAATGTCCACAGCCTGTTTGGGCATTTGTCAGCCTAATAATTCATGGACTTTCTGATTTACAGCATGACTGGCCTTTATCTTCCAAACTTTACTTTTCTTGTGTTTATTTCCTTAACTCTGTAGTGGATGCTTTGCATCCCTCTACAGAAATTATGGTTTCACATTCAGTTGATGTGTCAGCCGGGATATGCTGATTGGCCCCACACGTGGCACCTGTGTGAAGTTATTATTATTATTATCTATTAGGTTTTTCAAATTTACTTCGAATACAATATACCATTCACTTATATATATTTACTTCCCACGCCTCCCGCAATGATGTTTTTCTTCTTATCCTTAATTGCTGCATTATACTTGTTACTAAATTGCCTAATTCCATCTCAATATCATTTCATCTTCCCCATCACTCATATATCAAATCCTGCATGCAATTTCATATCACCATTTTAAAAATGTTGTTGTTGTTTAGTCGTTTAGTCGTGTCTGACTCTTCGTGACCCCATGGACCAGAGCACGCCAGGCACTCCTGTCTTCCACTGCCTCCTGCAGTTTGGTCAGACTCATGTTGGTAGCCTTGAGAACGCCGTCCAACCATCTCGTCCTCTGTCGTCCCCTTCTCCTTGTGCCCTTCATCTTTCCCCAATATCAAGGTCTTCTCCAGGGAGTTTTCTCTTCTCATGAGGTGGCCAAAGTATTGGAGCCTCAGCTTCAGGATCTGTCTTTCCAGTGAGCACAAAGGGCTGATTTCCTTCAGAATGGATAGGTTTGATCTTCTTGCAGTCCATGGGACTCTCAAGAGTCTCCTCTAGCACCATAATTCAAAAATATATTTTAATATATATATTATATATTTTAAAAATATATTTCAGCAAGGTCTTAACATGGATGAGCAAAGTCTCCCGTACAAAATGCATTTCCACTGAATGTTCAGATACCAGGGGAGGAAAGCTAGTCGGTGGAGCCCCACTTCCAGTTCACACATCAAATGTATAATTTCTGAAGAGGACTCTTGTGTTTTACGTCATTCCACTACAGTTTAATATTGCCCTCTTGTGTTTCCCCCTTTCCCACCATCACACTATCACATTTTTCTTCCTGCACATGATATCCCTCTTCTTCACCTTCCCTACTCTTCTACTTCTTAGCTTCTTTGACAAATTATCGCCATTATTTCCCTCCTAAGTGTTCGTGTGCCATACATCATCGGTGACATTAACTAACTGCTCTTCTATCAAAATAATGTACCTGTTTCATCTAGCCAAGTAAATGTTCGCCAATTTTATTCTATGGGAGAGATGATTTGAAAGTGATGCATTTATTGCACCTGCCTTTCTGAAGACGAACGGATGGCTCAGTCATTCTCTGGGGACAAAAATACATCCTGGATATACAGTTTCAATACTGATGAGAAATTTTTAATACAATAAAAATTGGGGTCGTGAGCATCTTGCCAGTCCTCTGACTCATTTGGGGGAAGATTGATGAGTTGTTGTGTGTAATTTGTACTCTTTCTTTTCCCTTCTAGGGATAGCTATCCAGAGAGGACACCTGTGGATTCCTTATGAGGAAGGTTCTCTCTTTCCTCCATAGATTTTCTGTTCAGAATTCACTGGGCAGGAAAAGCCTTGTTGTTGTTGTTCAGTCGTTCAGACTCATGCTAGTTGCTTCGAGAACACTGTCCAACCATCTCGTCCTCTGTCGTCCCCTTCTCCTTGTGCCCTCCATCTTTCCCAACATCAGGGTCTTTTTCCAGGCAGTCTTCTCTTCTCATGAGGTGGCCAAAGTACTGGAGCCTCAACTTCAGGATCTGCCCTTCCAGTGAGCACTCAGGGCTGATTTCTTTAAGGATGGATAAGTTTGATCTTAGGCTAGGCTCCCTCAACTCTCCTCCTTAGTCATGAAGAAGTCTGGGTGTCCGTGGGCAAGGCATTATCTTTCACCTGGTCAGAGGATAAGTAAAAGAAGAATTGTTTTAAATAAATTAGTGGCAAATTCTTTCCCAGCAAGATTGCGCATTTGCATTTCTTTCGGCTCTTTTAAACTACACGAAGTAGAAAGTTTCGGCGTAATATATTCCCTTCTACAGCCTGGTGAATATCCAAGATAATTGCGACCCATTTTGCTATTTTTGTGCACAACCCTATTTCAGATTTCATTAAGGGGTGGGGGGAAGAAAAAGCAGCTCTTGGCTATGTTGAAAATTAAATCGCCACGATTTGTATTTCGATATGATTTCTAAGCTACATAGCATATAATAAACGCTATAAAAAAAATCAGGGAGCTATTTTGCCCCTTCGTATTCGCTTGCTGAACTCAGCTAAGGAGACAAGGTCAGAAGTGAGTCAGGGAGCCTAATAAGGAGAACATATTGCCTACCCAGTGTTCTTCAACCTTTGATCCCTAGATGTTTTTGGACTACAATCTCCCATCATCCATCTTAGTCCTGTTTAGCTAATGGTCAGAGTTTATGGGAGTTGCAGTTCAGCAACATCGGGGGACCCATGGGTGAACACTTATTTGCCTTGTCTGGTGGTTATGTTTAAGCATAGTAAACAAAGAGATGGATTATCTGTCTGTCTATCACCTCCCAAATCTGATTAAGAGTTTGCACACATACACGTTATTTGTTAGAGGATTCTGCTTTCTCTCTTTCCCTTACCATTTTAATGTTGCCTAACAAGTAGCAGATGTGGTGTATTCTATTAATCTTTCCTCTCCTCTTGGGCAGATATTTCACATTCCACAGAAGCAAACACAGAATCATTATCTGAAATAGTCTCTTCAGATAATCCACCTGCAAAAAGATACATTCTGCAGTATCCCATTAGTTTCCGTTGCTGAAGTGTGTATTATGTGAGCTGTTTCAGACTGGATGCAACAAAGCAAGCCATAGTCCAAATGAGCTTTTAGGGGTTGTTAATGTTTAAACCCCCCCCACCCAAAAAACTACTTATTTTCTTTTCTTTTTTTAAAAAAAATGTATTTATTAAGTTTTCAAAACATCAAAAGGAAAAAAAAAACACATAAAATGAACCAATACAACAAATACAAACACACCACAAATACTAAAACAAAAACTATACAAAATACAAAAATACAAAAATGAAAAACAAAAAATCTTTTGTTAAAGATTGCTACTTTCCTTAACATTGTTGCTTGACTTCCTCATGTCTACCCTTCCTGCCTTCATTGTCCTTCATCTTTAGTAATTTCTTTACAGTGTCAACCATATTTTCCAAAAAAATCTCATCCATTTTTAAAATTATTTTCATAATTCATTATTTCACATTTCATTAACACTTAACATAATTCTAAATCTGCAGTCTAACATTTCTTTCAAGTTCTTTCTAAATTTCAATCCTACTATATTTTTTCCAAATATATTTTGAATTTCTTCCATTCTTCTCCCACTGCGTCGTCCCTCTGGTCACAGAGTCTCCCGGTCATCTCAGCAAGTTCCATATAGTCCATCATTTTCATCTGCCATTCTTCAATTGTTGGTAGTTCCTCTGTCTTCCAGTTTTTAGCTATCAAAATTCTAAAACTACTTATTTTCAAAGCTTTAACCTGTAACCTGTATATAGCTGCACTGTTTGGGGCAGGCATAAGGGAACATTTGCCCCTACAGATGTTACTGAACTACAACTCCCATACACCCCGGCAAGCATGGCCAATGGCCAGGGCTGATGGAAGTGGTAGTTTGCAACATCTGGGGGTTAAAAAGTTCCCAGGGCCAAAATAAATGTGACACACAAGAACTGCGACTGGATGTCCTGGTGTCTTTTTCTTTGCCAGGTGGAGCTGAGGAACAGTGTTAATCCTTTCCCATGCCGTTTCCTTAATCAAAATCCCACTCACATAAATCTGCCATTGGCGATGGATAGTACCCATCTTTTTCTGTCTCCATCACTAAGAGCAGCTTTGGAGAGCTGATTTAAATTGGAGACATGGAACAGGAGGAAAGGGACGAGCAATCCTCTCATTTAGCCTCCATGTTCATGGTTTTGCTTCCTCGTTGTATAGTTAGTTTTGAATCAATAATTGAGGAAGCGAAACTGTAAGTGTGGAGGTGGACCTAGCTCAAGCTACCACTCTAATGCTTTCATTGACCTTTGCATTTCCATACCCATAGCCTGTTCCTTTAATATATATCATTGGAAAGGGGAAGACATTATATTCTCAAATAATCATACTCTTACTATGATCACTTTCGTCTAGGTAAGATCAAATCCCCCACCCCACCCCACCCCCCCAAAAATTAAGCACCACTCTGAACGTTAAGGAGCAGAGATGGGTGGATTCAAACGAAAGCTGGCCTTTTAGCATGGTATTTTACAGCAGAAAGCTATTTATCATAGAGGGAGAAATCAATAGTTACACAAAGAAATGTCAAAAGTGTTTTTTAAAAAAATATTTGCAATGCATAATGGGGGGGGGGGAGAGACATAGGATGTAAAAACCACATTCCATATATACCTAGGCATGAATCAATGAGCTGAAATCAAGCTGACCGAAATGCTCGTAACCCTAAAACACTGAAATCAATGGAAGCCCGGGCGATAAAACAAGAAATGTGCAAATGACAAACGGCGTTTCTGAATTCTTATTTTGTTCTTGTTCACCAGTCTTCATCTTTTAGTACCTGAGGTAAACATAAGTAAAAATAAACTCAGAGCAAGATGGTATAGTCAATGGACTACATGTCAGTCCTCAGTGTGAATAATTCTTACAAGCTAACTTAAAAACAGTTTTCAGATCATCTATCAATGAGCTTACTTGCACCAGTAACTGCTCATACTACCTTCTGTTTGCACAGGCAGTGTAATGGTTAATAACAAACAGGTTGCTTTGGTCTTGCCCATCACCAATATTTTACTGCCTGTGTGAGCATACGGTAATAAAAAATAATAATTTTATTATTTGTACCCTGCTCATCTGACTGGGTTGCCCCAGCCCATCTGGGTGGCTTCCAACACATATACAAACATAATAAAACATCAAACATTAAAAACTTCCCAATACAGGGTCTTCTAAAAGCCGTGTAGTTCTTTATCTCCTTGACATCGGAAGGGAGAACTTTCCATAGAGAAGGTGCCACTACTGAGAAGGACCTCTGCCTGGTTCCCTGTAACTTCACTTCTCACAGTGAGGGAACCTCCAGAAGACCCTCGGAAATGGACCTCAGTTCTTACACCTATTGTAAGAATGAAGAATTAAGTGTGTCAGGAATTGCATTAGTATTCTCAAAGAGTAATAAGAAATATAATCATTTTATAGATGGACATGCAATTGAGCAAAACTTCCTCATGCCGTATCTGGGAATTATGTTTTATTCTTCCTTATGGGCATGTCTTGGGAATTCTGTTACCAGAAACATACATAAAAGTGTGGTTGTAATTCCGCATCTTCTCAACACTATGTCCTCTCAGTAATGCAAGTTATTTTTTTACTGACTAATCACTCCCTCAGCATTTATACAATATTCAAAGTTGGATCTTCAATTTCAGGCAAGTTTCTTAAGGATTATATTTGGTGTCCCCAACAGTGTGATAGCCATAGCTCTGATACTAGGAGGTGATTTCAGTTCTATAGAAGTTAGGGAGTGGTCTTTAGCACTGAATTACTGAATTTTTTTAAAAAAATGTTCCTCATGCTCTCATGTTTCTTTGTCATTGGTTCATTAAAATCATGTAATCGTATCTAATCATAGGATCATATGTAAACTCATGGATTAGGAAACTAAATTACAACATTTCTTTCTTTCTTTCTTTCTTTCTTTCTTTCTTTCTTTCTTTCTTTCTTTCTTTTTCTCTATGGTCCTGACAAGGGTAGATCTTTATTTATTCAACATGCGGAATTTCCAAATGTCCTTTCAGTATCCAGTAAGACCTACTCATCTTTCTCATTTGGCATTTACTCAACTTCTGTTTACTCTGAAGCCAAATATTTGTGGAACAGTAGGAATCTGAAATGCAGAAGAATTCTCTCATGCAGGTTTCAGTGCAATACCTTCAGATCTCAGATGTAGGGGAGGTATGTGGGAAACTAAAACATTGAGCCATCTTACCATTTTGTAACTTTTATTGAGCTATTTGGAAAGAATAAATTAATCCGGTTTCTTGAAGATCATACTAAGGGTAATACAGAAACTTGCTGATATTTATGTAAGGTTTAGATATCTTCATTATTCTCAACATCTAAACTTTATGTAAACAAATGTAACCATACTTATGTACCTACCTGTTAACATTTTTTTTTGATGATTTTGTATTTTATTTTACCATTATTTTGATATTTATTTTGGTATGTTAAACCTATATTTTTGTGTGAAGTCTGTTGACTGGATCAGGGCATTGGCCTGGTTCAAACATCACACCATGTCAAACCAGCCAAGGTTTGTTCTTGGTTGCGGCTCATGATTAGCCTGGAGAGAGCTTCACTGTGAGCCTAGGTTTGGATGACATGCTAGGCCAAACTTTGTCTTAGCTCAATGTGGCATGGAAACCAAAGAGGACTGAGGAGGAGCAAAGTGCCGGTGATCTCCTCTCTGGGAGCCTACTAAACCATGGTTTGGATAAGCACGGTGTGCAAACCAAGCTATTGGTTGACTGAATATAGTAAATTGTAAACACTGCCCTCCAGAGTGGCAGCCATATCTTGATCCTATCAAGCTGCCTATGTTCCCAGCAGTACTGGGAAAAATAAGGAAAGCCTCAGCCATTTCCCCTCTGCTTGCCTTGCTTATGACCTCAGGATTACTGTATCCTGTTGGTTTTCTCATCTTCTTTGCTCACCCTCATCCTGTTGTAATATTCAATCCCACCTTAAGAGTTGACATGTGACTGATGACAGTTACATGCCTGAGGTAAAGCTGTGTGTGCTTCTGGAAACTTCCATGGATAAGTTAGCTCTTTCTCTTTCGCTTTAGGACATGTTACAGTTGGGTAGCCGTGTTGGTCTGCCATAGTCAAAACAAAATAAAATAAAAAATTCTTCCAGTAGCACCTTAGAGACCAACTAAGTTTGTTCTTGGTATGAGCTTTCGTGTGCATGCACACTTCTTCAGATACCTGGAAAGAATTTTTTATTTTATTTTGTTTTGGCTTTAGGACATGGAAGAGATTGTACGTGTCCATCTCTTTGTCCTGCTGTTTGTTTAATAAATGCTTGTTGAAACATTCATACCAGCCTCTGTTGTGCCTCTTCTGCTGTGAAATGGAATTTGAAGGCTTGCCTAGCTTTCTGGAGACGAGGCCCCTGATTTCTGCTGCTCCAGGGATCAGAACTCGACCGGCAGTTTTCGACCGGTGTTGAGTGAGCCAACTGGGGGGGAGGGCATGCCAGTTGCTCTGGTCTCCCTGGAAATACCAATAACACATCCCTGGTCTTTACAGAACAGAGGTGCCTGTCTCCTCATTGGCTGCTTCCTTCCCACTTAGGAAGTCTGTGTAGCAAGTTGTACCAACTCCCTATCGATCCCCATCCTACTATGGGATTTCCTGGCATGGTGGGGAGGCTGGCTGCATCATTGATTCAATCGTAAATGTGCCACAACCAAACACAGCAAAGGCCAAAACACTGCTGTTGTCTCGAGCTATCCCATAATTATGTAATTTCTCCCCTTTGTCTCTTTAGAGAGGAAATGAATTTCAGTATCAGCATCAAATATCTGCTATTCCTATTTTGCATCCGATGATACTTGATCTATGTGACTCAGAGGCTCGATTTTGATCGCGGCACAGAACCAGGTTCATGGGGAAATGGTTCTCTGCGGTTGTGCCCCGAGTAATTACATGTCCCCATGTGTTATTCCTCCCTCATGCATCATTCAAAATATTTTTTTTATATGTCTATTTAAAATTAGTCGCAGGTATGCCTATAAAAAGGTCTCCATAAATTTTAGGCATTCCTTAGAAATGTCCTCATTCATAAGCAATAAGGAACTGGCAGCCAGAATTCAGTCTAAGATGAAAAGTTTGCATTGACAGGACTTGGAGGGAACGGCTGCCTCTCCCCCCCCCCTCCCAATGCCAGCAGGTAATTTGGCTCAAAAGACTGCCAAATGACTAAAAGCCCATCATTCCAAAGCCTAACATGCTTTAATTATTATTGCTTTATATATCCAGCCATTAATCTCCCGGATAATCATTAAAAGTATGTGGTGTTGCACTGCGTTATGCGAGGTTACGTAAAAGGAAAAAATTTTCCATAAGAAAGGAGCCTTTGTAATGTTGCTGCTGCTAAATGTGATTAAAGGGTGCAGTATCCATCAGAGGAGAGAAAGAGTCGCCCATTACTCGCTGCTCCTGCAAGCTGAACAGCGAATCTGTTGATATCGACCACCTAAATTATCTTTGATGCATCTCGGGATTATTCATGTTATTTGTATGGAGAGCTATGAAGAAAATAAGCCTCTCAACAAAGAAAAACTCCAAAGCAAACACGAGTACAAAAGCACAAGAGAAAGTCATGCTAATTGGGTCGTTCTATGATAGGAGCAACAAAAGCTATTAACAAAGTGTGTGTGTGTGTGTGTGTGTGTGTGTTTGGGTGTTTTAATTTTTTTTTGACACAGCTAATGAAGTCTGATGTGTAGTCTTCGGGATAAATAGATTTCTAAAGCTGAGTTCAGGCAGCTCTGGGAGAGTATAATTGAACATCAAATGTTCAGAATTATCATAAACAAATCTAGGTAATTTCACAGACCAATGTTGGAGGGCCAAGTGAATGCTTTGAGGAAATCCCCTGTTGAAACAAGGCTGCAGAAAAAACAACAACAATTGGTAAAGAACTGTCAACTGAAGCTATAAGGCAAAGCTTTCCAAACTTCCCATGTTGGTGACACACTTTTTAGACATGCATTGTTTCGTGAAACAGTAATTCAGTTTTACCTTTCCTGCCCCAGAAGGAGTGTGGGGAACTTTCACATGACACACCTGCTTCTTCTCCTTTCTTCTTTGGCGATCACTCATAGCCAAGTATGATTGTCTTCCATGAACACAATCCTTCCACAGTGGATCCACACGTCCTTCCACAGTGGGCACATAGGTTTCCAGGCAGATTTTCTGTCTTTCGTCATAAGTTCAAGCATCTTCAAAGTCCATGAGAGCCAGTGTGGTGTAGTGGTTAAGAGCAGCAGACTCGTAATCTGGGGAACCGGGTTCGCGTCTCCACTCCTCCACATGCAGCTGCTGGGTGACCTTGGGCTAGTCACACTTCTTTGAAGTCTCTCAGCCCCACTCACCTCACAGGGTGTTTGTTGTGGGGGAGGAAGGGAAAGGAGAATGTTATCCGCTTTGAGACTCCTTCGGGTAGTGAAAAGCGGGATATCAAATCCAAACTCTTCTTCTTCTTCTTCTTTGGTAAAGGCTATTCTCCAATTGGAGCGCTCACAGGCCAGTGTTTCCCAGTTGTTGGGAAACTACATTTTAAAAGATTTGCCTTGAAAGGGTCTTTAAACCTCTTTTGTTGATCACCAGCATTACGCTTTCCATTTTTAAGTTCACTGCAGCCAACACACTAACGTGTCACGACACAGTTTTTGCAAAGCTCTGCTCTAAGGAAATCGCACTTGAGTTTCCTTTCTTTTGGATGGGTTTTATTAACAAAACACATAATCACAGAAGGAATGAGGACACGGTCTGGCACTTCATGTGATAGGACAAGAGGGGATGTCACCCCACAGCAAGCCAATGTATCGGAGGGGGCTCCACCTGCAATAAAAGATTTCTCTCCCATATCAGTCTCTACAGCCACAGCAGCCGCTTTAACTCTCCAATGGTTTGACTTTGCCCCTGAAGGTGCACTCTTTTATTGTCTCCCAAGACTCCCAAGACACCAACAAATGGCTACCTAGATGAGGCATTGGGCAGAAGATGAAATCAGGGGTGGAAACCTCAAATGAAAATTTGAAGTACACAGAATCTGGGAGTCTGTGTTATGGAAATTATGGGGGGGGAGGTCACCCAAGCAAAGTCTCCTCCTGAGTAAACTCATTTGGGGTATGGAGTGATGCCCTTAAGGGGACCCATCTCTCTGCCATGATCCAGTAGGCGAGAGACCACGTACACAGGGAAATGCCTCAGCAGGTAATCTCTGGGGGCTTCGGGCTAATATCCCTCAGCTGGAATCCCATTGTTCTCTCCCAGATAAGTGCTCAAGGTATCCTTGCCAATACTTAACACCCATTCATACTTCTCAGGGCTATCTCCCTGATATTGCTCTGTTTCCCCCATATGCTAATCTTGTTTTTCCTGTTTTTCCTATATGTAAATCATGTATAACCCTTCCCTTTCGTGAGGTAGTGATGATGTAGTAATGATGTTTCCAAACTGTATTCTGGGATATGATAGGAGTTTTAAAAGTTCTTGTAACACTGTTCTGGGTGTGCAGTTTGATTGTAACCTATTGCACAATAAACCCTGCCTTGTCCTTGCTCCAGTGGCTGGACTTCTTTTATTTAACTCCACAGAAACCAGTGGGCCTATCCCTAAGGGCCAGGTGCTTGGGCAGTTCCACACCTGGGATATTTTTCTTTTACATCTGGGAGATGGAGATGCAGTGACGGGACAGATGCCATGAAGACCAGCAGACCAAATACAGCTGCATGAAAGAGCTGCTGCCTTAAGAGCTAGGGGCTGCTGTCAGAGGGAGGCGAACTGTCTGAATATTCTCCCCATAAGAATATTTTATCAGGTGAGAAGTGGGGTGGAATAGAGCTGGAATAAGGGGAAAAGAAGTGATTTCACTTAATCTCATAGGTTAGGCGGGAAGGTTTTGAAGGTTTATATTGTGCCAAGAGGCAAGAGTCCCCACTCCTTATTAAACAAAACCAACAAAACCTCTAAACTCCACTGAGGTGGAACTAGACAGCCTTAAGAAACAAGAGCAGGTATGCTAAAACTGACAGCCTTGAAAGGACAGTAATCATGGATGCAAAATAAAAGGGGGCAGGCTTAAGGTGACTGAAGAGCTTGGCCAGCAAGCATGACAAAATCCAGCCCATCCTTGCAAATAACAGACAAACAGATTAAGATTCCCTATACAGAAAAGGGGATTACTAGGAGCTTGAGTAGTTAGCAAAGGTCCCAAAGATCAATAGTGTCAGATTTTTATATACTCTGTCATCTTGAGGGCTCAGAGCTGGATCAAGACCTTTAGGGACCCTAAACACTTTAAAAGATTTCAGTGCCCCCATATTCAACATATAAACAACAATAAAAATAAAAATTTGTTTTTCAAAATGAAATGAAGCCTACAGTAAGATGGAAAATAACATTTCTTTTTGTATATTTGCAGACCCTCCAAGTGTTCTTTCTGTTTTTCAATCCTTGTCATGGCTGTCATGGCTGTAGCTGTGGAACAAGGCATTGCAGTCTTCTCTCTCTCTCTCTCTCTCTCTCTCTCTCTCTCTCTCTCTCTCACACACACACACACACACGTAAGCAAGCTTCTACAAGCTTCTACAGCTATATAAACCCGTGAAAGAACCCAGATTAGATTGTAATGATGTATCTCCACTGGCAGCCTATGTTTAGCAGATGGATCGGTTCTCTAATACATGACAGTCTCAATGACATATAATGCAGGGAACTGAAACATCTGCCATACCCCAGGTACATAGGGTTGTGCCAATGCCGTTGCCTTCACAGTGGCTGAAATAACTTTAGGAAGTTGCGCAGATGTCAGATGAGTCATTGTCAACCCATCCCTGTCACAGCGGGTCTCCGTTCAGATCCACGCTGTGCAACAGCCGGGCAGCCTATGGCTCTGCCTCGCCTTGCGCGAGTGGATGTTACAGCCTCAACCCCAATGATGCCGTGCCAATAACCCTGCCGCATTTCCCCAGACCCTTCTCCATCAATGAATGAGAAAAGAATCCGCATTCAAAAAAGTATCAAAGCAAAGAGAAAGATTTGGTGAAGCTCCCGTGGTTGGACGGCAGAGTTTTGTTGCGCTTACATTGTTTCTGAGGTGGCATAGTGGAGTTTGTAAGCTTTCTTGCTTCATTCTACAAATGGTCTGCACTCTGCAATCTTTCCAAGTGTGGGTCTTTACTGAAAAAACCCATGACATCCTCAGCTGGGCTTAACTATAAGCACAGGAAGGTAGGAAGTCTGGCTACTCTGTTCCTGGCAATGGTTTGCATGATTTTTGTATTATTGTGTATTATTAATTAATTAATTAATCAATTAATCATGCTGTTGTTCTGCTCCAGAATTACAATAAAGAGGGGTTAAACTCAGTAAACTAAATAAACCTTGCACTCAGCAAATATCTGAAGAAATTCTAACAGGTACCCCACTGTGGAATTTTTCAAACTTCCATTTTGTGAGCAAGGCGGCTTATGGGATCAAGCCTTATATCGCTAATAATAGTGGGAAGAGGTGAACTTGATCTTCACATAAGTGTAATGATTGTCGTTTTAAACACACACACTCAAATCTATTAAGTGGAACTGTAAGAAACCAATATTTGATGTTCTTTGGTGCTTGATTCCAGAGGCTAATTGCGTGGATGGTGTATAATATGCTATAACACCTTGAGATGCGCCGTGATGCCTGGGATTCATTCATATTGAGAAAGCATTAAACAGAATATAAGGCTATTGTTTTCTGGAAGAATTCTCCCGAGCCTGTATTTTAAAAGGATTAATTATTATTTCCTCTAGCTTGCAATCTCTCAATTAGAATAATGTTTAAAAAGCATATTTCCACTTGGCAATATTTATTTGTTTGTTTAGTAAATGTCTGCAGCGCATTTCAGAAATGAAATCCATCCTAAGGCAGTTCGCATAAGGTATCCAATACAGCAACAAAATGCAATACAATAAAATATCATTTAAAAAACCGCAGTCATTTCAATTCTCCATAATCCTACCGCTTAGAATTAGAAGCCAGCCTAAAATGACAATGGCAGACAACCAATGAAACCAAACCCAGTACAGGCGAAACTTGAAAAATTAGAATATCATGGAAAAGTCCATTTACGTAAGCAATTGTTCTCATTAGCTACTGGAGTTTAATATATGAGATAGACTCATGACATGCAAAGCGAGATATGTCAAGCCTTTGTTTGTTATAATTGTGATGATTATGGCATACAGCTGATGAAAACCCCAAAGTTGAAATTGTTAATTTGGGGTTCTCATCAGCTGTACGCCATAATCATCACAATTATAAGAAATAAAGGCTTGACATATCTCACTTTGCATGTCACGAGTCTATCTCATATATTAGTTCCACCTTTTAAGTTGAATTACTGAAAGAAATGAACCTTTCTATTATATTCTAATTTTTCGAGTTTCACCTGTAAAAAACAAATAACTAGCCAACATCAGGTAGGAAAGAAGACCTGAAATGTAAAATTTGCCATTCATTATATGGATATAATTTCAAAGAGGACTAAATCGTGCTCCTCCTTTCATCCTACTAGTTAAGCTGTGCTGACATAACAGACAATAGTTTGGGTGGGGGATGAGGGATGTTCCCTTAATTGCTCAAGCCTTCTCCTATAGCCAGGAACTAGCCATTCTGCCCCAATCTATTTCTTAAAACAGCAGTGCAGAACCTCTGGTATGCAGGCTTAACTAAGGATGGATCTACATTGATCTGTTAAACGTTAATAACGATAACGTTATATAACCTTCAATGCAGTTTTCCATAACCGGTGGCCTGTTGCTCTGCAGCGCCTTCTGGTGTCACGTTGTTATAACACATTTTTAACATTATAAACAACGAGTGTAGATCTGCCCTAAGCCTGGCACGGTTGCTAATTTGACCTGTGAGGCCATATTTTCCAAACCACAGCCACCTGCCCCACACCTGACATCATATGCAGTTGCAAAGAAACAATTGGGAGCTTGATGTTTCTTGCCAATCCCCCAGACATCTCTGAAAGTGTCCATTTGCAGGAGGAGTGGGGGCTTCCTGTCAGCGCCAATCAGCCTAGCCCCTTTGAAGTCATCGCCTGATGTCGTGATAGCATCAAATGATTGACAGGTCAGCAGCCTCTCTCAATTGTCAAAGTGGCCTATGAGGGAAGTCGGGATCTGACTGAATCCAATTCCTATTTTAAAACCCCAGAAATCTCCCTCTGCCTTGTGCCAACAAGCAAAACCAGCTGTTTCCTGGAGCAAATCCTCTTGATCCCGGATCTCCAGAACATACTTCTGTGGAGTACTAAAGGAATATGTTGCAGTCCCAGAGAAAGCACTGTGTGTAGCCATCAAATCATTACTTAAGTGGTTTGCTGCTGAGGTACAGCAAAGCAGTCAAGACCTCCAGCTGCTAAAGAGAGCCTTGTGAAGATGACTTCTTCTATGGGTGATAAGAGGGATAGTGTCTGCCCTGCCTCCTCACGACATTTCCACAAATTCTGCACCTAGGCCTACAAATGTATGTTCAAATATTCTTTATTCAGATCTGTACCATCTTTCCCCGGCTAGGACGAAGAGTTTCTGTTCGCAGTCTCCATTGCAGATGG
Source organism: Lacerta agilis (assembly GCF_009819535.1). Lineage (NCBI taxonomy): Eukaryota > Metazoa > Chordata > Lepidosauria > Squamata > Lacertidae > Lacerta > Lacerta agilis. The sequence goes on from NC_046321.1 coordinate 60,681,312, forward strand.
GATCTGGAATGACAGAAGCGGGTGAAACTCTGAACCCCGATGTATAGAAAACAAAACAGCATTTCTACAAAGGCAGATCTTAAAGATTCCAGAAACGTGGTTACACAGGGAACAATATTATTTTGTCAGCCAAGCATTTGCTGATTTTTTTTAATACCAAGCTTTAAGTGACCTTTAAAAATTGAAATGTTTTCCACTGTGGGTTTTCGTATTTATGTTTTTTAATTTATTGCTGTAACGCACCTTGTACACTACACTGGAATTATACCATGGAATAACTGTATTAGAAATCACACACACCATTTCTATGGGGCACACGTCAGAGTGATTACTAACCTTCTTAATTGTTCCCTTCTCCTATTGCCCTCTGTGACGAACCTCCCCTCTGTTACTAAGTGTATTATTTTTGAGGTGTTCCGGGTCACTTTTCCTACCCACCCCCACCTCGATTCTTGAGGTCTCTCTGTGTGGATAATCCCCTTTTATTATAACTAGGGATAACTTAGTAACGAGGTTCTCTTGTCCAGCTGTCGTGGCCTGTTATATATATATTTTGCTCTGGGCTCCTGGGTTAAGAATACCTCTCAGCTCTATCAGTTCTGGGTCTCTCTCTCATTAGATCCCCCACTGTGTCAGTTAGCTAAACCCTTTTAGTAACTGTGTAGCCTTACCACGGTTTCTGCCCTTTTGCCCCTCCTGAGGGAAACTCCAAGACACAAACTATCACCCTGCAGGTCAGTTTTGTCTTTTCCCTGAGTTCACCTCCTCATGAGCACCCATATATGGCTGGACCAAATAAATGCCTCTTTTCTCTTGGCTCAACAAAAACAAGTCTTTATTTATTTCAGAACATCATGTTTCACGTACTTCAATAGTTCATCAGCTCAGTTACATCTAAAGTATAAACTCTTTCAGTATAACCGACTGATCTTCCTCCTATCCTAGCCTAACCACCACTATCCTGGCCCCACACCCCTCTTCTTCCCTGTCTCCACACACACCCTCCCTCTTCTCAACTGCCAAAACGGCCATTCCCTCCTTTTAAACCGGGGATCGCCCCGCCCCCAAAGGATGAACTGTCTGTCAAGATGAAGGTGGCTTAACTTCTTCTGAGCTGGGATGTAATAACTCCTAAACCCTAGGGCCAATCCGTCACACCCTCCTGTTCCAATCAAAGGTGAACAAAAATGTATGTGCCACAATGACCAACTTGCCATGCACACCAACTCTAGGGGGCTGAAGGCACCTCGCTCCCCTCAATATTTGTTTTACGGGGGGCAGGCTTCCTCAATCTTCAGGTGTGCATGACATCATGCATACGCCATGCACCCCAAGTCCAGTGGCCGGCTCCTCCAGAGCACTTGACCTTCTGCGCCATGCACACAACACATGGTTGCCCCCCCCCAAAAAAAAAAATCTTGGGGGCAACCTGGTGCCTCTGCAACATGCTAAGCCAAACTGTGGCCTGCAAAGTCCACACAAAAGTGTGTGCTTCCATAGAGGAGCTGACATTCACTTTGCTCCTTCCTGGTCCTTTTGTTGCCATGCTAAACTAAGCCAAGCTTTGGCTTTTTGTGTCAATCAAACCAGGATTCCTGGTTAAACTATCTGCTCACTAAGGATGATCTGTAGGCAAGAACAAACCAAAGGAGAGAGCTTGAGCATGAGTCCTGGTTTGTTTGACCCACTAAGGCAACCACTGGTTTAGATTAGCATGGTGTGTTAGAAGAAGGGACCAGCGAGGAAGAGCAAAGCATCTGTGAGCTCTTTCTCCAGAAGCCCACGTGTCCTCATGGTCTCACTAAGCCAAGGTTCAATTTAAAGGTAAAGGGACCCCTGACCATTAGGTCCAGTCGCAGACGACTCTGGGGTTGCAGCACTCATCTTGCTTTATTAGCCGAGGGAGCCGGCGTACAGCTTCCAGGCCATGTGGCCAGCATGACTAATCCGCTTCTGGCAAACCATAGCTGCGCACGGAAATGGCGTTTACCTTCCCGCCGGAGCGGTCCCTATTTATCTACTTGCACTTGGATGCGCTTTTGAACTGCTAGGTTGGCAGGAGCAGGGACCGAGCAACGGGAGCTCACCCCGTCACGTGGATTCGAACTGCTGACCTTCTGATCGGCAAGCCCTAGGCTCTGTGGTTTAACCCACAGCGCCACCTGCGCCCCCTAGGTTCGATTTAGCGTGGTGCATTAACCCACCCCCACAAAGGCCTGTTATCATAGTGAACCCAAAACAGCTTAACTTCTTTGGCTTAACTACACTGTGGATCGGCCCTTGAAAATCAATGGGGCAAAACTGTCTTAAATCAGCACATTTTTGCTTCATCGGTTCGTGGATTAGGGCTGTCAAGTCTACAGCTAACACATTCACAGGCTGCCTCTTCCCACCATCAGTTAAATTAACTCCTGTTGTTTCACCTTACCAATTACTAGAGGAACTACTTCTCATTTGGCACCCATTACTCACGCTGGAAATCCATATTCTATTTTCCAGACTTGTTCTGCAATTCTCACCTCCTCCCCACCCAAAAAGAAGGAGCAGCTGAGTTCAGTGCTGAGGATTTGAAAACAAAACACTTCCCCCGATCCCTCAGAGTGCCAGGTTGCTCGGCTTTTGCTGTGGGAAGTTTCTCCCCAAATGACATACACTTGTTTGTGGCTCTTGCAGGCTTCCTTATCTCATCTCTCTCAGCTTCATTGTATATTCAGTTGGATCGTTCAGGTATGACAAACTATTTGCTGCTCGAGGGGTATGCGGTTTGTTCACACATCCTGTTTCAAATGCAGAGGGCTGGGCAATTTGTTAATCATACTCTGCTGTCTATATCAGCCTGCTATCAGTATGGCTCCATAAGCCTAGCTCCCCAAACCTCCGTAGGGCTTAGACTCTGAGATTTAGGAAGCAGATGGGTGTTAGCATTTAGGAACACAGCTGTCTTATACTATTATAATATGTATACTGTTGCACTTTCCATTTTTTAACAGATTCTCCCAGTAGCTCATATTGATGGTATTTTTTGTAATCTGTTGCTCTATGCTGCTTAGAGATATTTTATATATTAAGTGGTGCAGAAATGGCCTGAAAGAAATAAGTCATTGCCTACCTAGCTCAATATTCATTGATGAATGAATGGGTCATATCAACAAGGCCAAGAGCGGGGTCTTGTTGTCTGGGCAGCCTGGGACCTCTCTACACACTGCCCCAGAGAGGTTGCTTGGGTACTGCAAGCGCATAGCTCCCTAGGATTTTAGACAGTGGTCCTTTCCAGCAGAGGCGGACATGACATGCTCACGCCAGTCTAAGTACTGACACAGGGCTTGTGTGAAATGGACCCCATCATTTTTCACTGTCTGGGTAGTCATTTTTTTTTGGGGGGGGGGTGCATTTGGTCCAGTCCGTAGCTGCACCACCGGGAAGGTGATCCAATGCCAAAAGGGATTGATTGAGCCTTTCCTTCTGCAAGGAAGCAGCTAGAGCTTAAGAGGCAAATGTCCTTCCCGTAAATTGAACCGAATGCTGGAAAATGGCCTTGGTGTAAGCATCCAGTCAGTGGTGTAGCATGGGAGAGGCCATGGGTGCAAAATTCTTAGAGGCATAAAAGAAAGGAAAAGCAAAATTCTTAGAGGCATAAAAGAAAGGAAAAGAAAAGAAAGTAGTAATAAAAAATAATGTGCTCTCCCCCACTAGACAGAAAATCTCCCAGTGTTTGAGCATTACACACAGTTTTTCAACACGAAAGGGCAAATAAACGGGTTGCAATGCATGCCTAGGTAGCCTTGTCCTCCTTCCCTACCCACCTCGTCTTTATGATGTGTGTGGCACTGATAGCTGGGTTGCGTGATTTTTAAAATTACGAGTTGCTTGGCTTGCCCTGAGCACTGGCAACCTGTGCTACGCCACTGCACCCAGACCACATTAGGTGAACTACAGCTAGACGAGATTCATTCTGGGTTAATGCAGTAACTTTGCCTTGGGTATGGAACTGCTTTATGGCAACTGGAGCAAGGGTCTAGCCACCAGACATACCTGCTCTATTGATATTTAAACTTGGTTAGTATTTTTCTGTCAGTAGTTGTCATATTTTACAGGTATCACCATAGCTGTCAACCTTCCCTTTTTTTGCGGGAAATTCCACTATAGTACTGACAGGGGAATTTCCCACAAAAAGGGAAGGTTGACAGCTATGATCATCACTATTTACTGTATGCATTTTTCCCCCTCTTACTTGGATTTCCGCCTCCCCAAATTATGTTGGCTTTTTGTTGTTTGTTTCCAATCAGTGGCACAGTCGTTTTGTTCCCATTCAAGGGCCATGAGTTCCAGGACAGAAACAGAAAACAGTTCTCCGGATACATTCCTAATCGGATACTTTCCCTATGGTTTGTTCACCACAATGTATTTATTTTACATCCAAGCAGCTCCCAGTATGTATATTTAGCAAAGTCAGAATCAAAAGAAGCTTTCAGAGCCTGCTAAAGATTTTGCCAGGGGTAACATCCTGGCTTCAACAAAGTCAGAGGCAAAACACCCACTGAGATGAGTGCAGCCGGAATCTGTCTTTAGGCTATTAAACTGTTTAATCTTTCAGAAAGGGTCTGTTGTTGTCGTCCCCACTCCCCGTTGCCCTCCCTGCTGATTGACAACTCTCAACATCTCCAATACTTTATACAGGCCCACTGATATAAATTTATCAGCTAAATCTTTAATAAGATCCTGCATATTTTTTTTGAAAGAAACAAAGCAAAAATAGAAGCATAGTCACATAATGAGGTCGCTCGGTATCTCCCAGGAAGCACCTCTGCTGGATCATTATTCCCAGAGAACAAACAAATGTAAGTGACGATAAGACAAGTGAAAAACGAGTTTGAGGAATACACTAAAAATCTTTCAATATGTCAGAAACAGGAAAGCGGTCAGGGAAATTGCGGGAGCTTTTGTCCACAAAGGAATCAAAGAATGGCTAAAGGAGAATGGGGAGAGAATGAGAAAAAACTAAATGAATTCTTTTCTTCTTTATTTTTAATAATAATAATAATAATAATAATAATAATAATAATAATAATAATAATAATAATGTGGTATAAATAATAGTCATATTAATTCAGAAAATAAAAATAACCAGTGATAACATTCTTTCATAACCTCCACATCTAGTATATGAACGAATTCTTCTAATTTCTTACAAGTATTTCCTTCCCTGCTTTTTAATTTTTTTTGTTGTTGAAGGTGCCAAAGATAATTATAAATACAAAGGAAAGCAATTGGGGAACAAGTGAGAAAAAGAAAAGAGAGAAGAATATAAAAGAGAAGCTGAGTGAGTTATTTGCATCTGTCTTTCCAGCAGAAGATGTTGGACAGATAACCCCTGAGTTGATTTTTATTTTTTCCACAGAGACTAGCTGAAGAACTCAGTCCCTTAAAGGTGACAAGGAGAGAATTTATAGGATTAAGTAAGACAATAAAACAACACACCAGGTCAAAATGACACCTACTTAAATAACCCAAGAAGTGGGTGGAGGGCCTTCTCGGTAGTGGCACCCGCCCTTGGAACACCCTCCCATCAGATGCCAAGGAAACAAACAACTATCTGACTTTTAGAAGACATCTGAAGGCAGCCCTGTTTAGGGACGTTTTTAATGTTTGATATTTTATCATGTTTTTAATATTCTGTCGGGAGCCTCCCAGAGTGGCTGGGGAAACCCAGTCAGATGGGTGGGGAATGAATGAATGACAACAACAACAACAACAACAACAACAACAACAACAACAACAACAACAACAACCACAACAACAAGCCAGATTTTTAAAGCTGGAACTCACTGGTACTCAGTTCTGGCACCTTCCAGGTGGACACCATTGCGATTAAAAGAGAACAAAGTGAGTTCTGGCACCTCTTTTTTAAAAAAGAAAAATAGCACTGGAGCTTATGGCCAATTTTTATGCATAGTGAAGTATTATGTGTTTATTACTCTGAAAGGCAAATTTAAGGAACTATGTTGCCTCAGATTTCCTCATTTTCCATTGCTCCATCCCTTGCCAACAATGTCCTTCTACTGTGTGAAAAGTAAGGAAAGGTGTGTCGCTCCCACAAGGGAGACTAAATTGATACGAATCTGAACTTAAGATGGCAACATTTCAGGACCAGTGTGAGAACATGGTTTGCTGCTGAAAATGTATTGTAGCATCAGGTTTCATGGACCCAAGTCCACTTCATCCGATGTCTGTAATCCTCAGTTTTCAGGTATATTTGGGGGCAGTGAGGGGGTGGGAATGGAACAAAATGCTGACGAACAACAAGAAGTACAGTCTGTGACAGTTTTATAAAGCTCAAAATAACCCGAATGACTATTCACAGCAGTGGTTGGTGACAGCACAAATCATCACAGTTTCACTATGTTAATTAACACCAGTAGTGTGCCAGGAAACCATTTTCTCTATTCAAACCCAAACAAATAGAATCCAAACTTCTTGATTACTTCCAGTACAGCTATTTCACACTGGCACTTGGTAACTTTGAGTGCCCTGCGGCAGGAGAGGGAGTTATCCCACTGGTTTCCGAATCACTGTGCTCCAACAATAAGACTTCAGAAGAAGGCTCCAGCGTGAAATTGCTGAACTAGAAGTTATCAGCAAATTCGATTCTATTCAATTTAGGGTTAATCATAACTGTGGGTTTCTGTCCCGCTACTGGTGTTAAATTAACCTAGCCATGGCGAGGAAGACTGCACCCTCGCGAGTGTCTGCAGTTCAGTCTCCTCTTATCTTGTATACTGCTGGGCTCTGCATAGAAATGTCCCTCGCAGCATAAAATTGTGGTCCCATTGTTTACACTGTGTACGTGTCCGCAGATAGAAAGACACCTGTCAATTGATGGTAACACTTCACGCAACTGACAGAGGGGTATAAATCCAAATGTTTATGCCACAATAAATCTGATGTGTTTTTTAAAGGAGTCACGGGAATCTCTGTTGTTTTTAAACTTTGCCTTTCCCCTCTTTAGTTACACTTCCCGCAACGCAAGAGGCCCTGTGTGAATTGAAATCCTTTCCTCCTGAATTTAATTCATCTTAAGATGACAATCATGCATCTCAGTGGTATATTTGAGGGCTTGCAATAGTGATTAACAAAGGCCTGTTGCTATTCTGAAGAGCAATGAAGTATGTAATTAAACATTTCCCCTCCCATATTGGGAGCAGAGTTTTGAAGAGAACGTTGCTTGATTGAAAAGTCAGCAGTGTTAAATGGCTGAGTTCTACTTAAGCCACAGCCATCTCTGAAAACCTGGTGACAAAGGCAGGGCGGTATGAGGTTTGAAATACCCATAGGTCAAGCTCTGCAATTAGCTTTAAGCTGCCAAATAACCTCCAACATTTCTCCGATGAAAATATGGATGTCCTAAATAATAATAATAATAATAACAATAATTATTATTATTATTATTATTTATTGTTTATACCCCGCCCATCTGGCTGGGTTTCCCCAGCCACTCTGGGCAGCTTCCAACAGAATGTTAAAATACAATAATCTATTGAACATTAAACTTCTTGGGAGAAAAGCAATGACAAACCTAGACAGCATCTTAAAAAGCAAAGACATCACCTTGCCGACAAAGGTCCGTATAGTTAAAGCTATGGTTTTCCCAGTAGTAATGTACGGAAGTGAGAGCTGGACCATCAAGAAGGCCAATCGCCAAAGAATTGATGCTTTTGACTCCCTAGAAAAGACCCTGAGGAGAAGGGGACGACAGAGGACGAGATGGTTGGACAGTGTTCTCGAAGCTACTAACATGGGTTTTGCCAAACTGCGAGAGGCAGTGAAGGATAGGGGTGCCTGGCGTGCTCTGGTCCATGGGGTCACGAAGAGTCGGACATGACTGAACGACTGAACAACAACAACAATTAAATATTAAAAGCTTCCCTAAACAGGGCTGCTTTCAGATGTCTCCTAAAAGTCTGGCAGTTGGTTTTCTCTTTGACATCTGGTGGGAGGGTGTTCCACAGAGCGGGTGCCACTCCTGAGAAGGCCCTCTGCCTGGTTCCCTGTAACTTGGCTTCTCGCAGTGAGGGAACCGCCAGAAGGCCCTTGGTGCTGAACTTCAGTGTCTGCTGAAAAAATAAGCCTATGCTGCCAATACTCCTGGTAAATCAGTATACAATCAGCAGCACAGAAACGGCGCACACAAATCTACTAAACCATTCCACGTATAGAATTCTATGTTTGGTATTCCAATCAACAAGAAAGCAATGCAAAAAGTCAAATAAAGAAGCCACAAACAGAAAACTCATTCAAGTTGGTACAACAGGACAATTTCAGTCTTTAAATGTCTTTAGCCAGGCTCCTGTAGATATTGACGAAAATAGATCCAGTCAGATGATATATACAGATGTTAATAGATGAAAGTAAGTCCAATCAGATGGAATATTGACGATGTGACGCAGAATAATTAGACAGGGTGCCGGCGTTTGTCCCCTGTTTCGCCCATGGACAATTTTGGGCTTCTTCAGTAAACTTTGGATTTACTGTATATTCATACATACACTGGTGGGATAAGTCAAACAGTTTTCTGTTTGTGGCTTCTTTATTTGACTTTTTGCATTGCTTTCTTGTTGATTGGAATACCAAACATAGAATTCTATACGTGGAATGGTTTAGTAGATTTGTGTGCGCCGTTTCTGTGCTGCTGATTGTATACTGAACTTCAGTGTCTGGGCAGAACGATGGGGGCTCCTTCAGGTATACTGGACTGAGGCAGTTTAGGGCTTTTTAGGGCTTTAAAGGTTAACACCAACACTTTGAATTGTGCTCAGAAACGTACTGGGAGCCAGTGTAGGTCTTTCAAGACCGGTGTTATGTGGTCTCGGCAGCTGCTCCCAGTCACCAGTCTAGCTGCCGCATTCTGGATTAGTTGTGGTTTCCAGGTCACCTTCAAAGGTAGCTCCACATAGAGCGCATTGCAGTAGTCGAAGCAGGAGATAACCAGAGCATGCACCACTCTGGTGAGACAGTCTGCGGGCAGGTAGGGTCTCAGCCTGCGTACCAGATGGAGCTGGTAGACAGCTGCCCTGGACACAGAATTAACCTGCGCCTCCATGGACAGCTGTGAGTCCAAAATGACCCCCAGGCTATGCAGCTGGTCCTTCAGGTGCACAGTTACCCCATTCAGGACCAGGGAGTCCTCCACACCTGCTTGCCTCCTGTCTCAATGTGGAGATGAGCTGAAAGTGCTGTGTAAGCCAATCTATGCCAGAAAGTCAGCCACAAGGGATGAGCAAACTCGTGTCTGCTTCTAAACTTGCACGTCTGCCGTTTGGGCAAGAAATCTGCACATGCTCACAGTTTGGGGCTGTTTGGTAAGAAACTGTTTGTTGCATACTATAAAAAGCTGCCTCAGAGACAAGGGGCGCTCAGCCTTTGAGAAATATTCTTGCTGTAGCACCTGTGCAGGTGAATAAATGCCTACCTTCCTCGGAAAGAACCCGTGTCTGTCTTTATTGACTGGGAATACCTGTGACAAGATGAGTGCCTCTTTGCCTCCTCTCCTTGGGTCTTTCCCCTCCTCCTGTTCCTCTGGCAGACTCGGGATCTTTAATGTCTCTTCCTTGAAAGGCGGCAACAGGGTGTGTGGGTTGGCTGGGTGGAGAGAGAAACGCCACCTGTGCTTCTGCATAATCTTCGCCAGACAGGATAAATATCAGTTTCTGCTATCTTACTCTCTTTGCAAAATCCTTAAAATAAAATAAAAAAACCCTCTTCTGCTGTTGTTGTTTTTGTCACTTTCAGTTTTGTGTGAATTTCCTGGCACCTATTTTCAGTAGCAGGAGGAGGTTGTGGGAGAGATAAACAAGCCGGGGAATATCTCCATCCGCAAAGAAGCCCTTTGAAAGCAGATGCTCTCTCAAAATGCTCTATCTGCACACTCAAATAAGTTGCTGATGCTGATAATATCCCCCCTTTTATATTTAGCTGAAAGGGAATAATAGATCGCCCAGTTTACGGTTTCCTCCGTGTCTCATGCAAACCGCTTTGTTAGATTTCATAAGCTCTTTCAGCTCTAGTTACCAACACATGTATACTCATAAAATATTCATTTGGCAAAAACACATTGGGGAGAAAGCAGATTTACGCAGGTCCACCGAGAAGAGGGAAAGGAGGTATTGCAAAATACATAAACGCCACTGAGCTATACCATAAATAACAGGGGGTGGGGGTGGTGGGAAGGGGGAGCAGTAGTAATGATTTTGTGCAAAGCTCTGTAAATCTTCTATTAAAATCTACTCGTGCGCTTCCATTTCCTTGAGATGTAGTCTTCCAAAATAGCTACCGCAATCCTATAGATGGGAACCCAAGTTTGTAGTGTAAACTTCTGCGTGTCTACTCAGGTGTAAGGCCCACTGGGGGGCTTACTGCCAGGGGAGTGGGCAGTGGGACTGCAGACTCTTTCCCGTTACCTGGAACGTGTGTCCCATGTGCAAAACATCAGAACTTACGTTGCCACTGAAATTTCAGAGCAGGGCTGGAGATTCGTCGCTTCTTAAGCACCAGAGGAAACCCTTACAATTTACACCCCAAAAGATGATTCAGTTTGAGTTCACCCATCACTGTGCTTGCTTTGGTGACATGCATTTTGAAGAATTAATGCATTTTGAAGAATTAAATGCAAAGAGCTCTGATAATGTAAGTCGTATGCAAAAGAAATTGGAATAAGGGCAAGGCTGGTTAGTGTACAAAGTTCAATTGCTAGCATTACTGGTTCTCCACCCATTCAGTGCTCTTAGAATATAAACTTGATGGAGGACTCTCTTTGACTTTAATGGCTTTTAATGAGCTGTTTTATTCATCGAAAATCTTTTAAGTTACTGTATGCCGGTTCCTTCCATCTATCTTGATTGTCTTTTGCTCAGCTCACTCTCTACTGTAATCCAATAAGCAGAAAAGAGAGAGATGATTAAATTTCCTTATTTTTAAACTTACCACCGGGGCTTAATAGCTCCCTCCCCCTTTTAAATTCGTATTTTGATATTCATTTCCTAGCTACTATGAGTTACAGATTTAATACACACTGATAATGCAATTTACAGCACAAAACGAATGTTATATATAAAGGCACATTCACAGAGCACTCTGTATTTGCTTTTCACTCATGAATATTGTTAGTCTCGTTTCATGCCCTATCGGAATAAATTATCAAAGCCTAGCATACGCTGGGATTACAGGACGTCTGCTGAATTGCCACACCAGAATCACAGCTTTCATTGACTTGGAAATGCAGATGAAAACTATGGACACCCCAGTAATGGCTAAAACTAGGGTTGCCACCCGTCCTCTAAAATACAGATTTGTTCCATTTTGTGGGCAACAGAGTCCCCTGATCCATTTGGAATGCTTTTTGTCCCATTTAAGTCATTAAAAAAATATTAAAAGCTTGCTTGTCTTGCGCAACCTAACTTGCTAGCACTTTGGAAGTTGAGCCAACCATCCGAAGCTGGCTGATTGATGCTCCAGGCTAGCCAATGGAGCTTGCCAGCCAGCAGACTCTTCTGGGTTGGGTGGAGCTCTTGCCAATGGCTCTAAGACAGGCATGGCCAAATCTGGCCCTCCAGCTGTTTTGGGACTACAACTCCCATCATCCCTGGCTAACAGGGTCAGTGCAGCCTCTTCTTTCAAATCTAAGTCTCTCTCTCTCTCTCTTTCATGTGTGTTTAAGGCTTCTCTTTGCTTATTTCCACCTCTAGAATGGATCGGGCGGAGGCTGCAAAGGAGGATTTCTTACGTTCAGGGTTCTGTCGCTGAAATTGCCCAGATGAAGGGTGGTATACAAATTTAACAAATAATAATAATAATCTGTCCCTCCCTGGGAACCAAAGCATCACAACCTTTATATACTGGAGCTCTCAAGGGGATGAGGAGTTATGCGAACCCTGCTGAGATGTTGGAGGCAAAGCTCTGTGAGGAAGAGAAGCAGAATGTGTTGCTTTCTCTCCCCCTTTCTTTCTTTCTTTCTTTCTTTCTTTCTTTCTTTCTTTTCTTTCTTTTGGCTGGGTTTCTACATTTGCCATCCTTCTGGGAGGCAGAAATTCAGCATTTCCTTTCAGTTTTCTAGTTGGAATGTTTGCAGTTATTGAGAGCTTTCATTTGATCATTGTAATGGCTTGCTTTGAAGTCATTTCTGCACTGGGTAGAAGTAATTTTAGCCTCCTAAATTCCCCCCAACCTGTCGCTTTTTTTGGCCCGACCAAAGGTGACAACCTTAGCTAAAACATATACTGGTTCAACAAGAAGAAGAAGAAGAAGAAGAAGAAGAAGAAGAAGAAGAAGAAGAGTTTGGATTTGATATCCCGCTTTTCACTACCCGAAGGAGTCTCAAAGCGGCTAACATTCTCCTTTCCCCTCCTCCCCCACAACAAACACTCTGTGAGGTGAGTGGGGCTGAGAGACTTCAAAGAATTGTGACTAGCCCAAGGTCACCCAGCAGCTGCATGTGGAGGAGCGGAGACTTGAACCTGGTTCACCAGATTACGAGTCCACCGCTCTTAACCACTACACCACACTGGCTTTTCTCTTACCGCATATGATTACATTTATCAAAGTTTAATTTAATCCTCTTTTTTTTAGTCCTTTGCTTTTTGCAAATTACAAGTGTTATAAAAAAATCCTGCTTACATCTTTACAATGTTCTTTAATATAGTCTATGTATTTTTCCCATTCTGTTTTAAATTTGTTGTCTTCTTGGTGTCTGATTCTTCTACTCATCTTTGCCATTTCAGGGTATTCCATCATCTTCATAACCCACTCTTCTTTAGTTGGTGTTTTCTCTTCCTTCCATCCCTGGGCGTAAAGCATTCCTGCAGCTGTCATCATATACATAAACAGTATTTTCATATCCTTTGGCTGAAGTTCCTTTTGAAGGAAAGTCAACTCAGATGGAGGGACATGAATCCAGGGAGTATTTTGACATGCCCTTGCTCATGGAGGTACAACATCTCCTATTAGCCTTAATCTGCTCACATGTTTAATTGTGACCTGGGTGGGTATCAAGTCAGTGGGAGGGGACCATTAAATTAGGTCTAATATGCGACAAATTCTGCACATGAAGGGCTTAGCTGTTTTGTATTATTGTGTGAGCCCCGCAGGGCTGACGGATTTCTTGAAATCGATTCTCCTTCAACAGGAGCATTTCCCTACATACGAAAAGCAGGATCTGTGCCCTCTGAAAGAAAAGTAGAAGGTAGCTAGACTGCATGCACTATTAATAGGGCAGGAGCAAATATAATGCAGCTGGTGTAATGGAGCCATGGTAACCCATAAGAGAACCAAATAAGCAATTTATTTTTAAGCAGAGATTAGAGAGAAAATGTTATCACAGCATGTCTTTGAGGGAGGGGAAGAAAAAGCATTTTCAACACCGAACTTTTTAATCTTGTGAGTCAATAAGGTACTGGGGGATGAATGTGTGTTGAGTCATTTCAAATTATCGAATAATTTATAATCATAATAACACCTCTATATACCCAAGGATGTTAAAGCACATTATGAGCTTTAATTAATTAGGTCTCTCTTGCAACACCTCTGTGTGGTAACTATTATTATCCCCATTTTACACATGAGTAAATAAAATAATTGCGTGTTTCAAAGAGCTGCTGGTCTTTAGCATTTCTTTCCATGCAGTGGGCAAGAATTCTATTTGCAGCACGGGGTCCGGGAGACAAAATCTAACTTAAGCAAGAGGGGAGACCAAGTACACACCGTAATCATTGTCCCAGTTGTAATCTGTTGTTTACGTGGCAATGAGCATTCGTTCTGATTAGTTTGAACAGTGCTTACATGCTTTTCTGTTAATATTTTTTTTCATCCCACAGTTTGCGCACCACTTTCCTAACTGCGAAAAGTCCGGAGCTGTTTTTTGTTTTTGTTTCAAAGAAATTGACTTCTTGCACTAGGTGACAGAACACTTTATTTTATTTTATTTTATTTTTAATATATATATTTTCATTTTTTTAAAACATTACAAAGATCCATTCAAACAAAATAGCACTAATACAAACTTGGGGTTCCCTGAACCCCTGGACTCCCCCCTCCCCATTTTCAAAATGTACATTTTTTTATCTTACCTCATTTGATTACATTTATCTAACTTTAGTTTAACTTTTTAACTTTATTGAAATTCAAGAATAACATAAATAATATACACACTCTTAATTCGACAAAAAAGAAAGCGTCCGTGTACAAATATTCTCCTATGAATTTACAAAAATTAAGCTTAGGTTAAATTTGTACAATCTCCTTTTTCCTATCTTTTTCCTAACATAAAGCAGACTTCCTATTATTACCCGATGTAAAGTTCCTTCCTAGTGTTGAATGTACTTCATTGTTACCTTATTCTTTCTGTATTTTCTAATGTGTTCTTACAACAGTTTGTACCCTTGACCTTATTTTTTCGCTGTCACTTTAAACAAGGGTCATTTGAATGCTGACAGAGATATTATACCACTAATACCTGCTGGAAATGCAAAGAAAATCAAGACATTGTAAAAAGTGAGAGGAATTGGTTTTTGTATGCCACAACAGCAGCCAGAATACTGATAGCGAAGTACTGGAAAACAGAAGAATTACCAACAATTGATGAATGGCAGATGAAAATGATGGACTACATGGAGCTCGCAGAAACGACCGGGAAAATCCGTGACCAGAGAGACGACGCGGTGGATAAAGAGTGGGGAAAATTTAAACTGTATTTAAAAGATTATTGTAAGATTGAAAATTAGATATATTTTGAGAATAAGATAGGCTGTAGAGGGGAAGTTAGAAGTATTGGATATAAGATGATAAGATAAGATAAGATAAGAGATAGAAGTAATTAATTAGATGAGGAAATATGAGTTAGAGATAAGAGATATTAATGGTTAAGTAGTTGTAAGAAAATAGATTAGAAGTAATTAAGATTAGGAAGTTACGAAAAAGGTATTCACAAGGGACGCAGAAGGAGGTGATAGGAGGAAGTCCCACTAAGATGTGAGGAAAAATTGAATTATTTCTGTTAGAAGTAATAAGTTGTAAATTTTGTTGTGTTTTTTGTTAATGTTTGTTGTTATTGTTGTTTGCTTTTTTGTTATGTGAAAAAATTTAATAAATATTATAATAATAATAAAAAAGGAAATGCAAAGAAAAAGAAAGTGCCTTTTATCATACGTGGTGGACGTGTATAGTAGTTTTAAAAAATGGGAGATGATATATAATGAAATGGGGAAAATATGTTTAAAATAACTTTTGTTAAAAAAACAACCAGAAGCTTTCTTATGAGGAATTACAGGTACCAAGATTCCAAAGGACCAGAAAAGATTGTTTATGTATGGAACAACAGCCACACGGATACTACTAGCTCAGAGATGGTAGGAAGAGTCAGATGATGGACTATGCCGAAATGGCAAGATTACCGGGCAACTGGGAAGCTCAGAAATCAAGAAGACAAGAACTTTAAAAAAAAGAAGAGGGAAAGTTTGTAATTTATTTACGAGACCATTGCAAGCAGGTCAAAACATTGGCAGGATTCTAACCACACTTGTAAAGTAACGGAAAGTATGGATAATTTAGGGGGGGGGGGAATTGGATAAATACTGATATGCAGTTGCAAATATTGTCATTAGGACCCACGGAAGGGATGGGGGAAAGTCAGGAGATTCAGAGTAATCTCGATATTTGGATTTTGAATTGTTGCTTGTTGTATGTTTATATTTTTTAAGAAGAAGAAGAAGAGTTTGGATTTGATATCCCGCTTTTCACTACCCGAAGGAGTCTCAAAGCGGCTAACATTCTCCTTTCCCTTCCTCCCCCACAACAAACACTCTGTGAGGTGAGTGGGGCTGAGAGACTTCAGAGAAGTGTGACTAGCCCAAGGTCACCCAGCAGCTGCATGTGGAGGAGCGGAGACGCGAATATCCCCAGATAACGAGTCTACCGCTCTTAACCACTACACCACACTGGCACACTGGATTAAATAATTAAAGAAAACAATACCTAAAAGTACCTGTTCTATAAATGTACACTTGCTCTGGACTGTAGAGGCTGAATCCCCACAAGCCAGCCTTTTGGTCCCTCGCTGGAGTTGGGTTCTCTCATGAGCCTCTTTCTTTATTTTCAACTAGTTCACAGAGAGCTTGCTTGCAAGCCTTGAGGTATGAAATGCAGCTGATAAATGACAATAAAGGATTAGCCTGAAATATTTACAGTCTGTGATGTTAACAGCCATTTCATCTATATTAATTGGCAGCGCATCTCCACACCAGATGGCCCATTGCAAGGATAGAACATTACCCCAGTAGATTTATCCAGATTGCACATTAGGGAGTTTCAGGAATGCTGCAAACTTCTTTCACCGGTTCAGATTTGGTGAAAATATCTGCCCTGCTTGAGTTCTTACGGCACAAAAGTAATTATGAGTTATAATGTATGTTTTACATACATGCCTCTTATTTGTTGCATGAGCAGGAGGAAAAAAATGCATGAAGTTTTGTGTAGAATGCAACATATGCATAGTTTTACAGTACACTGGTACCTTGGTTTACGAACCGTTCCGGAAGTCCGTTCTTAAACCAAAGTGTTCTTAAATCAAGGTGTGCTTTCCCATAGCAGCAGGGGACAATTTACGTTGCATGGGGCTGCTGGGGCGCTGTGCTGCCCAGCGGCGGCTGTTGCAATGCAACTTGGCTCCGAAGATAAAATGGAAGGGAAAGGGGGCGTTTAAAAACGCCGTTGAAATTAGTGATTTCAGCCCCCCCCCCAAGAATGCTGCACGTGACGATCCTGTGTCCACCAGGGATCTTGATCCGACGAAAGAAGGATACTGACAAGCTGGAACGTGTCCAGAAGGATACTGACAAGCTGGAACGTGTCCAGAAGAGGGCAACCAAAATGGTCAAAGGCCTGGAAACGATGCCTTAGGAGGAACGGCTTAGGGAGCTGGGTATGTTTAGCCTGGAGAAGAGAAGGTTAAGGGGTGATATGATAGCCATGTTCAAATATATAAAAGGATGTCATATAGAGGAGGGTGAAAGGTTGTTTTCTGCTGCTCCAGAGAAGCGGACACAGAGCAATGGATTCAAACTACAAGAAAGAAGATTCCACCTAAACATTAGGAAGAACTTCCTGACAGTGAGAGCTGTTTGGCAGTGGAATTTGCTACCAAGGAGTGTGGTGGAGTCTCCTTCTTTGGAGGTCTTTAAGCGGAGGCTTGACAGCCATCTGTCAGGAATGCTTTGATGGTGTTTCCTGCTTGGCAGGGGGTTGGACTGGATGGCCCTTGTGGTCTCTTCCAATTCTGTGATTCTATGATTCTATGAAAGGACCGTGGCGAGGCCATGTGGAGGAGTCTTCTCTTGATCCGGCGAGGATGAACCTATGCAGCTGGAGAGTGGGGCGAAAGAGGAGGGGTTCCTGCCCGTCTCCTGCTTAAATGAAGCAGGATGCGCCCCCCAGCCAACCGAGTTGGTTGGCCCGCGAGCGATGCAGGCGGGAATCCCCCAATCACCTGCGTGCGTGATCGGGTCGTGACTGACTGCCCGCAACTCCACCTCCTGCTCAGGGCGGAAGTAGTTTTCTTAAACCAAGGTGCCACTGTAACTGAGTTTTTTGGTTGACTTTTCAAAGCCAATGCTAACTTCAATTTTTTTTTTAAAAAAATGTTTTTTTAAAAAATCTGGAGCCCCCAACTAGCTTTCAAAATACAGGAGGCACATCCAAAGAAATGGTAGTGTGATATTTGGCTTTAGGTGGCACAGGAGGGGGTGCAGAACGTAAGGCAAGGGAGACCAGTCCTTTAGGCGAGGGCTGCTTGCAGTTCATTAGACGAGAAGCTGGATGAAGATCTGGAGAAAGTTTGGGGAAAGCATCAACTAGGCTACAGTTGAGGGAACCAGTGTTAAAAAAAACACAGAAAGCTGCTTCACCCTGAGTCAAACCGTTGGTCTATCTAGCTCAGTAGTTCCCTATTGTCCCTTCTGGTGGTCAGGAGTGCTCTTGAGAGTTTCAGGCTGGGGAGATGCTGCTTGAAAGATGCTGGAGACTTTCTGCATGCATGGCAGATGTCCAGCCATTGAGCTATGACCTTCCCTAAACAGTTGCGAAGATATATGGGATTTAGGATTGCCTGTGGAGGAGGAAGATAGTAGTGGGCTTTTCTCTGGCTCTTTCATTCAGAATTCTGCCTTGAAAAGAAAGTGCAGAGCCCCTTAAGGCAGTACGGTTATGAATGATGTGTCAGACTAAACCACTTGGTTAGTGGAGCCCTGTGGGCATGCACCGACTTCCAGAAGTCAAGGCAGCAACACAGGGGAATGCGTGAATAATTCCTAAGCCAACATGCTGTTGGCACTGCCAAATTTCTATTCGTGTGGAACTCAGCACTCTTCAGACAGGATGAGGAATCTCGACAAGCAAATGAGCTAGAGGATCCTGCTTTGGTTTGTATTGTGCTCGTGCTGTCAAATCCAAAGGTGGAACTTGCTCTGGGGAGATGAAAGGCCACATCTTCTACACATAACGTTTCTATGCAGTCGTTACTGGGAAGTCCAGCAAGCTGAAACACACAATGTTTATGTATTGACTGTTCATCATTTCTCATCTAAGAAAAAGAGGAGTCACGAGGGAGAAAGCATTTTCATTGGTGGTGTCCAGTCATAGGAGCCAACTAATAATAATAATAATAATAATAATAATAATAATAATAATAATAATATATTTGTACCCCGACCATCTGGCTGGGTCTCCCCGGCCACTCTGGGTGGCTTCCAACAAATATTAAAATACATTAGAATATCACAGGTCCCTTCAGCCTCCCCAATGAAATATTTGAGGGAGCCAGGCCTCCCCCAAGTTGATAGGCATTGACATTCAAGTGGTGTGTGCGCACTGCGTCATGTGATCGATTACGTGGGGCGGGGCTTACCTGCCCCCCTATATTTTATTCAGGTTGGCACCCCTGTGCCCAGTTATGGAACTCTCTCCATAGGGAAGTTTCTCAAGTACCTGCACTGTTTATTCTCCCAGGCATTTAAAATTGTTATGATGTTATTTATGTTTATGCAGTGTTTATTTTTCTAAAAAAAATGTTTAGGGTTACTCTCATTCTGACTCAAGAAAACCACCATTTTATAGTTCAAATCGGGGGAAATAAATTCAGTAAATGGACAAAAGGACAAAGATCCACAAAATGTTTAGGGTTTTCATACCCCTGCATACCCCCCCCCCCAAAAAAAACAGCACTGTATTTATGGCTGTTGTTGTTGAAAGGGAAGCTCTCTTTTAAACATTTTGCCATCCATTATGCTGTCTGCTAAATTCATTTTGAAGTTTTAGCAAATTTGGACAGTGCTTTAATTGCTGAGCTTGCTGTGGTTGGTATTGTTGCTCTTTATTAGTTGCTTTGCTCACAAAAGTGAACCGAAGTGACTTAAAACCATCAGATCCAATAAAATTAAATGGGTCAGCAGACGAGAAGACCAACAGATTGTCTTACCGTATATACCCGAGTATAAGCCGACCCGAATATAAACCGAGGCACCTAATTTTCCTACAAAAACCTGGGAAAGCTTATTGACCCGAGTATAAGCCGGTTCACCTTTGCCGCTGTGGAGGAGGAGGAGGAACGAGCAGCCCTTTGGGCTGCTCCTTCCTGTTCCTCCTTTGCCAAGTTCGCATTTATGCAAGCAGTTCAGGAATGGAACAAGCTGCCTGGGGAGAGTAAAGAACCACCGTTCTTGTACGCTTCTTAAGGAATGGTTGACTGGGGAGAGCGGGTGGCGGCACGAGCGGAGAGAAAGGGCTTCTTTCTCACCGCCCCCACTGCCCGCCTCACTCAAGTATAAGCCGAGGGCAGCTTTTTCAGCACAAAAAATGTGCTGAAAAACTAGGCTTATACTCAAGTATATACTGTAATTTGGAGGGGGAAAGAAACCCAGCTATGGGCCATATAGACAACCCTAGAGAGGTTAGTTCATAGAATCATAGAATTGTAGAGTTTGAAGGGACCCTATGGGTCATCTAGTCCAACCCCCTTCAATGAAGGAATCTCAGCTAAAGCATCCATGGCAGATGGCCATCCAACCTCTGCATGAAAACCTCCAAGGAAGGAGAGTCCACCACCTTTCGTGGGAGTCTGTTCCTCTGCCGAACAGCTCTTACTGTCACTTAATTTTTCCGAATGTTTAGTCAGAATCTCCTTTTTGTAACTTGAAGCAATTAGTTCAAGTTGTACCTTCCAGAGCAGGAGAAAAGAAGCTTGCTCCATCTTCCATGTGACATCCCTTGAGATATTTGAAGATGGCTCTCATATCTCTTCTCAATCTCATTTTTACCAGATTTTTGTTGTTGTTCAGTCATGTCCGACTCTTCGTGACCCCATGGACCAGAGCACGCCAGGCACCCCTATCCTCCACTGCCTCCCGCAATTTGGCCAAACTCATTCTAGTCGCTTCGAGAACACTGTCCAACCATTTCATCCTCTGTCGTCCCCTTCTCCTTGTGCCCTCCATCTTTCCCAACATCAGGGTCTTTTCCAGGCAGTCTTCTCTTCTCATGAGGTGGCCAAAGTACTGGAGCCTCAACTTCAGGATCTGCCCTTCCAGTGAGCACTCAGGGCTGATTTCTTTAAGGATGGATAAGTTTGATCTTTTTGCAGTCCATGGGACTCTCAAGAGTCTCCTCCAGATTAAACATACCCCAATCCCTTAACCATTCCTCATAAGGCTTTGTTTCCAGAACTTTGATCATCTTGATTGCCCTCCTCTGCACATGTTCCTGCTTAGAATGGTAACCAGTAACCTGAAACTGACATGGGGACAAACAGAAGAAGACACCTTCACCCCGATATGCTTCCCCTTCATCACACACACAGCCCAACAAGAAAATGACAAAAATCTACCGACAGCATACAAATCAATATGGCCAACCTGACCAAAAACACTCACCCACCCCACTCACACAGGAAACCAAAGACCACCACAGCCAACCACAAATGAACAATCACATCCTACACCAACCCCGACGTCTCTCACCACCAAAGGAGCACAAATGAACAACAGAGAACCTGCACAAACAACGCTAACACCAAACCCTACATATATTAAGTAAAATAGAAACATCACCACTCCACTCCACCCCACCCATCTCCCCACCCTGCCCACCTCTTCCCCCCTTTCCCTCCCAATGTCTCAACAAACAAAATTGACTTATAAAAATGTTACATGGAAAAAATGTGAGAGAGACTTGCAGTACCTTTGTAAATCAAGAAAATCTTTAATAATAATAAAAAAGAATGGTAAGCAAGAAGATGAAATATTTTAAGACCTGATATTGGTCTCCACAAAGTACACAGAGCATGTTAGTTAAGGTTGCTTCTATTGCAACTGTGTAATTTCTGATTGGTACTGTGAAATAAATTACTGAAATGAAGGAACATTTAAGGAAAACTCAAGTAGAAAATCTATGCTTGCCAAGTTGTATTGGCTTCTTTGTGAATCAAATTGTGACTGGGAAAATTATTATTTTTTTGAAAATAAAAACAAGTAGATGCTCCACTTTCCTGTTTTGTTTTTTTAAAAATATTGTGGTATTTATAGCCAGCTCTTCATTGAACGTTTTCCATCCCAAAGAAATAAAAATAAACAGAACAAAAGTGTACAAAAAATGAAAAACAGAGTTCAATAAACAAGCAATGAAGATTTTTTTCATAAGGTACACAAGCAAAACCACAATGTCAAAAAATAAAATTCCCAATTGAACCAAACACACGATATTTAAACAGAATAAGAAACCAGCGGTCTTTGCAATAGTTCCCATCCTTTTTTCTCCCACTTATCATAGTCCATTCCCCCAACCCACCCCGCTTTGTCTCACACAAACAGAGGACCCACACTCTGTGCCAACAACCTCTCACCTTGCTACTTTTGAGCAGTTTAACACCTTTTATCCCCCTCTCCAACCTATCTAGACTCTCACCCTGAGTGTTATTAATAATTGCCCAAAAGCATATAAGCAAGAAAATCCCACACCTTGTCCCTCGAAGCTACTGAGCAAGAATTCTGCATTACACGCACATGTATTTAACATCAAACTGAATATTTTATATGAGATATATACATTTGTTCACACATGCACACACACATGCATAGACGTTGCTATTGGGTGTAGTGTCATCTAGTGGCTAAAGAAATTAACTGCACCAGTTGCTGAGGTGAGGTAATCAAAGAAAGGCATGCTGGGAGCACCCTCTTGAATTAGAAGACGCCAGTGAAGAAATTGGTGAAAACAAAGAGCATTTTTATTATGCAACCAAGCGCCAGACGGCTAGAGCGGAAACGAAAGTGGTCTCTCAACGATTTTCTTCAAAACTGCCAGCAGAGAATTTTGATGATGCATATACCCTAGATAGCATCTTAAAAAGCAGGGACATCACCTTGCCGACAAAGGTCCGTATAGTTAAAGCTAAGGTTTTCCCAGTAGTAATGTATGGAAGTGAGAGCTGGACCATAAAGAAGGCTGATCGCCGAAGAATTGATGCTTTTGAATTATGGTGCTGGAGGAGACTCTTGAGAGTCCCATGGACTGCAAAAAGATCAAACTTATCCATCCTTAAAGAAATCAGCCCTGAGTGCTCACTGGAAGGGCAGATCCTGAAGTTGAGGCTCCAGTACTTTGGCCACCTCATGAGAAGAGAAGACTCCCTGGAAAAGACCCTGATGTTGGGAAAGATGGAGGGCACAAGGAGAAGGGGACGACAGAGGATGAGATGGTTGAACAGTGTTCTCGAAGTGACTGGCATGAGTTTGGCCAAACTGCAGGAGGCAGTGGAGGATAGGGGTGCCTGGCGTGCTCTGGTCCATGGGGTCACGAAGAGTCAGACACGACTGAACAACAACAAATACCCTAGTGGTGCAGATATTTGGCAAATGTTCTTTGTATGTTTGATATTGCACAGGACAGATTGCTGAAATGTCTATAGCGGTTATTTGGAGCCCTCAACCCTGTATTCGGAAGCAATATGTCTAAATCACAAGGATCTCCATGATGCAGAGTGAGACCGACAACTTTGAAGTCAACTTGGATTTCTTCAAGTTGATGTGCTCGTGCCTGGGCACGGAGGGAGCCTGCGAACTAACTATCAATCTTAATCCGCTTTAGGCTCTGAGGAATACACATCCTATCGTCAGTTATGCTTGAAAAGTTCCCCCTGATTTCAATGGGACTTATTCATGAGTAACTAGCAATAGGATTGCAAGCTGAGTAATTGGATAACTAAATTGGATCAGGCGTTGTTATACTCTGGTATCGGATATTGCTCCCCTACATTGTTAATAACCATGGCATTCTGTTCCCATCCCACTCTGATCGCAATCTATTCAACAGATCTAGCCATTTTAGCATTTGATAAAGTACTAAAATTGCAAAGATGATGCTAAAACAAAGGAAAGCTGGCAATTTTTTTGTGATGTCTCTTGGCTGCCCACTGTGGCCAGGTGTTTGCAGAAAGGAGAACGCAATAGCAGTGGGCTGATCTAGCACATCAGCACCGTAGACGTTTTCAATTTTTCGTATTCATTTCCTTGGCAAAGTAACAGCTCATTCAGTCGTGGGGCGGTCCCCCCTGTGACCACAATTTTCTCTCCTTTATCTTAGTTGGCTCTTTCTACTTTTCTTTTGCCTTCTGCTGCCTCAACTTTTCATTTGCTTTTCCGCTCAGTCTTTTCTCCTTTCTTAGAGCACTGAGTTTGCAGCAAGTCAGTTGAGCTGTTTCTCTCCACCAGGAATTCAGAAATTGTGAGCTTTCAGATTCAATTAGACCATGGCTCTCATCATCCCTGATCATTGGTAATGCAGGCTTGTGGTAGATGGCACTCGGAGTCCAACCCCTTAAAAGCCAGTATATCCACGCCTCTCCTCTGCACCTTTCCTGTGTCATTCCCTCCAAATATAATTGATTAAATTCAGCCACATGGAGGACCTATGAGGAGTGAAGAATCACTAACTTTTTATGAAAGGGTGTGATGGGTAGTCAGGAGTGCAATTTATTTATTTATTGCTCCGTGGACCACATCCTTATTAGGATTGGTACTGCAGTTCAAATTTGATAGGTGAATCACATTGTGTCACATGATTGACAGGTGGGTTGATTACATGGCACTTCTGGTCAGTTGGGAGTTCACTGTCAAGTGGGGGGGGGGTTAACTATCAATGGATGGAGGTAGAGTACAGACATGTTGCAAGAGAAGGACCTTGAGGAGGGAAGTGTGACCAGAGAGAAAAGCTGAACAGAATAGCAAACTCCCATTTATCCAGTGAGTTGTTAATACTGGTCTGATAAAGATCGGAAGGGCGACTGGGTTGCTGTAAGAGGCTGCCCTCTCAGAGGAAGGTTGAACTTTCCTAGAAATGGAGGAGTGAGGGCAGGGAGGCAGCAGGATAGAGTAGAAGGAGCAAGATTGCCTGCTCACAAAGCAAAAGTAAATACAAAAACAGCTCGGTGATCTAAAAGCAGAAGATTGGAAAGGAAGTATTGAAGTATGCTGTAGCTGTTGCCTGTGAGCCACTTGTAATAAACACTGGGTACACAGAGGAGAAGGAACAATAATCTAATTTGACATACAATTTATGCTCTCTCTCATGGCTATAATGTGAAATAATAACCACAAATTCAGGAATGGTTTCAAGATAAGGCAGCTTACGGGAGGCAAAATGAACTAATTTAACCCCAGCCCCAATGTCTACTCAAGTATTTAAAACCCAAAAAGGTCTCCTTCCCCCAATTTCAAATCATAATCACTGTTCAATGTAGGGTTAACTCAAATTTTGTGTGTGTGTGTGTGTGTGTGTGTGTTGTCCCTGAAGTATATTAGGTATTTCAGACCGACAGGGAGGAACTAAAGCTTTCATTTAAATGAAATTTCTCCGGAGAAGATTATTAAATCTACACCTCATAAATTCTTACAGGCATAATTCAGCAGCAAGAACTATGGAATGGTTAAGGCTAGACGGGCATTTGTGATGAATTCTGAACATTTCACCTGCCTAATCTTTTTTAGAGCAAGCTCTACAGACTAAACACAAGGAGCTAGGACAGAGATCAAGGAGCTGAATGCTTTTGCCAGAGTACCAGTTATGGTAGTCTCTTTCAGCAAAACCACAAAGGGTCTTGTTGCACCTGAAATGCTGACAAATTTGTTATGTCAGAAGCTTTGGTGGACTACAGTGCAGTGATAAATGTGTTGCTCTTTAAGGTGCCACACTAATTTCAGGTGGTTTTTTTAAAAATGTTTCATTAGAAAAATGTTGCGCCTCACCTTCCTCTGCAGGGGATAAAAGTTCAGATATAGGGATGAGAAAGAATCTTGTAGCTTGTTTTTCTGCTCCTTCTTTTTTGTTTGTGTGTTTTGTTTCCTGTAGTTTAGTTTGCTTCTTTTATTATATTGTGAAAACTTCAATAATCCCCCCATTTTTTCCCCAAAAGAGGGGGAAATGTTGTCCCACCTCTGTTCCCTTTTATATATATTGAAAGTTGCCTTGAGAGGGCATGGTTCTAAAAGGCAGCCTAGAAATCTCTAAAATGAGGAAGCAATAGAGGATTCCTAACAGATATCAGGAAGGACAGATCCAGAAGTTGAGGCTCCAGTACTCTGGCCAGCTCATTAGAAGAGAAGACTCTCTGGAAAAGACGCTGATGTTGGGAAAAGTTGGGGGGCACAAGGAGAAGGGGACGACAGAGGATGAGATGGTTGGACAGTGTTCTCAAAGTGACTAGCATGAGTTTGGCCAAACTGCGGAAGGCAGTGAAAGATAGGCGTGCCTGGCGTGCTCTGGTCCATGGGGTCACGAAGAGTTGGACACGACTGAACGACTGAACAAACAGAGATGGGGAAGGTGTAGATCTTTTGATGCATCCAAGGTATTACAGCTGATTTCTGCTGGTGAAGAAGAAAGTAGGAGTGTTTTACCCCCTTCCCTTTGCTATGCCAGGTCCAGGTTGGCACAGGAGAAGGGTTTGAAGTTAAGGCCTCTTGAAAAGAGGAAGACTTAGGTCTTTCAAAAGACTTGGGCAGGACAGTTGTGGCAAGAAATCTGAATTAACCTGACTGGATAAAACAAAATAAAAAATAAAAAAATTCTTTCCAGTAGCACCTTAGAGACCAACTAAGTTTGTTCTTGGTATGAGCTTTCATGTGCATGCACACTTCTTCAGATACACTGAAACAGAAGTCACCAGACCCATCTCCCTATATTGGACAAACAGGCCAAATGATAAATGGACATAAATCTGCTATCAGGAAACACAAGACAGAGAAACCATTAGGAGAACACTTCAGTCTCCCAGGACATTCTATACAAGATCTCAAAGTAGCTGTCTTACTACAAAGGAATTTCAGAAATAGACTGGAAAGAGAAGTTGCTGAATTGCAACTCATTAGCAAACTTAAAACCATGGAGAGACCTGGTCTGAACAAAGACATTGGATTCTTATCTCATTATACATGACAAAGCTATCTTTAGTCATCTCACCCCTTGCCTTTTCCTGTAAGACCAATTGCAGTTGTTAACAGTCGTCCACAGGTTTTCCACACCTACCAGCCAATCACCACCCTTCTGAGTAATACCCCTCCCCACCCTCTCACTATATATAAGGGTCTGGTGACTTCTGTTTCAGTGTATCTGAAGAAGTGTGCATGCACACGAAAGCTCATACCAAGAACAAACTTAGTTGGTCTTTAAGGTGCTACTGGAAGGAATCTTTTTATTTTGTTTTGACTATGGCAGACCAACACGGCTACCTACTTGGATCAATACACCAAAAATATAAGGGGTGGGTAAATGAAGTCTGCAGTGAGTTTACTCCCCTTGAGTTTTTAAATATCAAACACA
Organism: Lacerta agilis; assembly: GCF_009819535.1. Taxonomy (NCBI): domain Eukaryota; kingdom Metazoa; phylum Chordata; class Lepidosauria; order Squamata; family Lacertidae; genus Lacerta; species Lacerta agilis. The sequence continues at coordinate 60,708,216 of NC_046321.1, forward strand.
CATTAGGTACCTGGACAGAGGTTGCATTGCTGAGTTAGGTTTAATCCACAAGTAAGACTTGCTGGGTTCAGTCTTGACTGAGTGCTTCTTTTTCATTTTGTATTCCTGTTAAATGGGCTTTACTCTTAAGCAAGTTTACATAGGACTGCAACATTAATGTTTCAGTGCTTATCTGGAGTAAAAACAAACAAACAAACAAACAAACAATTTGGTTGCCCTTAAGAAGAATTGCAAAATGGCAAGACATTGCATAGAAAAAGGAAGAAAAAACTTTTCATTCAGAGATGCTCCACGCCGCCGCACATAAGCCACCTACAGAATCCAACAGAGAAAAACCTTCCATTTGTATGAGATTCTAAGGGTGGTGGACCTTCCCCAGGTTCACTTTCTGAACTTTTGATTTGAGAAAGGCGACATTCGGAAAGGTCAAGGGTGAATTTAAAGTGACAGAGGGGGTCACGCAGAGCGGAAGGTAGTGAAGAGAAGGGAAAGGAAAGGAAGGTGAGAATATTGTGAGAGGCAGACAGGAAAGCAATATGAGCAGGCAAGAGGAAGTGGAAAGTGAAGAGGGGAAAAGGATGGAGGGAGCACGACAGGGCAGGAGTAGATAAGACAACAGGCAGGTAGCTGGCAGTAGAGAGAGAAAGTGGAAGCAGAGAAAGGATTTAAAAAGTGCCAGAAGGTGGGAAATGATATATAATGAACTTTTTAAAAAGTTGAAATATACATTTGTTAAAAGAAAACAAATAAACCACCCAGAAGCCTTCCTATTAGGAATTATAGGTAGAGAAATACACAGGCAGGATAAAACGTCATTTTTATATGCTACAACTGCAGCGAGAATATTACTAGCCCAACGATGGAAGCAGGAAGAGATACCATCGAAAGAAGCGTGGCAGATGAAATTAATGGACTGTGCCGAATTGGCGAAATTGACTGGGAAAATTCGGAAGCAGCAGGACCAGAATTTATTGAAAGGCTGGAACAAATTTAGGTTTTATTTGAAAGACAACTGTAAACAACTGACATCGCTAATAGGGCTACAAGAAGCTTTGTAGGCTTAAATTATCATTTATTACTAAATGCAATTCACAAATTGTTTCTTTAAGATCATGATCTAATAGTAATATTGATAAGAATGCATATTAGAGATAAAGTTGGAAAACCATTAGTCGAGGAGGAGGTACGTTCTAGGCTTATATAGCCAAATGTTTCTTTATTTTATTTATAAGATTGATGTTCTGATGGAAAATATTTGGGAAAAGTAATAAAAATGATCAAATATATAAAAAGAAAAGTGCCAGAAGGTGGCTAGACATCAGAAAGTCAGCCAGACATCTGTTGGACACCATGGGTGGATTTTTGGTACAAAACCACAAAACAAAATAGTGGCAATGACTTGCCATCAACCATAAGACTTTATGACACAGGGACTTAACATGTTCAAAACTATAACTATAAAAATATGTTGTATCTTGGGAGGCAAGGATAGCATGTCAAGTGTAAAATATGTGGTGAAATGCTAGCAAATGCAAGTCTGAAGCCACCAATCGGAGGCATTTTGTTTTTGAAAACAAAGCATGCTAGTTTTGGAAAGCAAACCACTTGATCTCTAGATACAAACGCTGCATGTTGCATTCATCACAGGTTATGAATGCGCTGAACCCCGAAGTAACGGAACAGGTTACTTCCGGGTTTGGCAGTTCGCACATGCGCAGACGCACCAAATCATGCTTTGTGCATGCGCAGAAATGCCAAATCATGCTTTGAACATGTGCAGAAACGCTGAATCACGCTTTGTGCATGCGCAGAAGCACCGAAACACGCTTTGCACATGCGCAGAAATGCCGAATCGTGTTGTGCAAATGCGCAGATGCGGTGCTTCAGGTTGCGCGCTGCTCATGTTGCGAACAGGGCTCCGGAATGGATCCCGTTCGCAACCAGAGGTATGACTGTATTTTCAAAGTATGCGCAACCAGTTTTGACAATATATTCAGAAAACTTTGGCCAGTGTGGTGTCTCCGTTGGGCTAGGACTTGATGCTTGCTGGGTGACCTTTGTCCTCTCAGTCTCTCGGCCTGACAACGTTGTTGAGGGGATTAAATGAGGAGGGGGAGAAACATCACCTTGAGCGTCTTGGAGGAAAAGTGGGCTATAAATACAATACTAAAACAAAATAATATAAAATTACTGAGAGCCTCATTTCTTGTCTCATATCAAATTGCAAGAGAGAGAGAGAGAGAGAGACTAGAGAAAAACTTCTCTTGTCTGCTGCCATTGAGATGTACATTGAAATGTTTAGTGAGGCAGCAGCTGCAAAACTGAAAATGTACTCTTATAAAATACCACAGTAAAATGAAAAATTGATCACCTTTCTGACAATTTAAGAACACAAGAAGTTCAGCGTATATCACAAAACAAGCATTTGAGACCCTCGGGTATAGGGCGGTATATAATTCAAATAAGAATAATAAGAATAATACTGTAATTATGCTTAAGAGATGTGTCCAAGTATGCTGTTCTTCTTGTATATGTGAAGCATGATAAGAGGAAGCAACTAAGGAAGAAATGTTATTCAGCAAAGAACTGCCAACAACTACTACAGCAAATAATAATTTAAAAACTTTGGACAGCTCCATGGTAGAAAATGATCTAAAATGCAGCAGCTATGTTGGTCTATTTGTGGATGGTATAGCTTCTATGGAAGGAGGCGAAAAAAGACTGACCCCACTCACAAAGTTGCTCCAAATGCAACTTGGATTCATTGCTTTCTCCACAGAGAAGTGCTAGCTTCCAAACATATAAATAAAGTCCTGCACTGTGCTGTTGAAAAATGCGTGAAATTTGTTAATTTCATCAAAGCCAATGCTCTTAATTCAAGATGTTTCAAAGTTCTCTGCACAGAAATGGGTTCTGAACAAAAAGCAAGTATTGCACACAGAAATGACATGAGTGTCACAAAGAAAAAGTGTTCCCAAGCTTGTTCGAACATCTACACGAAGTGATGGAGTTCCGGAGAAATAAAGAGTGTCTGTTATGGTTGGCATACCTTGCAGATCTTTTCAGTTGCTCAAATGAATTAAATACTTCAGTGCAGGTAAGAAGTCCCCCCTCTTCTTCTTTTTTACTATGTAAAAATAAATAAATGCTGAAACTCAAGTTGCAAAATTTCTTGAGGAAGATCAAGATGCAAATTTTGCTTATGTCAAAAGCGATGTTATGCAACAGGTGGAACAGTTACTTAAATGATTCAGTACCTATTTCCTCAAAGATAGAATCCTAGAATCATAGAGTTGGAAGAGACCACAAGGGCCATCCAGTCTAACCCCCTGCCAAGCAGGAAACACCATCAAAGCATTCCTGACAGATGGCTGTCAAGCCTCCGCTTAAAGACCTCCAAAGAAGGAGACTCCACCACACTCCTTGGTAGCAAATTCCACTGTCAAACAGCTCTTACTGTCAGGAAGTTCTTCCTAATGTTTAGGTGGAATCTTCTTTCTTGTAGTTTGAATCCATTGCTCCGTGTCCACTTCTCTGGAGCAGCAGAAAACAACCTTTCTCTCTCCTCTATATGACATCCTTTTATATATTTGAACATGGCTATCATATCACCCCTTAACCTTCTCTTCTCCAGGCTAAACATACCCAGCTCCCTAAGCCGTTCCTCATAAGGCATCGTTTCCAGGCCTTTGACCATTTTGGTTGCCCTCCTCTGGACACGTTCCAGCTTGTCAGTATCCTTCTTGAACTGTGGTGCCCAGAACTGGACACAGTATTCCAGGTGAGGTCTGACCAGACCGGAATACAGTGGTACTATCAGAGGAGCCAGGTTCTGCCCAACTTTGGGTGGCCCCAGTGCAGGTGCGTGTCATCACCCTAAATAGCAACAACCAAAAAGCACCCTTATTTGCAAATGTCTTCAAGATCAGGCTACGTAGCTCATTGATTTCAAGTGAGGCTTGGCTAGTCCACATATTCAGATTTCACCCTAATGTTGCTTTGCTCTGGGAGGAGGAAAGACACACAAAGAAGAAGGACTGAGATTATACCATCACTGGATATGGAATTTGTATATAACAGTCACATTATTCCTTTAACCTATACATGGAGCTGTTTCAGTGAATGGGGTGTTTGGTGGCCAGGAAACCATGGCAACAGAATTAAGTTAACCATCATGTTAAAGGATGATGCGGAAAGGGAGAACGAGAGAGTGCAATCTTCCTAATCCAGTTTCCAACAACTGTGTTGGTTGTTACAAACCTATGAAAGTGAAAAGTATTAAGGCTTCATTTTTCTCTCCATTCATATTTCTAGGCATGAGTCACTGTACAGTGGGGAAAGATCTCCCTTTTAAGAAACGCGATTTTTTCTCTTTTTTTGCAAGTCACTTCTTTGCAGATCAGAATTGGATTTTAAAGGGTCACTCACACCATCCTGTGCTCTATTAAATCAGTTGCAGTAGACACCGCCTGTGAATAATGCCTTTTTATGCCTGGAGTCACACAGTATTTATAATTGTGTTTCAAAATCATTGCATTTTAATTTCATTAGATTTTATTTAAACCAGATTGATGCTTCAGGCAGCAGAATGACCATACAGCGGGGGTTTGTGTCGAACCATTTCCTGAGTTTTCCGCTGTAACCGGAGTGCCAATTGCCGAAGAGGAATAGAATAGAAAATGTCATCAGGAATGATTTGCTATTCACATTTAGTCAGAGTTTAGTTACAGAGCTTTGGGCTGAATACCAAATCACCATTTATAAGAACCTTCAGAAAAGAGCTTGAAAAGAAGAATCAGCCTTGAAGTGTTTCCTTGTAATTCCAGGAATGTCTTAATCCAATTTAAAATTAATTACCTCCAAGCCGTATATCAGGATACCTTTGGCTCTTTAAACAGTGGCATTAATCAGACTAGCCACCAGATCTCCATTTTTTTTAAACACACTGCTTTGAAAATATTATCTGAAACTTACAGACAACTTTCAAAGAGAGTTTTGCAGAACTTTCTTTGGGAACCAACTATTAAGGTCTGGGGCAAATAGATTTGTGTAAATTCAGAATAGTAGACACAAGGCTATATTAAGCCCTGCTGGATCTGCCCCAAAGTCTATCTAGTCCACAAAAGCCTAAAGGTACAGGGACTCCTGACCATCAGGTCCAGTCGTGTCCAACTCTGGGGTTGTGGCACTCATCTCGCTCTATAGGCTGAGGGAGCCGGCGTTTGTCCGCAGACAGCTTCCGGGTCATGTGGCCAGCATGACAAAGCCACTTCTGGCAAACCAGAGCAGTGCAAGGAAACGCCGTTTACCTTCCCACCAGAGCGGTCCCCATTTATCTACTTGCACTTTGACGTGCTTTCGAACTGCTAGGTGGGCAGGAGCTGGGACCGAGCAATGGGAGCTCACCCCGTGGCAGGGATTCAAACCACTGACCTTCTGATCAGCATGCCCTAGACTCTGTGGTTTAACCCACAGCGCCACCTGGGTGAGATACAGTTGAACCTCGGTTTTCGAATTTAATCCGTTCCGGAAGACTGTTCGTCTTCCAAAAAGTTCCAAAACTGAGGATCAATGGGTGGGCTGCAAAGTCAATGGGAAAAAATAAAAAATGTGGCTCGAAATCCATTCAGCTCCTGAAAATCATGGAAAAAAAACTGGAGCAGTTACTTCCAGGTTTTCAGCATTCGGGAGCCAAAACATTCCAAAATGGAGGTGTTCGGGAACTGAGGTTTGACTGTATATGGCAATCCTGCAAGTGGGTCATGAGGTCAAGAGTTCTGTCCAGTGTCAGATTTATGTATAAGCTAAACAAGCTATAGCTTAGGGCTCCACTTTCTTGCCCCCCATCATTATTAATATATTTCTTCTTAATTGTATTTCAGTTCATCAATTACTTTGATTAAATTCATATTTTGTTATGTGCAAATGCCTTTAGATACCTGTTAGGTCCATTAAATACCATATAGTACATATTCTACACAAATAACAGTGACAGTTTGTTGTTGACAAAGGACAGCTGGACATATAAAGGGCCCCATTACCTTCAGTAGCTTATGGCCTCCTCAAACATAAATGTGGCCCTGGTTCTGCCACATCATGTCCACCATGCCTCTGCTTCTGGAGAAAGCATCTAGTCATCATGACTAGTAGCCACTGAGACATTTATCCCTCATGCATTAGCTTACCAGGGTAAGCAACCTAAGGCCCGTGGGCTGGATACGTCCCAATTGCCTTCTCAATCCAGCCCACAGACGGTCCGGGAATCAGCATGTTTTTACATGAGTAGAATGTGTCCATTTATTTAAAATGCATCTCTGGGTTATTTGAGGGGCCTGCGTAGTGTTTTTACATGAGTAGATTGTGTGCTTTTATTTAAAATGCATCTCTGGGTTATTTGTGGGGCATAGGAATTTGTTCATTTTTTTTTCCAAAATATAGACCGGCTCCCCACATGGACTGAGGGATGGTGGACCGGCCCACAGCTTAAAAACGTTGCTGACCCCTGGTTTAATCCACCCTTAAAGCCATTCGTAAGAACCTACTCTAAAGCACAGTCCAGTTTCTGCAGGACCAGCTCAGTCCCTTTGCTGAGATTAGTGCATGGGGAAGCCATTCTCCTTGCCAGGTTCTCGTCTTTCTAGTTTGGCATTCAGTCAGCGCCCTGGGATGCTACCATCTGGACCCACCTTTCACAGGAGGAAGTGTGATCTCGGTTGAGATCCCCCATTTAGCTTTACATGGCTACCAAGGAAAAACAACACTAACAGGAACAACAATTGTTTCTGCATATTAATGCTACTGTAGGAATATATATATATATATATATATATATATATATATATATATATATATATTCTCTTTGCAACAAAGGATTACATTGTACCTTAAAACTGGCAGATGTTGCATCTTTTCTAATTGGTCATGTGTGATGTGTAAGAGCTGACTTGCAACAATAATCTGAAATGAGCCAGAAGGCTTTGTTTGTGCAGGCTTCTAAATGAACATCCTCATCTAAAGCAGTGAGCAAAGAATGCCCACGACTACATAAAGGAAGCCCTAGGGACAAGTTAAGGGACGCGGGTGGCTCTGTGGTCTAAACCACAGAGCCTAGGGCTTGCCGATCGGAAGGTCAGTGGTTTGAATCCCCGCGACGGGGTGAGCTCCCGTTGCTTGGTCCCAGCTCCTGCCAACCTAGCAGTTCGAAAGCACGTCAAAGGGCAAGTAGATAAATAGGTACCACTCTGGCGGGAAGGTAAACGACATTTCTGTGCACTGCTCTGGTTCGCCAGAAGCGGCTTAGTCATGCTGGCCACATGATCCGGAAAAACTGTCTGTGGCCACGTTCCTGACAATCATCATCACCACCTTACTATTTATACCATGCTCATCCGACTGGGTTGCCCCAGCCACTCTGGGCAGCTTCCAACATATATAAAAAACATAATAAAACATTTTGAAAACTTCCCTTCAGATGTCTCCTAAAGGTTGTATAGTTATTTATCTCCTTGGCTTGGTTTTTTCCTTCCCATAATTCCATACCCTCCAACATTTATCCAATGAAAATAGGGACGTCCTAAGGAAAAGGAGGGCATATTGGGATCAAATCCCAAACCGGGATAGCGTCTGTAAATCCAGGAATGTCCATGGAAAATTGGGACACTTGGAGGGTCTGCAATCGGGGGGGGGGGGGGCAGTTGACTGTAAAGAGAAAGTAAAACCATTAATGAGGTAAATGTTGCAAAATGGAGTTAGGCGAGTTGAAGAGTTGCTGAGGCAGTCTAACGAAGGACAGAGAAAAGGAGCTGGAAATATATTCCAACTCCTGTATGATACAGAGAGGCTTCCTTTGAGCTAACAAACAACCACAACCTAAGAAGAGGCATGTGGTTGGCTGCTGTGAGAAGAAAATTCTGGACTAGAAAGGTGTTTGGTTTGATCCATAAGGGATCTCCTTAGGTTCTTAAGGGCTGCAAAGCGGGAGCCGGATAAGTCAGACCCACAATGGGAAGGAACCCACTAGGTAGTTTTCACCAACAACAGACCCTCCAAGTGCCCTTATTTTCCAGGGACAGTCCCGGAATTACAGAAGCCGTCCCAGTTTCTGATTCGTTCCCGGAATGTCCCTCTTTTCCTTAGGATGTCTCTATTTTCATCAGAGAAATGTTGGAGGGGATGTCCCTATTTTCGTTGAAGAAATGCTGGAGGATATGGAATAGGACATCTTCAGGGCTTTTTTTTTCCAGACAGAACTTGCTGGAACTCAGTTCTGGCACTTCTCAGGTGGGCGCTATTGCCATTATAAAATAACAAGGGAGGCATTCACAGTGAGCTCCAGAACCTCTTTTTCTAGACAAATAGCACCGGACGTACCTATTTTCAATGGAGAAGTGTTGGAAGGTATGCAACAAATCTCACTGAAATGGACCGAGAGCAGCTCTCAAGTGGACAGCTAACTGGGCAGTGTGAATGCGGTCAGCACAGGCAAACTTTTGCGCTGACTCTCCTGTTTCAATTGTTGTATTGTTTTTATGGGACCGTTTCTGCATATTTTAATTAGGGGTGTTTACATTTTAATACATTTCTATACTTGTAAACTGCTCGGAAGCCATTTTGGCACGAAGCAGTATCTAAACAAATTAAACCACAGTAAGCATGGGCAATGCTTCAACCAGCTATTTCTCATGACAATACCTTTTTCTGGCGGGGGGGGGGGGCACGTTGAGCTAGTCCCTACAACCTGACTTCCAATTTCTGTGTTTTATATTACTTCTGCCAAGTCCTGCCCTTTGGACGCTTGTCAGAGAAGCGTATTAAAGAAAAGAAAGAGTGCATTTTGGAACGGAAAGCCACCTTCTGTTTTAGTGAGCGCAAACTGCAGCTCTGATTTAGTTGGTGTTGCGGTCTAAGTGGTAAAGAAAGCATTTAAGGCAGCTGACAACTGGAAAGCACAAAGAGGTTTGAGGGGAGGGATTTGAAACATTCTCTAGCCAAGAAAAGAGAACTGAAGCCCATACGTCTTCATTTAGAAATGGGACCTTGTATTAAAAGCAATTAAAATTTCTTTTCTAGACTCCAAAGTAAAAGCATTGTTATAAAGTGGCACAGCCAAGGGCCCCAATAATTCCTTTGCATATATGAAGCAGATAGTCTAGAAACGTCCTTTACAATGGGATCGTACTTTATACAGTGGTACCTCTGGTTACGAACCTAATTCGTTCCAGAGGTCAGTTCTTAACCTGAAACCATTCTTTTTTATATATTTTTTTTATTAATTTTCCACATATTAAAACAATTAAAACTTATTTTCAATAACAAGGAAAATACATCTTATTCCTAACAACATATATAAAAACTTTCTTATTCTTTCTCACTTTGTATCATGACTTCCTCAAATCCCTCTTTGCTGATTTCATTAAAGTACATCTTTAGCAGTCTTCTAAATCATTTTAAACATTCTTATTTATAATCCTCTAGTTTACATTCCTTTTTTATCATTGTCTATCTTTACTATCTTAATTCTGATTAATTCTTATTTTAATTACACCCTAAGCCTCAATTTCTTCCAAAAACTTTTCCTCTTTATCCAATATTACAATATATTTTTTTAAATACACTTTAAAATTGCTCCAATCTTGCTCTATCGTCTCCTCCTTCTGGTCTCGGATTCGTCCAGTCATTTCGGCCAGTTCCATATATTCCATCATCTTCATTTGCCATTCTTCTATTTTTGGTATGTCCTGCATTTTCCAATTTTTGGCAAGCAGTATTCTCGCAGCTGTTGTGGCATACAAAAAGAATCTTCTATCTTTTTTGGGCATTTCTTCTCCTACTATTCCAAATAAAAAGGCTTCTGGTTTTTTAATATAAGTATTTTTAAATACTTTTTTCAACTCATTATAGATCATTTTCCAGAAGTCTTTTATCTTTGGACAAGTCCACCACATATGATAAAACGTTCCTTCTTTCTCTTTTCATTTCCAGCATTTGTTATCATAAGTATGATACATTTTTGCTAATTTTACAGGTGTTAAATACCATCTATACATCATTTTCATCGTATTTTCTTTCAACCCATAACATGCAGTGAACTTGACCCCTTGCTTCCACAACCTTTCCCAAACCTCCAGCATTATATTATGTCCTGCATCTTTTGCCCATCAATCATCACTGTTTCCACCATTTCATCTTTTGTGTGCCACTCCAGTAGCAAATTATACATTCTAGACAAAAAAAAAACCACCCCAAAACCTGAAACCATTCTTAACCTGAGGTACCACTTTAGCTAATGAGGCATCCCGCTGCCGCCATGCCGCGGCGGAATTTCTGTTCTCATCCTGAGGTAAAATTCTTAACCCAAGGTACTACTTCCGGGTTAGCGGAGTCTGTAACCCTAAGTATTTTTAATCTGAGGTGTTTGTAACCCGAGGTACCACTGTAATATATAAACATTCAAACTACTGTCAACCAATTTATATCTGTAATTCTAAGCAGCCACACTATTGTGGGCATGTTCAGGGTGGCAGGAGAGGATATAATGTTTATTAATATCCTTCCTAACTTGCACTAGCAAGTTCCTTTACTTAGCAGAGTTACATTCCCCTTTTACATGCACAGCAAACAGCTGGTTGCAGGCTCGTGTGCGCCTCTCACTATTATACAAATTCAGTCTGTCTCAGACTGAATTGTATGTTCCTGGTAAGTTCCCTTGAATCCCTCTTAAAAGAATAAAGACACCACAATCTTATTCAAAGTCAATAAAAGAAGTTTAAACACATCTGTTCACAGATGGATTCCTGAAGGCAGACTTAGTTGCAAATATGTACATGCGGATCTACCCCATATGGGGGAACAATCCCAGTGCTTCTGCTAGCTGAGAGCTAGCAGAGCAGTCCTAGCTGAAAGCTGGTCAAACAAAGAAGGAAGTCAAAAAGAGGAAGGTGTGCTCTGTGACTCGCCCTTTTGTTACCTGGACAGGTTAGGTCACGCCCACCTTCTATCACATGCAAAAGGAAGTATGTTCCAGCCCAGGAGGAACAGGATGTTTCGAATAGCTAGACCCAACATTCCCTTGCATGTCTTCTCTAGCATTACAAGGAATGTTGTACTTGACTGCCTCTCATGGATCATATCCCCCAACTATAAGATAGATCATTATCTTTATCCCTTTATTTCAGGTGAGGAGTGGATGCAAAGAGATGAGAGCTTGGTTAAAGGCACCTTTGGACTTGGGGGTAAAGTTTGAACCAAGGATGTCCTGGTCCATACATCCATTTGTGTTAGGCGAACTTTTATTTATGCACAGTGGCCTGACGTCAGTGGACTGGGGGGATTTGGCCCATCTCCTAAATGTTCCCAGTAAATGAGGGTATTAAAGTGTGTACCTTTTACTGAAACCTGTTCATATACATTCATTTTTATCTCATGATATTTATCACTCTTAAGTGACAAATACTCTGTCCGAGAGCTTTTCCCTTGGTTCGTCTCCTGTTCATCCCATCATTGCATGCAAATGCATTTTGTGCAGCCCTGCGTCAGTTTTGGCTTACAGTTGGAGCTGGGGAACAGGAAAGCAAATAGCTAGTCCATTGGGTGAATTAAAAACAAGTGGGTTGCTGGTGTTTGGTGCTTAATGTTTAATGTGTCTCCTTGTGTTCAGAAGACAACACCGCACAGGTTTTTTCCTGTAGCAATTAAGAGTTTCAAGTCTTCAAGTGAAGAGGCTTGACAGCCATCTGTCAGGAATGCTTTGATGGTGTTTCCTGCTTGGCAGGGGGTTGGACTGGATGGCTCTTGTGGTCTCTTCCAACTCTATGATTCTATGAGTACGAGGTGACCAGAAAGACCACACTGTGCCTCTGTACTTTAGTTAGAAAGTATGGAGTGAGACTCAGTTGAAGAAACACTTCCCTCCTTAGAGAATGTGCCTGCTTACATGAAGTTGTGTTTTGGACCTTCCCTGCAACACATCATTTGGAGCCTTGCCTTTTCAAGAGAAACAAGACCTTATAGCAAAAGGTAGGCCGATGCTGGATATATGCAAAGTGGCTTCCTGCTTGCTGGTTAGAGCAACTAGCCCTAACTGTTCCACTATGAAAAATTTCACCACATGCCACTGTTTATTTGCTCGTGCTTTCTCAGTCCTGTTTTGGCCAACTGTCCGCTGGATTCTAGAAGGTCCTTGCACCTGGCCTGATCTTGTCTGCTTAGTTTAAAAAACAACAACACAGTTGTGGCTCTTGGTCTTCATTCCTGGTGGAGACAAAGATGTAATCACCTTTAATGAGAGAACAATAATGGCCTACATGAGATTCCTCTAATGAATGGAATATCTCTCTCTCTCTCTCTCTCTCTCTCTCTCTCTCTATATATATATATATATATATATATATATATATATATATATATATATATATATATATTCCTCTTTATGAATTCCCAGCTGTCTAGACCAGCCAGCTGGAAATAACAGCAGTTATATTAGTAGGACAACATGGAGCATTTCCGCAAGTTTTGCCGAGTGCTAATGATTGGAGCCATTATCGTACCTGGATCATTAATCACAAAGCTGTTCAGCGTACGGACAGCGATGCTGCATGCTGCATATCTTTCACTTTAGCCAACTACAAGTTTCTTGCCCAGTCAGATTTTGGCTCTAGTGGGGGCAGGGGGGAAGCTGCATCAAGCAAGCAAGGTAAGGTGATGGGTCTCAAAATCTCTTGGAGGTTTCCAAGTCGCGTTTCTGACATGCAGCCAAGCAAGATGCGCAGGACTTGAGCATAACTGATGGACGTACGTGGAAGTAAGTATTCCTGCCCCTTCCTTCTCTTTGCAGCCACCTTTCCTCTTAAATGCATCTCTTGAGGTTGGGGAGGCACTCCTGGATAATGTGTAGGGTTGCTGAAGTAGGAGAATCCCGCAAAATTGAGTTTGGATCCTAAGAGGAGCTAAATTAAGGAAGCTCATGAAATAAAAACTTCAGGTCCCTCATCTTCCTCCTCCTCTTCCTCCTCCTCCTCCCAGTCCCTTTCATATCACTCCACACTGATAAGGATGACACCCAGATTTCCAAGAGGCTCAGGTGAATGCGGGGGGGGGGGGAAGCATAGAAAATTTTCCTTCCATGAACTAACTAAAATGGCGCCCACCAGAAACTGGGGTTCGCGCCAAAACAAAATGGCAGCCAAAGTAGCGGCCTAGAAGAAGGCGTCAGCGAACCCAAAATGGCGGTTCCCACCCAAAAGCATGGCCCGGCCGATCAAAGCCAGAATATGCAGTAAGAAAACCGGGCTCGGAGACGAAGCTTTCCGCCCGATCCTCCCCCAACCCCTACGGAGCTCTGCCACCAACCCGCTGCACCAGCCAAAGAAGCTGAAGGCACTGACACCAGGTGAGTTGAGGGAAGATGGGAAGAATGACCGCTGGAAAACGATTTGCAACAAACTAAATTCCCCCCAACTGACTCCCTGCAGCCTGGGAGAAGTTAGAAAAAACGGGGTGGCGAGAGCTGACCAGGAAGGCCCGCAGGCCCCGGTAGGGGGTGGTCAAACCCCCAGGTAAAATCTCAATTCACGAGGGAATGGATAGAATAAGGAAAGAAGGAAACCTAAGGGAAAATATGGGTAAAAGGGGTAAGTGATCACCAAAAGTAGATCAAAGTCTCTCTGAGCAACAGCGGTCCATGATCCAATGTTCTGTGTTCCGATGTGAAAGCCCCAAAGAGGAAGCTTGTGAGCATCGCATGGTTTATATACTGTCGGTCCCACGTTGCTCTTTTTCTGCAGCACCCCATTGGTCAGATTGCGCCCAAACAACGCGGGACCTACCTATCGGGGGGTTGTGGCTGTTCCAGGATTACCCACCCACAACACTGGGTCAGGTGGCCATGCCCTCTTTAGTGGAGGACCCGCTATATGTGAGTTTTGTACATGTGTATGTGAGTTACAGGTGGGTAGCCGTGTTGGTCTGCCATAGTCGAAACAAAATAGAAAATTCTTTCCAGTAGCACGTTAGAGACCAACTGAGTTTGTTCTTGGTATGAGCTTTCATGTGCATGCACACTTCTTCAGATACACTGACCCATTCCCACCACCCTTCTGAGTAATACCCCTCCCCACTCCCTCACTATATTTAAGGATCTGGTGACTTCTGTTTCAGTGTATCTGAAGAAGTGTGCATGCACACGAAAGCTCATACCAAGAACAAACTCAGTTGGTCTCTAAGGTGCTACTGGAAAGAATTTTCTATTTTGTTTCGACTATGTATATGTGAGTTGTTGTTGTTGTTTTTTACAATAAACTCCTGTACTGAATTCAATGTTTTTTTCAATTAATTTGCACAAGGGTGTAGGTTTGGAAGGGAAGACTGCCTGAAATCTTGGACAGCTGCTGTCATTCAATGTAGATTGTACTCAGCTAGGTGGACTCTGCATAAGGCAGCTCCTTTGTGACATAATTCAATGTGGACTGGGCCATGCACAATGCTCACAAGCCTCCCCTTATGCTGTTGGAACTGCAAATGATCAGCTGAATTGCCTTATTGATTGCATAAATTGGATTAACCCATTTATTAGAATGTTGGCCAAATTCAATGACAAGAACAGCAACTGTAGACGCTCACTGTGCAAAGGGCTGTATGAAGCACAACAAATCTGGTGGAAAACTTTCAGCTGCTCCACGAGAAAATTAGCATGGCTACTGCTTCGATGTGCTCATTTTCATTACTTCCGTTCTTACAAATGTTCTCACAAAATGCTTTCAGCACTTCATTTGACATTTTAGCACTGAAAATGCTGAATCGTTACTGCCACTAACTATTTCTGGGGAAATGGCATTCCCATAACAAAGATCAAAGGTCAGACAGTTGGGTAGAAGAGGGGAACTTTATATTGCAGATCCAATTATTTTTACAGGTCAACAGCTGGTGTTTTCCAACTATACATCTTCATTAGCTGAAATTAATTTACCATGATATTTAACACTTCCTTGACTTAGTACACACCATGTACATTATTCTTCTTACTTGCCATTTAAATGTGGCAATTTTTGAGGGGTTTCAACATCACTAAAAGAACATGTTTTATGCAAGATGCAAGTACATTGACATCCTACCCTCAAAATAACCCCAACAACAGTGCATAATATTTTAAAAGCCATGTCAAAAAAAACCTGTCCATGATCATATAAGAAAATATTGCTCCAACCTTTTCTAGACATACATCATTTGAATCTTAGGATACAGTTGTAAGGGAGAGTCCAGTGCTATTTCTCTGTTGCTTAGGGCAGCACATTATTAAAAGAACCGAGTGAATAATTCATAATAAATAGATTCTATGATAAATTCAGAATCGTACTCTTTCACTGGTTTTCTTTTTTTTGCCACAGCACAAAGGCCTTCACTATGTTCATACCATTTTAACATTCATAAGAAGGTCCAGAATCATTATTAATCAGAATGTGTCGTGGAATGTATGCTAAAGGTAATACTGCTCCTTGACTGTATGATTCCTCTCTCACCACCAGCTGGTAGGGATAAAAAAATGTAAACAGCCCACCGGGCCCAGTGCAAAAAGTATGCTAGGTGGGTCTGCTACACTCTTACGGGGTATGCAGGGTGGAGAGCAGGGACGTGGGTGGCGCTGTGGTCTAAACCACTGAGCCTCAGAAGGTCAGCGGTTCGATTCTCACAATGGGGTGAGCTCCTGTTGCTCAGTCCCAGCTCCTCCCAACCCAGCAATTCGAAAGCACGCCAGTGCAAGTAGATAAACAGGTACCGCTGCAGTGGGAAGGTAAACGGCGTTTCTGTGCGCTCTGGTTTCCGTCACGGTGTCCTGTTGCGCCAGAAGGGGTTTAGTCATGTTGACCACACAACCAGGAAAGCTGTCTGTGGACAAACACCGGCTCCCTAGGCCTGAAAGCGAGATGAGTGCCGCAAACCCATAGTCGCCTTTGACTGGACTTTACCGTCCAGGCGTCCTTTACCTTCTGCAGGGTGGAACTGTTGGTATAAGAGCTCAGACTCCCCGTTCATCACTGGACTCCTTCCCGGGGCTTGTCCTTTAACTGATGCCTCCTTGTACTGCCTTTGTGTTCCATCAGTCTTCTGTTATAGTCTTGCCACTTTTTCTTTTTGTCCTAGACCCTGACTGCGATATCTCTGTTTCTTGTTGCATTCTTTTTCTCAAAGGGGGAGAGCTCCCCACTCCAAATCTATTTTCTCCTTTCACCATTTTGTGGATTTATTTTTTGGGGGGAAGAGCTCCACCCTCTTATCCCCCCTCCCAACGGATCACTTTGTGAGTGGCAGGAACAGAGCCGTCTCTACCATTGGGCTTAGTGGCGCATTGCGCCAGGGCGCTGGCCTCTCAGGGGCGCCCCAGCGAGTGGGGGAGCTGCGTGGCTTTGCCGGCAGCCGCCCCTTTCCCTGCACACCGCCTCCTCCAGCAGGGGCGCATCGAGGAGGCACACGCAGCCGCCCGTGCTCCTTTCCTTCCCCTGAAGCGAGGCGGCGGCGGAGCTGCCTCCATCAAGGGGCAGCGCCCCCACCCGCTCAGCCCAGCCGCCCGACGCTGCGCGCTCCTCCGGGCGCAGATCACCACGCCTCCGAAAAAGCCGCCTTGAAGGCAGAGAGAGGCGCTGGGGACCTCGGAGGCGGAGGGGAAAGTGCTTTCCTCACCGGAAGCCTCTGGCGCAACAGCAGCCCCCTCCTTCTCCGGGGTCAGGCTCGAGGGCTTTGGGTGCTCCTCAGAGTAGACCCATTGAAATGCGGGAGCAGGACGCTCTCCGCTGGGCAGATGAGCCGGGATTAGCATCCTGCAGGCGTTCCCACATGGGTACAGAAATTCGCCCGGGCGAGCTCGGCTCGGAAAAGGCTAATGCAGCAGGGAGGGTGAGGGAGTGGTAAAAACTCGTAAGCTTGGTTTTGCGCCCAACATGTGTAAAGCTCTTCCTTTCCTCAAGTCTCTCCAGAGCTTTGGCCAGGAGACACTTCCCAGCCTTGCTGGGGTCTTGAACCCAAGTCCCCCCTGCCTGAACAGGAGGGAGACTTAACCCCGCGGACCAAGTCTGCTTCCCTTTCTCTCTCTCTCTCTCTCTCTCTCTCTCTCTCTCTCTCTCTCTCTCTCTCTCTGTCCCTCTGTTCTCCCCCCCCCATCTCTTCGCTTTCTTCCTTTCGCCTGCTGCTTTCCCCTCTCTGTCTTTTCCCCCGATCGAGAGCGGGTCGCTGAGCAGGTCTCCCTGGTGGCTGTAGTTTCCCCCCTCCCTTCCTGAAACCAAGGCTGCCCGAGGTCAGCTCGCCGTTTTCTGGTTTCGCCTCCCTTTTTGGGTGTGTGTGGGATCTTGCCCACTGCATCTTACGAGAAGGCTGTTTACCAACGGGGGAAAAGGGGGAGGAGCTGCACCTGACGAGCTGCTGCCTGCTTTGCAGCAGATGAAGATGCAGGAACTCGTGCAGGGTCCGTGAGTGAAAATGGAAATCCCAAGCTGGGGGGGGGGGGCGCCGGAGGGATCATTGAACCATGGCGCCAGATAGGCTTAAGACGGCCCTGGGCAGGAAATGTTTCCCAACAATTCCCCTCCTCCCCCTGCCCCCCGCCCCCATCTCCTGCCTTTCTTGGCTTTCCTCTTTCTGATTCCTCATCATTCCCTTAGCGTTTATGCTTTACAGTAAGGAGAAGTGTGCCCTCCCACTTGATTTGATTTATTGCTGGTGGTGCAAAGCCTTACACAGAAACAGCAGCATTGAAGCTTCCTCCTCATAGCCTCTTTAATACTTTTTAAATCCTTGACTCTCCATGTTCCTTTCATGCTCAGAGGTATACTATGCCTAGCTCCCTTTGCCAGCAGCAAACCATCACTTCTGAGTGATACTACATCAGAGGCAGTGGTAGGAGGTTAAATTGATGACTCAGACATTTCTTCTTCTTCTTAATTTATTTATGATTTTCAATTTTGTACAATTCAATCATTTTACAACCATTTTAACATTTCAAAACTTGACTTCCTTCTCCCTCTTTCTGCAGTTCCTTAAATTTATTTTTAATGTTTTCTGCATGTCCAAATTAACTTAATTTACTCATTTATTCATCTACCTTAAATACAGGTGATACTCAAAAAATTAGAATATCATGGGAAAGTTCATTTATTTCAGGAATTCAACTTAAAAGGTGAAACTAACATATGAGATAGACTCATGACATGCAAAGCAAGAGATGTCAAGCCTTTATTTGTCACAATTGTGATGATTGTGGAGTACAGCTGATGAAAACCCCAAATTCACAATCTCAGAAAATTAGAATATTGTGAAAAGGCGCAGTAGCTACTCAATCCATAACACCTGCAAAGGGTTCCTGAGCCTTTAAATGGTCTCCCAACGCAGCCGTCTACCAGGAGATTTTGGAGCATTTCATGTTTCCTTCCACAGATGAGCTTTATGGGGATGCTGACTTCATTTTCCAGCAGGACTTGGCACCCACCCACACTGCCAAAAGTACCAAAACCTGGTTCAATGCCCATGGGATTACTGTGCTTGATTGGCCAGCAAACTCGCCTGACCTGAACCCCATAGAGAATCTATGGGGCATTGTCAAGAGAAATGAACTTTTCCACGATATTCTAATTTTTTGAGTATCACCTGTATATACTCTTATAGCCACACATTTCTGCATCAGACCAGTACCTCCTTCAGTGCTAAGCAGCAAGAATATAAGAATTTCTTAAAGGTGCCCACCCAGTCCAAGAATCCACATGTTGATGTTGAGTCTGCTGCGAAGTTGAAAGTTGTGCAAGCTATGCTTCACAGTGTGGAGATGTTCACCTCACTGAATGTTGTGGATTCCAGTTCCTCCATCAGCCTCAGCCAATATGGCCAAAGGTCAGGAATGTTGATGTCCTACAACATTTGGAAGCCACAGGTTGTCCAGGTTTAGCATGTTTTAAAACTGAACAGTACACCAAAAGTATTCGTTGTCGTTTCTTCTTCTTTTTGTTAGCACTAACGTTAACCGGCTTAGTAAACTTAATTAAACTGATCTCTTGTCAAGGCCTCTGTTTTTCTGTAGCAGCTCAGGTTACGCAAAGTGACTTTTGTCCACCCGAGGTCAATATTATGTTCACAGAACCATTTTTAAAGGTTAAAAGAAATCAAAATGAGAAGTTTTTGCCCTTCGGTTTTTCTGTGACAGATTGGTATTGTGGGGGGACGGGAATGCCTTCCTGCAGTTGGCTTGCAAGTTGCCACATCCTGAAAACGATCATAGCGATATCGCTCTTTAAAATGTCTCAATGAAGAAATAGAACTCTTTGTAAAAACTTTCGAGCAAATAATAACATTATTGGCAAAATATCTGAAGAACAGCTTGCTTCCTAGTTTGGTTGAATGGTTGAGAAAAAATGTGACAGACGGTCTTAATGAATCAGCTAGTATGTTTAAAGCATTGGCTGCTTTGGAAAACACATTCCGTGGAAACTTTATTTTTGTAACTTCATCCCTTTATATTATTTTCTGGAAAAGAGCTAACTCTGATTGTCTAAATGCCCAGCCAGAAATGCTAGCTATGGTTTAATAATTTAAAAGACATAGCATCATCAGATGACCATTGCTGTTAGCTCCGATAAATTGATTGACACAACCATTGATATGCACACCTGGAAAAGAGTGATGAAGACACTGGCCCTGTCTTAATCTGGCACAGCAGAAGATCTGGATTTTTAAAAATGAAATCACAAGTGTACACAACTAGGTTTTGTATGCACAGTCAGGGACCCTGCCTTTCATTGGATTTCCAGGTGTACAAAAGAACACAGAGCTGTATGCTCAAATGCTCTGCTCAGAACATCTACTAAATAAGTGCTGGTTGGGTTCATATCCATAGACATGTCATATCACATGAGCTGATTGACTGCTGGTGGGATGAAGACTCTGCCTATGCTACTGTGCTCCTTGATAGCATAGGTGCCAACTCCAAGGACTGAGGCACCTTTCTCAACCTGGGGGTGCCATATGTTGTTGGACTACAACCCCCATCATCCATAGCTAACAGGACTAGTGGTCAGGGATGATGGGAGTTGTAGTCCAGCAACATCTAGAGAGCCAAGGTTGAGAAAGGGCATACTAGAGAGTCTGCACTGGAAAGCAACTTGAACGGGCCATAGAAATAGTCCAATGAAAAAAACACGATTGAAGCACAGTTCCAAAGAACGGATGAAATTTTCAGCCTATGCATAAAGATTTCTTTTTGTCATTGTGCCTCACCCCTATTATCGTTGAAAGCCAAGTTGAGTTATCAAGTGACTGTATGATAAGTGTTCATTTGCTACTCGGTTTATCTCTCTTTGGCTCTGATCTCTTTCGCATGTCTCGGCGCAAGATTCCTTTCCGAGAGCTTTCAAATATGCACTCATATTCACTGTACGATGTTGCAGTTGTTTCACAGTTAAGGAAACAGAAGAGCAGAAGTTAATCTGCTCAGCTGACAGCTGAGTCCGAGGCACAGCCTCGAGTTCACGGCACAGTGTTTGACTCTATTAGAGAGCTCTGATCCTCAGTCAATATGCAGCTGCAGAAATCTCATTTTCCTTCCTAGTGTTAAGAGACTGTTGCAACAGTGGCTTGGGAAGAGAGCCTTCCAAAGGGTACGAGTTTATTAGCACTATATTCTTTAATCAGCTTAACAGCTCAAGGGTGGATTCAGATTTTCTGTTTTAAAATATGCTGCTTGTTCAGCATTTCAGCTCCCTGAATTTAATCCTGACCTGTTGCAACAGCACAAGTCTGGCAGTAGAGTTCAAGTGCAGGGATGCAGCTGCAAGATCAAGGCATTAAGCTCGTTCTTACCCGGTCAATAACTGCCAGGACTTCTGTGCAGCAGAGTGGCCTCATATTTTCTTTGCAGGTCGGTGAAATTCTCAAAAGGCTGTCCCTACGTGTGATTATTTTTCATGCTGAGCAAAAGCATACAGATGTTACAGCAATCAGATATGAAAAAGATAAGGACGATTGCATCGAGAAAGCATATTTTGTTCTGATGCTATTAGATGGAAAGGGGCATGTGAAAGCTTTGTTTTTATATTAGTAGCCAGAACTTGAGTCCCAAAGGGTAAGGAAATCTGAGTGAAAGTTGTAAAAATACATCTGTTTCATCTAACGTGAAGAAACTAAAGCATGGGTCATTAACATGGCACCCGTGGGTACCAGTGTGGCCACCAGTACCACCTTTGGCATCCATGAAAGGTCACCTCAATAAATACCCCCTCAAAAATTTTACATTGCACAAGAGGCTGCTTGTTCTTCCTACCCAATTTCTGTTTGTATTGCTTTGGTCCCAAGTACATGCTCCCATGGCAGCCATTTTGTGTTATGCCAAAACCTCTACAGCAGCCATTTTGTGACTTGTGCCCATGAAACTTCCTCAAAATTCCAAATGTGCCCATTGGCCCTCAAAGGCTGGCATGAAAGAATGTCAGTATATGGTCTATGCTACATAGTCATTGTAAGGGAAACGCGGAAGACCATTGTAATTTCGAGGAGTTAGGTGACATGTCTCTTTCCCTTTTACATCCCCGGTTTAAGGTCTGCTGATTTGTGATAGTATAATTTGTTTTTCACACACCTGTGTCAGGAGTTTCCTGGGTCTCTAAGTGCTGTGTTCTAAGTGCTGATTGGATACCCAATACTCTCAGCTGCTCCGCATTAGTTGCACCCAGTGTCCTGAGCTGACCATGAGTAATGCCTGTTAACCAGGTGAACTCAGTTACATCAAAATTGGCTATAAAAGCTGTAGGTTGAAGGAGCTCAGTGAGCTTCTTTACAGATTGAGGTACCTGATGCTGTGAGCCTGTCGGTGTCTCTCTCTCTCTGCTCTACCTGGGGCTCCGGGCAGCTGAAGGGGAGATTGTGTGTAACTCCTGTCTGGTATGTTATAATTTGTGTTTTGTATGCCTGCTGTTACTGGTATTTGTTGTAGAGCTGTCAACCTTCCTTTATTTTGCATTGGGAAACGGCCATAGCTGTCAACTTTCCCTTTTTTTGCAATGGGAAATGGCGCTGGAATAAAGGAATTTCCTGCCAAAAAAGGGAAAGTTGACAGCTATGATTTGTTCACCTTATGCAAATAAAGCATTGCTTTTCCTTCACCCACTGGCGGGCTTATTGGCTCCAGATCCAGAAAAACCCTGCCCTCAGCAGGTGGGTTTTTTGTGTAAAGATGCCAGTCCCAACCCAGAGGCCATATGTTGAACTGAGCAATGGCTGAAGGGCAGGGTGACCACCACTAGTGGCAGATATTGGGATTGTCCTGTCCAGAGCATCAGGCTCAGCCTCAGCTCTAAGAGTTGGCATAATCCGTTGAACCAGCAGCACTAGAGGATAACTCAGAGCCTGGCATAGTGACCATGCATGGAGGAGGAGGAGGAGGAGGAGGAGGAGGAGGAGGAGGAGGAGGAGGATTTGATATCCCGCTTTATCACTACCCGAAGGAGTCTCAAAGCGGCTAACATTCTCCTTTCCCTTCCTCCCCCACAACAAACACTCTGTGAGGTGAGTGGGGCTGAGAGACTTCAGAGAAGTGTGACTAGCCGAAGGTCACCCAGCAGCTGCATGTGGAGGAGCGGAGACGCGAACCCGGTTCACCAGATTACAAGTCCACCGCTCTTAACCACTACATCACACTGGCTTTCTCATGAGCCACAATCCCAGCCTGGCAGATCACATACCTTCCAACATTTCTCTGATGAAAATAGGGGTGTTGTAAGGAGAAGTGGGGGATGCAGGTGGTGCTGTGGTCTAAACCACAGAGCCTAGGGCTCGCCGATTGGAAGGTCGGCAGTTTGAATCCCTGTGATGGGGTGAGCTCCTGTTGCTCAGTCCCTGCTCCTGCCAACCTAGCATTTTGAAACATGTCAAAATGCAAGTAGATAAATAGGTACCACTCTGGTGGGAAGGTAAACAGTGTTTCCATGTGCTGCTCTGATTCACAGAAGTGGCTTAGTTATGCTGGCCACGTGACCCGGAAGCTATACGCCAGCTCCCTTGGCCAATAAAGCGAGATAAGCGCCACAACCCCAGAGTCGTCCGCGACTGGACCTAATGGTTGGGGGTCCCTTTACCTTTACCTTTAAGGAAAGGTGAGACATTCCGGGGTCAAATCAGAAACTGGGCGGCTTTTGTAAATTTTGGGACCATCCCTGGAAAATAGGGATACTTGGAGGGTCTGAGATCAGAGGGTGTGGAGTCTGTGATTGCAGCAGCTATGTCTATTTCACTGCATGTCTGCTTTATTCATGCAATGACTGCCTTATTCATGTACCTAGCAGGGTATGGGGTTAGAATTCAAAGGGGGTGGGTGAGGAAATCTGAACCCTGTCTTCCCCCTTCCCCTTTCCTGTCCATATGCATTTGTCATTTCCAGTCAGTGGGGCAGGGAATGGAATTCCAGGGACTGTCAGCTGTTGCTTGTCCTTCAAATACTTTGACCTTCTCCAAAAGCATAGAACTTTTGAATGGATGCAGCTCAACACAATTCGGCTGGCTGTGAGCAATCAAGTCATGTACATGGGTGTGCGAATCAGCCCTGAGCAGAACTGAAATGAAGAGCTGAATTATCTTTCTTACGCAAACCAATGGGATCTTTTCCCGGTGCCCGGAGCCAGAACAATGCAAACTGTAACTTCACATTTTCCGATGTGTCTAATAGGATGCAAAAGTTATACCAACTGCGCAAGGTGTTTAAAACAGAAACACAATTTGAGCAATTGCTATCTAATTACAAAACATGTTATGCTGCTAATTAACAAAAGAAAACAAATGCTGAAATGTATAAAATTACACCTTTTAAATTACTGCGCGAGATGAAAGCCTGGGTTACCTTGGTAGTGCCGCAAGATAGCACAACTCGTTTTCCCTCCCCCATCCTGATCTATAAATTGGGGTGCAAATCCAGCCTTCAGTTTGGCCCATGAGACAATGCCCCTCCCATAGGCATTCCTCATTGAATGCTTTTTCTCGGCTGGAATGCACACACGAACTGTGATTATGACTCTTAACAGCCCGGAAGGGCTATGTCTCAGACTTTTGCAGAGCTTGAATGCAATCTATTGTACAAAGGTAAGAGCCACGTCCATTTGCTCTTTATAGAGAGAAATGGCAAGGCTGTTTTGCATCTGGCATTCCCTGGGGCCAGCAAGCCAACCACTCTCTTACATTTTATGATTACATTTGTAACTCATTTTCCTTTGAGTTTTCCTATGTGCCCATAGTAAACCCAACTGCTTGGCTCATGTTGCAATCACCATTTGAGCACTGCCATGCTAACAAAATTATGGTGCTGGAGGAGACTCTGGAGAGTCCCATGGACTGCAAGAAGATCAAACCTATCCATTCTCAAGGAAAACGGCCCTGAGTGCTCTCTAGAAGGACAGATCCTGAAGTTGAGGCTCCAGTACTTTGGCCACCTCATGAGAAGAGAAGACTCCCTAGAAAAGACCCTGATGTTGGGAAAGATGGAGGACACAAGGAGAAGGGGACGACAGAGGATGAGATGGTTGGACAGTGTTCTCGAAGCTACTAACATGAGTTTGGCCAAACTGCGGGAGGCAGTGAAGGATAGGCGTGCCTGGCGTGCTCTAGTCCATGGGGTCACGAAGAGTCGGACACGACTGAACGACTGAACAACAACAATGCTAACAATGCAAAGCTTTCGTATCCATTCCCCATTTGAGTGGTCATTTGATGTCCTGTTTCATGGGAGTGGATGAATGTGAATGTCTAAATTAAACATCATTGCTGCTTGATGAACTTAAAAGTGATGAACTTAAAGCACAAACATGCAACTTGTTTGACTAGTACCAATAAACAGAAGGAATAAAATGCTACCCTTTGTTTGAGTTATAAAATTAATCGCAGCAGGCAAGCAACTGCAACATCAATTCAATGGCTAATGCAATGACATTTTTGTTTTTCTAGGTCCCCCCCCCCCAGTATGTCTCTTTGCCACAGAAGACACAGCCATGTCATGGATGTGCTCTGCATACAAAGATTTCTCATTCTCCAAATGTCAAAGTTACATATGAACCTTCCTCTAACCTTCGCTAGGAAGGCTGGCTTTCAGTGCTACACTTCCTACAGTTCCAGAAAACTAACTTTCAAGGAGTTCTGTTGTGGCATTCAGGCATATTTTCCATTTATACCTAGACAGACACATTGTTATGTTCAAATTAGGGTCCATTTTTATATTTAATATTTTAATATTTGATTTTTTTTAATTGCAAATATAGGAGAAGCTATCTTTGACCATAGGTAGCAAGTCAAGGATGAGGAATCCATGGTCCTTCATATATTTTTGGATTAGAATTCCCATCATCCTTGATTGTTGGTCATGCTGGCAGTGACAGGATGGATGACGATGGTGATTTTTATTATTATCCCCTGCCCACATGGTTGGGTTTCCCCAGCTACTCTGGGTGGCTTACAGCACATATAAAAACATCAAACATTAAAGATGGACACCAGCAGGACCTAGAGGGCCACAAGTTCCTCAACCTTGTAGCAGGTAATAAGGGAACACAGTTGACTGGTAGCTTTGCATGGTATCGACACTTGCATTTGGTAAACTGTTTGTCATTATCATCCTGCCAAGTGGGTAAGTAGTATCCTCTCTTTATAATTTTCCTAGATTTCTAGGTAAATGGACCGCTAACAGTTAAGTCCAGTCTCGAAAGACTCTGGGGTTGCAGCGCTCATCTTGCTTTAGAGTTTGGATTTGATATCCCGCTTTTCACTACCCGAAGGAGTCTCACAACAAACACTCTGTGAGGTGAGTGGGGCTGAGAGACTTCAGAGAAGTGTGACTAGCCCAAGGTCACCCAGCAGCTGCATGTGGAGGAGTGGAGACGCGAACCCGGTTCCCCAGATAACGAGTCTACCGCTCTTAACCACTACACCACACTGGCTCTTTACAGGCTGAAGGAGCCGGTGTTTGTCCGCTCCAAAGACAGTTTTTCCGGATCATGTGGCCTCTTCTGGCAAAACCAGAGCAGTGCACGGAAATGCCATTTACCTTCCCGCCAGAGTGGTACCTATTTATCTACTTGCGCTTTGGCATGCTTTCAAACTGTTAGGTTGGCAGGAGCTGGGACCGAGCAATGGCAGCTCACCCCGTTGCGGGGATTCAAACCACTGACATTTGATCAGCAAGCCCAAGGCTCAGTGTTTTAGACCACAGCGCCACCAGCGTCCCTTCCTAGATTTCTAAACAGGTACAAAAATGTGGTAAGCCTTTCCTCCCTAATTGGGAAGCAGGGTGCAGTTTGCGTGTTCAGACCCAGAAACCTCCCCCCCTAAATAAATTGATACTTGACTCAAATTTTGGTTTGGTTTTTGGCAGAATTTAGGTCACAACTTTATTGATTACAGAAAGTGAGTGGTTGCATAGGCTCTGGTTCGACTAGCTCCCAGCCATGCAGGTAGCGCTGACCCAGGGTTCCAGCATAGGTCAGCTAAGGGTGAACACCTGGATAAGCAGAAAGCCGGGAACAGGCTATCTCTGCCATCGAAATGTCCCCCTGGACTCAGGCACGGGCCCAACCCCCTCTCAGGGGTTAACCAAACCATCGAGTCCCTGGATTCCTTTAACAGAATACCCTTCACATAGGGATGGCGAGAGCGTTCTCCCATCCCTATCACCTGAACCAGAGCCTATCCGCAACCTTACAAGTGGTGACGATTTGCTAGGCGGCAAGCGAAACCCAAATGGCAACAGCCAATCAGCCAAGTGGGGAAAATTCCTTCTGTGCCCCTGTCCCAATGACAGACGACACACAATGGCATAGCAAGGTCAAGTGCACAAGCCCTAAAAGTAGGGAGAGGTGGGCGGGTGTTCCAAATGCATGTGCCGAAAGAGGAAGCTCTGGGTCACGTGCATGGGCTTAAGTAGGTCCCTCAATCCCTCCAGACTGTGTCCCATTGGCCAGATTGAACCCAGCACCGAAGGACCTTCCAATCCGGTGTTGTGGCTGACCAATCGAACCCACCCACAACACAGAATGTCAGATTCCAGGTCTCACCACAACACGTGCCCTCTTTTAGGGAGGACCTGATTTACCAGCTTACAAAGCCTTATGCACACTGCAGCAAATTCCCACTTAACATTGGTTTGCATGGCCTTATGAAGGGTCTGCAATGCAGAAATGCGATGCAGCTCCAATGGAAGGGAATTCCATAGCCATGGGGCCATCACAGAGAAGGCCCTCTTCCTCATGTACACCCACTTTACTGACTTAGAAGGTGGGCACACCAGGAGAGCAATCAAAACAGTACTTAAAGTGTGGGCATAGTGTTTCCCAAACTTTGGTCTCCAGCTGTTTTGGGACTACAACTCCCATCATCCCTAATTAGCAAGACCAGTTGTCAGGGATGATGGGAATTATAGTCCGAAAACAGCTGGAGACCAACATTTGGGAAACACTGGCGTAGACTGCCCAGTAAATAATTTGGGTCCAAACTGCTAAGGACTTTAAAAGTCAAACCAGTTCTTTAAAATTGGGTCCCAAAGCAAATCAGTCACCAGTGCAACTGAGACAATAAAGGTGTTACAGATGCAGAATGCCTCACTCTGAATAGTTGGGAGTGCAGCTGCGTCCTGGACCAGTTTCTATATGATCATTCAAGGTAGCCCCACACAGAGCACATAACAGTAGTCTAGTCTGGACATGACAACAGCATGAATCACTTTGGCAATATCAGCCATGTGCAACCTCTGGCATAAGTCATCTACCAGAACTGGGCATGAACCCAGACCGGAATAGATCTTGTAGTTTTTGTGTGACGAGAATACACCCATTTTCTCCCACATTTTTGTGGCAATTCCCCTCTTATCTGCTCCTGCTAACTGGTTGTGTCCTGGGCAAGTGGCAGTCTCAGTACTAAAGACCACCAAGATATCTGAGTTAAGACACACTGATTCCTAGGAATCTGAAGACATCACATCCGCGCGCCTGCACATGCCTGTGAGAGAGTCAGCCCCTACTTAGCACAACAAGACTTGCTGCAAACTTGCAGAGGTTTGCACTGTACCTCTTTAAAATCAATGTTTCTCTGCAGCCACAACTAGCAAACTTTATTTAAATAAAAAAATAAGATTCTTAGAAATCCAATAGCATCATCAGATTCATAACAAAAAGCAGGTATGCATGCTTAGCAGTACAACTGTATCCACACATGTTTATGACCCTTTCCTTAAATTTGGGCATTATGCTCAGACTGCCTTTAGGTATGCATATTTCTTTATCTTAGCGTTTCATCAAGCAACGCCTGCCAAGAAAACCATATGTTCCCATTTCTGTTAACCAGAGTGTTCCTTATGTTCCTTGTTGCTGAAATCATTCATTTGCTCTTGTAAGTTATATGAAGCAGAGACCTGGGCTCCTGTTTGCCTGCTTTTTTTTCTGTAGATGGGACGCTTGGATGGAAATATTGTACTTCGGAGGTACTATTAATATTAAAAGCAGTGCCTTAAGAACTGCTGCCATTTCTAAAGTTAAAATTGTATTGATATTTCAGACACCACATGCTTAGAAACCGAAAAGGAACATTCTGGCAAGAATAAAAGAATGAAAATAACAATAGCAGAGCCAGTGTGGTGTAGTGGTTAAGAGTGGTAGACTCGTAATCTGGGGAACCGGGTTTGCGTCTCCGCTCCTCCACATGCAGCTGCTGGGTGACCTTGGGCTAGTCACACTTCTTTGAAGTCTCTCAGCCCCACTCACCTCACAGAGTGTTTGTTGTGGGGGAGGAAGGGAAAGGAGAATGTTAGCCGCTTTGAGACTCCTTCGGGTAGTGAAAAGCGGGATATCAAATCCAAACTCCTCTTCTCATTATATCCCCAGTCTCAGTCTCCACTCAAATACTCACAGGGGAAGATAATTTAACGTACTCAACCACACGTTAGCAAAATAAATATAATCCCTTACTTTGTTTTGTCCACTTAGCATGTTAAGTAGACACAGACCATTTGTGTTGTTTAACACCTGCATAAATAAGAAAGAACAAATTTTGTTAATATTTTTATTTTTATTTTTCTGTATCTGACTTGCCTACCCCCCAATCCGTTAGAATGTCTATCTTTCATTTCTCAATATCTCTTTGCTATCATTTCAGGTGCAGTCGTTTCAATGCATTTCCCCCACAATAGGTGGGGGACCCCTGACCATTAGGTCCAGCTGCAGATGACTCTGGGGTTGCGGCGCTCATCTCGCTTTATTGGCCGAGGGAGCCGGCGTACTTGACTAAGCCGCTTTTGGCGAACCAGAGCAGCGCATGGAAACACCGTTTACCTTCCCGCCGGAGTGGTACCTATTTATCTGCTTGCATTTTGACATGCTTTCGAACTGCTAGGTTGGCAGGAGCAGGGACCGAGCAATGGGAGCTCGCCCCATCGCAGGGAATCAAACCGCCAACCTTCTGATCGGCAAGCCTTAGGCTCCGTGGTTTAGACCACAGTGCCACCTGCGTCCCCACAATAGGTGATGCTAATTGTGTCAGGAGAGATCAATGAAACATGCTGTATTCTTGAACTTACAATAAAGAGATATATGTTGTTCTCATGTGTTGCATTGCTTTTCTCCCTGGCTCCATCACCGAGGTAAGGAGGTCTCTCCAGTTTCTGTCCTTTAACCATCAGCATTTGAGAAATCCACAATCAAGACAAGGTCCAGTTTCACTTTGTAATATGACTTCTGCAAGACTTTGAAACATACCAAGTTGGTGGAGGTTGGGGTGAGCAGACCATCAAGCATGGCCAATGGTCAGGGATCCCCAATGGACATTGTAGTCCAAAACATTTGGAGGCCATCTGGTTGAAGGAGGTTGAAAATGCTTGTTTTACTTCTGAAACGTTTACACTGAGATATAAACTTCACTCCAGATTTGAAAGATCTCAGCTTTGTTTTAACTTGGATTTAAATGGATGCCTTTTTGGGTATTTCCCACAGTTCGTTATGAGTAAACAAATGGTCTAATGTAGCTCAATGACTATGGAGTCCAATGACTATGGGATTTCTGTTCCTCCACCAAGGTCTTATCTCTCTCAACCACCTTTAGAGTTTTGTCTGATTACACAATTATTTGAAGATTCTTTTGAGGGTTGGTTTGGTTTTTCTTTTTCTTTTTCATGTAATGAATAAACAGTTTGTTGAATGGTCACAAGGGAACAACCCAGGGATGTTATTGTGGGAACAAACAGAACTGGTCACTGAAAGTAATGTTCAGGGAGAATGCTCTAATGAAAGTTCTGGGGGTTGAAAGTCTCGTTGTGATAAGACCTAATGCATTACAATAAATTGCTGTTTCTTGCCAAAAGCTCTATTCTGATTTAAATATCCTAAGCCCTTTCAAGTGAGGAATAATTTGATCTGTATGCTATTTTCATCTTGGCGCTCTTTTGAAAAGAGACAAATTGTTATAAATTATATGTAATGTTGCACTCGTTTGATTGATTGCTGAGGAAATCAAGCTATTTCACGTAGATGTTTTTTGTGTGGATTGGACCGTATTCCCAGAAATAAGACAAACACTTCCCACTGAGCCTTTCAATTCCTGTTGCTTGTCTCGAGTCTACTGGGATTATGATTTTTTAATCATCCTACCACCCCCATTTCTCCACAGGATACCCTCGTTTTATTTTGCAGGTCTGCCAATGAACAGAAGTAGTCGTTGAGACGCTAATAATATATATTCCAGAGTTTAATTTACCTACAGGAAAGCAGATTATCATGGGCAGATTTGATAAGCAAGCAGGTATTTAAGATTTAATAGATCTTTTCTTTGGCCACCTCATGAGAAGAGAAGACTCCCTGGAAAAGACACTGATGTTGGGAAAGATGGAGGGCACAAGGAGAAGGGGACGACAGACGATGAGATGGTTGGACAGTGTTCTCGAAGCGACTGGCATGAGTTTGGCCAAAATGCAGGAGGCAGTGGAGGTTAGGGGTGCCTGGCGTGCTCTGGTCCATGGGGTCATGAAGAGTCGGACACGACTGAACAACAACAAAACCATCTGAAATGGTTGATTATATTGGGCAATTTATTACCACTGCCCTGGTGTATTATACTAAGGAGCATATATTTTAGGTAATATGTGTATTGCATTTTTTATAAAACAAAACAAAATCTAGGCTATGGTGTTATTGGCAGAGTTGATATGCAAAAAAGGAAGGAAAGCTGCGATGATCAAAAAGGAAGGAACAGGAAAAGAATAACAACGAATTGGAACTAGACTGTCTTGAACCCATGAAAGAATCTCCACTGGAGCACAAGAACATTGTAAAACAAACTAAAATTGAGGTGTTTGTCCCACAAAGGTGGTAGTCCAGGGAATAGTGGGATCCAGCAGCATTGAAACAATGTGATGTTTTCAGTAAAAGAGTTTTCCATGTGATATAAATTGTTATTTCTGGCCGAATTGTGTCCAGGCAGAAATAAAACAGAGGCACACACACAAACAAACTAATCTGCCTTCTGTCAAGAAGATAAGCATGCCAAAGTTGCAGTATCTGAAAACCAAGGATGTTGTGGTGAGCTTCTTAGAGCATTGTAAAAATAAATCAAAATTATATTATAGTTTACAAGTTTCAATTACATTACAATGCCATCTTTGGAATATGTCATCAAAGGGTTGTTCTGTTGTGAATACATATTATCGATCTAACTAATTCCAGAGCGACTTTCAGAATTTATCAGAAGAGACACAGTCCTTAACAAAATCTAGTCAATAGTGATAATGCTGCCTTTGTACGGTCCATTTGTTTTCTCAACATATAACGAAATACCAAAACAATTACAACGAGGAGCGGATAACCATGTTGTATAATATAACTGTCAGACAGCTTGTGTTCTGCTTAAAAAACAAACTATTTCACAGAAAAGCTCTTTATGCAGCTTAACCGTTTGCCATTTCAAAAGCAAGTTTGACAAAAGAACTCTGCTGGAGGAAAATACTCAAAATATGAAGATCAGTCCAAATGTCTGGTGATAGTAGAGGCTGTGTACATGGCATTTATGAACGCTTTTGGCAGAGTCTAAGCATTGTGGTAGCCAGGGGCGTAGCAAGTTAAATTGGTACTCGGGGGCAAAAAAAAAAAAATTGTCACACCCCCCCCCCCAGGCATGGGAAGGTCAGGTGGTACCCGGTGCGGAAAATTTATTGTCACCCCCCCCATTGATTCTTCCCCCCCCCCCGAAAAATGGTTTTACGTTATTTCATATTTTCTTACAAAGGAATAATAACAAGTACTAAGAATAAAAAACTTTTATTTATATCCCACCCTCCCCGGCCAAAGTCAGGCTCAGGGTGGCTAACATCAGATACATAACATTGGTATAAAATCAAACAATAATTAAATTACCTCCTAAAAACATCTCAAAATCAAATTAAAGTCTAATTAGATGGCTTTCCACAGGGTTAGTAAGTGTTCTCTGAACTGTAATTTCAGCCTTCATGACATAGGAAAACAGCCAAGTGAACAGCTATTTTGGTGGAGGAGGGTCAAGATATTAACCGATATGCATGAAATTTCATATATAGCTATATAATCCCTAGTATAGTAAGATAAGACCTTCGGAGCAGGCATTTTCAAAAAAAAAATCGAAAAAAAATCAATTTTTTTTCAAAAAAAAATTGTTCCTTGATAATTTGTCACCCCTCCATTATGGAACCCGGGGTCGACCACCCCCCTCACCCCCTTGCTATGCCCCTGGTGGCAGCACTTATAAAAGTACAAGTTCCACAGAATGAAGCGATCGAATAGGCATGTAAGGGGTTAAGGCGGTCCATTAAGTAAGCTGGTCCCAGGCTGTTTAGGGATTTATAAATCAACAGTAATATCTTGACCTTGGCTTGGTAACAAATTTCCAGCCAGTGCAGATCTTGGAGTACTGGGGTAATATGCTGATGGACTCACACTCATGTCAGGAATCGTGCTGCATGATGATGATGATGATGATGATGATGATGATGATGATATGCAGCCCATCTGACTAGGTTTCCCTAGCCACTCTGGATGGCTCCCGACAATGTATTAAAAAAACAATAAAACATCAACCATTAAAAACTTCCCTGAACAGGCTGCCTTCAGGTGTCTTCTAAAAGTCAGATAGTTGTTATCTGTTTGACATCTGATGGGAGGGCGTTCCACAGGGCGGGTGCCACTACCGAGAAGGCCTTCTGCCTGGTTCCCTGTAACTTCACTTCTCGCACTGAGGGAACCATCAGATGGCTCTTGGTGCTGGATCTCAATGTCTGGGCCGAACGATGGGGGTGGAGGCTCTCCTTCAGGTATACAAGGCCAAGGCCATTTAGAGCTTTAAAGGTCAACACCAACACTTGGAATTGTGCTAAGAAATGGGAGCCAGTGTAGATCCTTTAGGACTGATGTTACATGGTTCCAGCAGCTGCTCTCAATCGCCTGTCTAGCTGCTGCATTCTGGATTAGTTCTCATTTCCAAGTCTCCTTCAGAGGTAGCCCCACATAAAGTGCATTGCAGGATTCCAAGTGGGAAATAACTAGAGCATGCACCACTCTGGCAAGACTGTGTGCAGGCAAGTAGGGTTTCAGTCAGTGTACCAAATGGAGCTGGTAAACAGCCACCCTGGACACAGAATTAATCTGTGCCTCCATGGACAGCTGTGAGTCCAAAATGACCCATAGGCTGTGCACACCTGATCCTTTACCCCATTCAGGACCAGGGAGTCTCTCACACTTGCCCGTCTTCTGTCCCTCAGAAGCATCTGGATCAGTCACAAGGGAAGCCTCACAAAGAGTGTATTGCAGCGATCCTGTTTTGAAGTTAGGATGACCCTGGTTTCTACCAGCAGGGCAAAAAGAAAAACCCTTAACTTTTAAAGGGAGAAACATACCTTAAGAGGATAAATTGATTAAGATAATGTTGGACTTGAGTGAATTCCCCCTCCCCCCCGGGCTTCCGCTTCCGGCACGGACTGGTATGGTCGGAATTCCATCTGCTCCCGACCTCCATGGGGAATTTTGAGGCTGTTTTGGGAGTATGCAGCCTCCCAACCTTCCCAGGCATGTGGGAAGGGCAGCTCGCCCACGGTGCTCCAAAACCTGCTCTGACCCTTAGGGAAAATGGGCAGGGGAGTCAGGGCGGATAGCCCCCCTGAGGTTCGGCACTCCTGTGACCGGCCTGTCCGTCCGGGATTCCCAACGCTAAGAAATATAAATTAGTGAGTCGCCTTGGGCATGCTTCAAACGAAAGAGGAGAAAGTATTTTGCTAAAGAATCCAGCCACTGTTTGAAAAGAAGAGGATGAGAATTTACGACTATCGGTATGTGAAATATGTGATGGGACAGAAGGGGGGGAGGAGCCCTGGACTATGTGATTGTATGATTTTATATTGGGCAAATACCCCCCAGAAGACCCAACGTTTATATAACAAGTGAGATTTGAATGATTGAAAACTGAGAATGGAGGAGAACATATGAACTATAACCTATAAATGTGTGAAGTACGAAATGAATCCCTTGGACATTGACGGACTTTAATTGGAAGAATTTGGTTGACTGCCAAGAAATGACGCAGTTAGAATTATGCCCGGACTGCAACGTGAGATCGTAGGAGGGACAAGGCTGCATTTCTTTTTCTTTTTACGTGATTTATAAGTGAGACGGCTAACCTCCAAAGATTTATAACTTGGTGCAGATCGGGACTTTTAAAAGTGGAAAATATACGAAATATAATAAAGAAGAAAATGGCGACTGTACAAATACGACTTTTGGATTTCAACCAGCAAAACGAAAGAAGGAATGTGGAGTACAGACTTAAAATCACACAGTGATACTGCTTGTTTGGACTTATCTTACTTGTTGGATATATCAGCGGCTGTGAAAACACTGGAAGAGAAAGCAAAGCAATAATTTATGATGATAGAGCCTCCGGAATTTGAAGCATGGGAAGCCTTAAATAAAATTTAAAGTAATAATTTGGACAATTTGGAACCTTTTTTTGTTTTATAATTGGAGAAATAATTTGGAATGTAATTTGGAATGTTTCATATGATATTGTTTTATTGGAAACCACAATAAATATGATTTGTAAAAAAAAAAAAGAATTCCCCCTCCCCCCCTCTTAAATTAGATTTTGCTTAGCATAGATCCCGTAAGTCATTATCACAGCAAAGTAACATATTAATTATGCAATTACTGTGTTTCGGAATACTCTTTTACCTGCATTTTCTTCACGCAAAACACGTCTCATCAATTAAATGAAACAAAAGGGGAGAGAAAAGATAATAATCCCGGTGTTTCATCCTTGACCTACAGAGATTAAATATTGCCTGTGTCATTTCCCTAACCCTTTCCATTAATACATATACACAATGAATGGATCTCTATTAAATATTTCTCTAGAGGAGACAGCTCACTCCCCTTCAGCTGTTAAATATGACACTTTTGTGTGGCATGTGCTTTCCTTGATGGAAAGAACAGGGTAGGTTAAGAAGATATTCTGTATCGGATCCACTTATTGGTGGAACGGCAAACCTCTTTCCTTCAAACCTCAGATGGGAGAAAGTGGAGGAATTAACTGTCATTTGGAACAATTTTCTGTCCTTGTGTGTTCTGCGAGGATGTGTAATTCTGTGAAATCATGGGCTTAACTTGTTCTGTCAACATTCAGGATCTAAAAAAAAAACCAGGACCAAAAACACTGAAGGAGATAAGATAGACCATCTTTTTCCTCGTAGGAGCTGGATCTGTAGATTCTCTCCTCAGCCAAGCTAGCTCTCCTCAGATTAAAAAACATTTCCATGAGTTTCACAAGGAAAACAATTTTAAATGTACACTTTTATTCCATGATAGTTTGCTAGCATTTTTCTACCATTTGTAAGAGATAAATTTTACCTCCATTGGGGGGCCCAGTGTTCTATCATTAATAAAGTACTTTTTATGTCAATCTTAGGGAAACTCATTTTTGTTCAGAAGCAGGGGAAAAAGGGGAAATCTGTTATTTCAAGAAGCACTTATGCTTTTCTCAAGGCCCAGCAAAATGTTGAGAAGAGCAATGCTTGTTCTCGGCTCCAATAAATAAAAACAGAGAGCCAAGAAATGTATCACCAAAATCAGCAGGAGAAGTCGATTTTCTGACAGTTTCATAAACTGTTGGATGGCATTTAAATATTGAGAACCGTAAGGCCCAGACTCACATGCTGTGAAGTCTTCATAACGTTAAATGCTAATATCCATAAAAAGACAACAGCTTCAACCATTTATGAATTGCTATTCATAAGCCCTTTCGCTCGACTATTATTGCTGCTTTCATGTTCAAAACCTGAGAATGTTTTGATTTCTGCATTTCATTTTATCTCCACAAAGCATTTTGATTTCACTTGTCCCACTTTCTGACTTTCATTAAACAGTGACAAAAGTCTAAAGGCTTAGTTTAGAATTTGCTAGGTAGATTAAAATATATATATAACTACGGGAGGGAATGCAAGGATAGGTTATTTTTCTGTTCTTTTGTAATACAGCGCAGCCTACCTAATGCTTGTTAAATAGGTGTGTTATGGGTTTCTTTTAAACCCCACAGCAAATCATGAATATACTTAGTTTTCTAATGAAACTATCTGCAAATACACACATACATACAAACTTCTGGATATCTTATAATGTGCCCAAGACAGCTCATACTAGGAAGAGGGGGTAATTGCTGTCATCCTGCAATAAGAATGATAATGACAATAATTTTATTATTTGCACCCCACCCATCTGACTGGATTGCCCCAGCCACTCTGGGCGGCTTCCGGAATTTACAAAATAAATAAATAAAACATTAAACACTAACAACTTCCCTATACAATGGAAAGGATATGGTTGTTTACAACGAACATCGATACTCTGGTTGCATCTGTCCACTGGTGAATTTAGAGCAATATGTTGTGATGAGTTTGAAAACCAGCACAGGAGGATGATCAAAATACTCATGCGCTACTCCTTAAAAACAGTCAGGTATTTTGTGTTTTTAATGATTGTGTTATGTAATCTTGTAGGATGTGTGTGACAGTACGGATTATGAATACTTGAATAAATAAAAACAAATCGGTAATCTGTGCTAATTTATTGGTCTCACAGACTTTTTGTGGGGCTAATTTCATTCAGCAAGATCATAACTGTAAGACCGCACACTATCAATGGCATGGTTCCATGTTTTGTTTTGTTTTTAAGTATTATCTTAATTGCTTTGTTTCTTTGTAGAGATCACATCATTTGTAGGTGATAATCACATCAAGTTAAGAATCAAAAGCTTGGGAGAGGAAAATGTCTTTGCTTGGCATCAGGCTCCTTGGGGAAAGCATTCCATAATGAAAGGTCCACCATTAGAAGGTCCCAAAATCTCATTGCCACTTTCCACAACTCCATTGGAGGGGGGACATGGTGAAGAGGCTCTATTAACCATTTTAGAGTCTGGGTAGGTTCATGGTGTGGCAATGTCCAGGGAGGCAGGAGAAGATAGATTGTTTATTGATATCCTTCCTAACTTGCACTAGCAAGTTTCTTTACTTAGCAGAGTTTCATATTCCCCTTTTAAATGCACAGCATGTAGCTGGTTGCAGGCTTGTGTATGCTTCTCACTATTAGGTTCCTGGTAAGTTCCATTATATCCCACTTAAAAGAATAAACATGCCACAATCTTGTGTAAAGTATATAAAAGAAGTTTACTCACATTCAGTTCACAGTTGGATTCCTGAAGGCAGTCTTAGTTACAAAGTATATACATGTGGATCTATCCCATATGGGGATAATCCCAGTGTCTTCTAGTGGCTGGAAGCATCTCTAGCTAGAAAAGCTGCTCCAATGATGGAGGAAGTCAAAGAGAGAGTGCTGCGTGCCTTGTCCTTTTGTTACCTGGACAGGTAAGGTCATGCCCACCTCTAGCCACATGCAAAGAAAGTATTTCCCAGCCAGGAGGAAACAGGACGTTTTTGACTGGCTGGACCAAACATTCCACTGCATGTCCATTCTAGGAAAACAAGGAATGTTGTACTTGACTGCTACTTGTGCCTCACATCCCACACATCTGAGAGGAGGCAGCCCTTGTGTCCCAAGTCACATAAGGCTTTACAGTTGTGTATAAAGAAGAACAGTTATGCCTGCTCCCACAGCCAACTCTGCCATGACCCATCTGTGCCATTGTCTACACCAGCGTTTCCTAAACTTGGGTCTCCAGCGGTTTTTGGACTACAATTCCTATCATCCCTGACCACTGGTCCTGCCAGCTAGGGATCATGGGAGTTGTAGTCCAAAAACAGCTGGAGAACCACATTTGAGAAACCCTGGTCTACATGTAAGGTTGTAAGGTGTGAAGTGTGAAGCTTTCTGTATGTGTGCAGAAACCTTACAACAGCAATGTTTGGTGTGGGGAACCAGCACACATACAGCAGCTTCTGCATACCAGACCTTGAGGGTTGTATCCAATGCTAGTCTTACATGGAGTAGACTTGTTGAAATTAATACAGTCATACCTCATGTTATGGCTGCTGCGGGTTACGTCTTTTCAGGTTGCGCTCCGTGCTGAATCCGGAACTACAGTACCGGAACGGGTTACTTCCAGGTTTCGGTGCACTCGCATGCGCAAAAGCGCTAAATCACACTTTGCAGAAGCGCCCAATTACGTCATGCGTGTGCGCAGACACGGCTCTGTGTGATACGAACGCTGCGGGTTGTGGGCGTGCCTCCGTCACGGATTATGTCCGCAACCCGAGCGTCCATTGTAGTCATGATTAAGTTGGAGCCCTTAATTTCAATTGGTCTGCTCTGAGTAAAATTCAGTTGGTCGCCATCCTCATATGGATAGTCACAGGACCAGATGACTGGGGCTGTGATGGAGAAGCCAGAGAGTGAGGCCCCACTTTCCCCCTCAGTTGTAGCCATATTTGAAATTATGTGTTCAGTCACCACACCTACGTTTTGCAACAAGATTAACTCTGTTATATATGACTCCATTCTCTCCGATACGTTTTGACATTGAGTAAGCAGTTTCCTCTTTCGCCACACTGACCTCCAGGAATTTTGTCCCTTTTGGTCACAGCCTGCATATTTCCTGAGGTCAACGGATGCTATCCCTTTCAAGTTGTTTAAATATGATATCCTGCTTCCACAACGTAAGAGTTGTCAAAGCAGCAACTGACCTGAACATTCCCACAGATGAATGTTTGGTGGTTTTGGAGTTAGGGGGGAACGGAGAAACCCATCCTGAAGATGAGGAGGGGGCAATGTTTGGGTGAGGAAGAACTTTTGGTAGAGATGATAATAGTAAGCTTACAATGGTATGAGAAGATCCAAGGGCTTTGTATTTTTTATATTTAATCAAAGTTATTGAAAGGTAGAAAAAAGTGCCTTGGGAGCCTTTTATGAAATAAAATGTAAAATGACTTTCTTCAAATCCATCTCCATCTCCAGAAGTCACCAAATCCACCACCAACACCTTGGTCAACAAAGCTCTGACCAAGGTTGGGGGAACTTTTGCATAGTTCTAGATAGATGAACCAATAAACTGTATTTTGCTCACCATAATGGTCTTTAGTCTATATACAACTATGCAAAATTAAAAGTGAGTGTGTGTGTGTGCGTGTGTGTGTGCGTGCGTGCGTGCGTGCGTGCGTGCGTGCGTGTGTGCCTGTGCCTGTGCCTGTGCCTGTGCCTGTGCCTGTGCCTGTGCCTGTGCCTGTGCCTGTGCCTGTGCCTGTGTAGGATGAAAACCAGGATGGCGAAAGTCTGGAGAAATTCCAGGAGGCCAACATTTTGGGGAGGACACATTCACACAGAGAGAATGGTTTGGGGCCAGCATTTGTCTGTTAGTATGTGTCAGGGACTGGACTGAGGAGGAATTATGGGGGCCACCCCCCTTCCCCTGTTCCTTACAGAGAACAGGAGGACAGTATAGATTTAGAACAGTGGCTTGCAGAAGGACATTCAGAGGCTGCAGAGGGCAGAAGCTGGGAAATATTGGAAGAGGAACAGCAGGAAGAAGAAGAAGCACCAGGGGAGAGACAGCTGACTGAACTCAGTGTCTTTGGAAAGCATTCCTGACCCCCTCTTCCAGGACCAGGTGGGCAGAAGCGATTTCAGACATCTGGGCATGCGCAGAAGCAATTTCCGGAGCTGCAGAAAAGAGTCCCCGTGCTGTGCTGTGCCGGTTTAGCGCAGTGCGCAGGGACCCACTGAGTGGGCAGCTCAGTTTGGGGGCGGCTCATTGGCTGGTTAAGCGATCCTCATGGGCCGCTTCTGGCCCATGGGTCTTAGGTTGCTGACCTCTGGCATTGAGGGTATTAGAACATACAGCTCAGAGGCAGAAAGCTCAGATTAGCTGGTGCAGGAGTGATGTAGAATAGGGGAGACGAAAGAGGGGTGGAACTTTACTTGGAGCAACGCCATTATTAGGGAAGGCTGCATTCCTTCATTGCTCTCTGTGAATTATTGAATAAATTGCTAGGTAAGAACTTTGATAGTTTCTCTGATTCTTGGCTGCCACCGTGGGAGGGATCTGATTCACCGTAACCTGACAGTATGGTTCATTTAGAGGTCAGGACCCTGGCATCGGTTATCAATTGTTACACCATTCTGACCATGTTTTCCAGTTGGGGTTGTCTACAAGCTGTTCAGTTGGATACTGGAAAGTGAAGGGGATGTGCACTAAAAATGATTGATAAATGGGAACGCAAATAAGCACTACACAAGCAAATCAGGGTGAACGCTCATTGTCATATAATCTCCTAGGAAACAAACCAGAACAAATGCTTAATAAAGTCTGGATCTAGCTACCACATAAGCTTTGTGCAAGCAGATCACGGTCAATGCTCAATAAACAGTTCTTCGAGAGGAGTTCTGGATGACTTTGCTTTGTTCCCCGCCTCTAATATAACATTAACAACTTGGAGGCAAAGTTATAGTACGAGTACTTCAGTTCAATTGTGAATTGTACTTTACTAAGCTCCCTCACTAAATTCAGGTCAGCCACTTTGCATTAGGGATTGCAATCCATAAAGTATGTTACAAAAAGAGATTGAATCAAGCAATGGAAAACTCCCACTGACATTTAGTGACCCAATTTTTCAAACTTTCAGCCATTTGAGACTTAAGCACGGAAAGTCCATTTTGTATGAATCACTATACTTTCTAGAGGGGTAGCTCTGTTCATCTTTTACTGCAAAAACAACAGTCTTCTGAGAAATAATAGTAACATGCATGTGTTACTACTACAAGTCACTTTGTCATAATTATATTAACTGCATAAGTGTACATGGACTAAAGTCTACAGGAGAAGTACTAATTTTAATTTCTTAACCCTGGTTAAGGTATCATGCATGGGCAACAAGCTTGTGCATTCTTCCCCCAACCATCTCTTCCACTGGCATGACGAATCAACCCTCCTCCTTTTCCTTCTAGCTATGGTTTCACATTACACCCGCACCCACCCAAACAATGGTTAACTCAGACTATAGTCTCACTTAACCAGGGTTTGAAAATCACCCCAAGGCATGGTTAAGAAAGAAATTATCATTAAGCGATCAAACCCAAGTGTATGAAACCTGTTCTATAATACAAACAACCAGTAAACTTCATGAACGAGCAGCAGGTCAAACCCATAGCTTTATACTCAGTGGCAGCTGGGAAGATGAGTCTAAGGGTAATAATAACCTTTGTTGAGCAGCAACTGAGGGCAGAGGGGCCTCATGCCTTCTTGGGTGTGTTTCATAGGGAAACATAGACAGGTGCAATTTTCTGCATCTTCATGCAAATAGCACATAGTTGCTGACTGGTCTGTTTCTAGCATGATGTAATCATTGGTCCATTCTAGAAATGGTGAGTAGCCTCACAAATCATGGTGGACAGGATTAAGCTAATAAGCCTTGTCAGCAGAAGCGATAGATAGATAGATAGATAGATGATAGATAGATAGATAGATAGATACTTTATTGTCATTGTACGTAGTACAACGAACTTGAATGCCATCCCACATTTACAGCCACATATACACATTTATACATTTACAGCCACACATATGCATACATACCAAGCAAGAACTTCTGCTGAACCAATTGGCTTTTTATCTTCTCTCCTTCCCCTGTGCCTCCCACAATTAGCTAAGGTGATCAGCTGGACTCCTGGAACAACACATGAGGGGGAAGGAGAGGGCAGTTCAGACAACTGAATGATCTGCTTAGTGCTATGTTGAATTCCTCCTAGTGCTTCTCTTATCACTCATACCTTTGTTCCCACCAGATGATGTCCACCAATAAGAGTATGGCAGGGGTCAGCAAACTTTTTCACTGGGGGCTGGTCCACTGTCTCTCAGACCTTTGAGGGGGGGCGGACTATTTTTTGGGGGGGGGGAATGAACGAATTCCTATGGCCCACAAATAACCCAGAGATCCATTTTAAATAAAAGGACACATTCTACTAATGTAAAAACACGCTGATTCCTGGACCATCCGTGGGCCAGATTTAGAAGGCAATTGGGCCGGATCCAGCCCCTGGGCCTTAGTTTGCCTACCCATGGAGTCTGGGATCCCCATTCAGTAGTGGCAACTGCTTAGCATCTTCTACCTCAGCAGCTGCTACTGACTATACCACACTGACCCAATAATAGCTATTGAGTGTCGGTGTAGTTCCCTCACTGTGAGAAGCAAAGCTACAGGGAACCAGGCAGAGGGTTTTCTCGGTAGTGGTGCCTGCCCTGTGGAACGCCCTCCCATCAGAGGTCAAAGAGATAAACAACTACCTGACATTTAGAAAATACCTGAAGGCAGCCCTGTTTAGGGAAGTTTTTAATCTGTGATATTTTAATGTATTTTAATTTTTCTTGGCAGCTGCCCAGAGTGGCTGGGGAGACCCAGCCAGATGGGCGGGGTACAAATAAATTATTATTATTATTATTATTATTATTATTATTATTATTATTATTATTATTATTATTATTATTACATTAAATGAGACCTGCAGATGAATACTGGAGAGGGGAAAATGTTTTACATAGCATCCTATAATAAAATACCAGTAAAATACAGTGTATATCATCTCTGCACTTGTATCATATTTTACACTCCAGTACTGTGTTTCATTTCAAATTATTTACAAATTATTATTTTTTAATGGGCTATTCTCCTAGGGTCTTATTACAGCTCCTAGAGACCGGCCTCCCTGTTAAGTCCAGGAACAGAGACCAAATGCAGTGCATGTACAAATCAGCTTAGAGCATGTATTTTGTTTCCAGATGTGCTGAGGATGCAACACTAGCCTTTGAAAGGTTTTGTGTGAATTCCTATTACATCCTATTTGACAGGTTTGCCATCCCTGCTTTCCCATCTGACACTTGACAGAGCTATCCCGGCTACAGATTTTACTGAATACAGATCCACGCTGCACTGTTTTTTTGGTGAGATTAATTTTTTTTTTGCATGGCAGAAGTTGTTCAGGTGTCTTTGTATGGTGTCTTTGTGTGTTAGCCATAGCTGTCAACTTTCCCCTTTTTTGCGGGAAATTCCCTTATTCCAGCGCCATTTCCCACTGCAAAAAAAGGGGAATGTTGACAGCTATGGCCGTTTCCCAATGCAAAATAAAATAAAATAAAGGAATGTTGACAGCTATGGTAGCACCAATCCAACTTCCATCGTTGTGCGCGCTGTTGTGCCTTTTATTTTCACTGCCACTCTTGCCCTATAGTTAAACATTGCTAACATGTAAACAATGCTTACATGTTTACATGTCCCATGGACTGCAAGAAGATCAAACCTATCCATTCTTAAAGAAATCAGCCCTGAGTGCTCACTAGAAGGACAGATCCTGAAGTTGAGGCTCCAGTACTTTGGCCACCTCATGAGAAGAGAAGACTCCCTAGAAAAGACCCTGTTGTTGGGAAAGATGGAGGGCACAAGGAGAAGGGGACGACAGAGGATGAGATGGTTGGACAGTGTTCTTTAAGCTACTAACATGAGTTTGGCCAAACTGCGAGAGGCAGTGAAGGATAGGCGTGCCTGGCGTGCTCTGGTCCATGCAGTCACGAAGAGTTGGACACGACTGAATGACTGAACAACAACAACAAACAATGGACAACTGGAGCCTCAGGGGAGCTGACCAGCACAGCCCTAACCTGTCACCACACACCCAACTAATCAGATAGAGAGGGTGGGG
This sequence comes from Lacerta agilis, assembly GCF_009819535.1. Classification (NCBI taxonomy): domain Eukaryota; kingdom Metazoa; phylum Chordata; class Lepidosauria; order Squamata; family Lacertidae; genus Lacerta; species Lacerta agilis. The sequence continues at coordinate 60,752,405 of NC_046321.1, forward strand.
AAATCTTGACGGCAACAACAACGAAAGATGGAAGGAGGCAGGGGGAAGGGTGGGGCAGCTAAGAAAGGGAGTGAAATGGCTGTGTGCCTTGTCTGGGGCACTCCCAAAACTGGCAGCACTTGTGCCCTGACTGTTTCAAACGAAATTGCCAGTGATTGAACTTGGGACTTTCTACCATGCAGTTGGTCTCTAGCCCAAAACCAGGACATTGGGAACCACTTGCTTCCTAGACTCCAAGGTATAATAGCCCCTTTTCTATCACAGTCAAAATGCATGGTGCGCAGCATGAGCACTGCTTGCCAGGTCATGCCCCTGGAAGAGAAAGCAGTGAGGGATGTCTGCTTTACAACAAGCTCCCAACATCTCCGTACTTGCACCAAGGAAGGCAACTTTCAAATAGACATCTGATTCATTAACAGGAGGAAAAGCAGAGTGTTTGTAAATTTCCCTGCGATGGGAAAGGAATATTTTATGCACTCTTATTCCAAAAGTCATGTGTGTGTCCCGCAGAGCTAGTAAATCAGGTGTACATATATCTGTCTCTGACATATTTTCAATTCTGGTGAGAATAAGTCACAGTTTCAAAGTTGACTGCAGGAAGAGAAAAATTTTCTGACAAAGTACCTAGGGGTTATTTGGATAAAATGGGGGCATTGCATTCTTTTCTGCAGATTTAAGTGATTGCTGACTAGATTTTATGCCACCCCCCAAAAGGGTGGGTAAATCTTCTCTAGAAGAAAATCATAAGGAAGAAATGTTTGCACTGTACTTTTGAGAGAGAGCAATACACACAGGTTTAGTCTCAAAGCTTAACTCGCGACCTTGCTGCAAAGTAAATTAAGGGCCTCCTTAGTTCAGATCAAAGCTCCATTTAATCCCATATCCAGTTTCAACAAGCACTAATCAGATTACTCTGGGAAATGTGAAAGCAATGATCACCTTCTCTCATTTGTCTCCTGAATCTTGTATTCACTTGGGGAGCGCCACAGCTCTGAATTACAAGGTGAATAGGGTTGATTCAGGTGAGAAAAGCTTTGGAAATCTACAATGAAGTTTACAGCATGTTATAATATTAAAGAAAATATACTTAAGTTGCAGTATAGGTGGTACCTGACACCATCAAGGCTTTCCAAAATGTATAAAAGTATTGTTAATAACTGCTGGCAATGTAGTGAAAGCAATGGAGACATGTACCACATGAAGTGGTCTTGTAAAAGGAAACTTGTATATGAGGAACTTAAAAAAAAAACTTTTTGGGTTAACTTTCTTTAAAAAGCCAGAGGCTTTCCTTCTAAGTATTATAGGAAAAGATATTATGGGAAAGAAAAGTAAGAGATATATTTCTATATGCCACAGCAGCAGCATGAACCCTGATAGCGATGAATTGGAAGGGGAGAAATATCCCAACGATAAAGGATTGGCAAGATAAGCTACAGGAATATGCAGAAATGGATCAGTTAACGAATAGTTTAAGAGGAAACACAAGACAAGCTTTTTTGCCAAAATGGGGAAAGTATAGAAAATATCTACAAAGCAGTAACAATGGTATAAAGTCTATGGCGGCCTTTGAGTGACCCTGGAGTTTCAAAATCTGAAGGAGACGAGTCAAGGTTAAGTCCTGTTTTAAGAATGTATTAGAAAGTTTATAAAGGAGAAACAATGTTGAGTACATTTGCAAGTAGAAAAGGATTGTTCATCGAGAAATGACAGGAAGTCTAAATAATTGTGGGTTTGTTTTGGTATTTGGTTGAGCAGAGGTGGGGGTTCCCCCCTCTTTTTCCTTTTTGGCTTTTGAGTGGTCTTTATTTTGTATTTATTTTTAGTTTTGGTTTTGTTGAGAAGCTACTGAAATGTAAAATATATGTATATACCAATATATGTATACAAATTGTACTTTTATCTGTTCTAAAATTAGCAATTGGTACTTTATGTTTGTTGTATGTTGTTAAGTTTTGCAATAAAGTTAAAAAAAAGATCACCCTCTCTCATTTGTCTCCTGAATCTTGTATTCACTTGGGGTGTGCCACAGCTCTGAATTACAAAGTGAATAAGGTTGATTCAGGTGAGGTTTTCACGTCCTTGAGTTGGATTGGGTTGTTAGCAAAGCATCCCAAGGCATAGAAGGAACTCTCCAAGGTCCTGAATAGATCTGTGGACTTGAGTGTTTAAAACAACCACTTCATTTTGTCAAAGAGAAATCTAGGTGAGATGGGAAATTTCCTGAACCTATGTGGGGAGGGTGGGGAGAGATGGGGGTAGATTCATTTTTGACTGACAAATCTAGGTTTTAATCACAATCTGTTATTTTCTCAGAGCATTCCAATCATTGTGATTTGGGTGAGGGATGTTAAAACTCTGTTTCTGTGGATCTATGCAGAAAAGAACCCATTTTAGAAAGTTTTAGTGGTTGGCACTGAATTAATACATTTCAGTTGTAAAATTATTTCTCTCCTCCCTATGTTTTTGCCCCATCAAAATCATTGCTGATCGGCAAGCCCAAGGCTCAGTGGTTTACACCACAGCGCCACCCGTGTAGAGATGCCCTAATTGCCGACACACCTGGAAAGAGACTCTCACACCAGCAATTTGGAGAAAGGTTATGCTTATTCAAATATAACAAAACCTGAGGCTCTGCAAACCAATAACCTAATTCTAGAATATAGTCCAGGCAGGGAAGCTGCCTAATTGAGGGTTAAATTCCCTCATGAGTCATAGGCAGCTTGACATGCTTCGCCTGTGGTGTTGGAAGAAAGAATTGGAAGGAAACGCTCCCTGGGAATCTGGTCTTGGCATGTACTTCAGTCTTCACTCCAGGGCACATATCAAGAATAAGGGCATCGCCAATGATCACCCTCTGTCATCAAAAAAGTGCGCCAGAAGTGGACTTCTGCTGAAACAATACAAATAACCAATTATTGTTTCCTGCTGGCCCTCTTTTGTGTAGAAAGGAGAAATATAAAAACAAGCACCCATGAAATCAATAGTGCTTCTTCAAACTGAACCTGCTAATTCCACCCACTCGCACCTCTCTCCTTTCCTTCCCTCATTCTGCTTTAAGATGCAATCACAGTTGCTTTTGTGTCCAAAGATACTTAAACCCATTGTAAATATCACCCCTTTTGTAGTTACCTTGCCATAAACATGTCAGAAACTACTAATGGAAAATATTAAAAGACTCCATGAGGTGAATATACCCACGACTCCTTAATTTTTGCTGGCACCAAAAGTACAAATCTAATTGAACTGAGCTTACTGATAAGTAAATTTTATTAGGAACCCAGAATTTCAAAGCTATCCACAGAAGTATATTTCTTTCTTTCCTAAAAAATGTAATTACCCACTGTGCAACAAATTAAATGTTTCCTTCATTGGGTTACTGCCTAAGGAAGACGTACTCCCTACCAAGGAGTTTAGAGGGCTCTAGCCAGAGCTATATTAAGACCAGGCTCAATAAAAATATGTCAGTCAACTTTTTTGAAGAAGGGCACAAGGGACTATTTAGTTCCCAACAAATAGATTTTTCAAGGATAATACGTGACACAGGCTTAATCCCTTTTCATCCACTTATCTTAGAAAATAATACAAAATATATTCCTCATTTTTATAGTTGGTTTGTGGATTTAAAGAAATGACTCTGAATTAACTAAACTAGGACCAGTATGTATCATATATAAAGCCATATCATGTCATGAACATGATTTCCCTCGAAGAAACCAAGGATTTGTACTGGGAGTTTTTAGATGACTCCTATTGCCCCCACAGAGCTACAATTCCAGGAGTCCCGTAAGAATGACCTATTGTTAAAACACTCTGGAAATTGTAACTCCCTGAGGGTCAATTTTGGAGAACAGTACTGGGTGACTGTGTCTCAAGTCCTTGGTGGTTGATCTGTGAGGAGCCACAGGGCATGAATTTATCCATAGTACTACTACTACTACTAGTAGTAGTAGTAGTTATTAATAATACCCCTCCCATCTGGCTGGGGGTAGTCACAATGAAATCTCGGTCAAGATGCCAGTATATTGATGATATCCAGCTCTATTTCTCTAACATATGAATCAGGAGAGGCTAGCATGTACTCAGCTGGTGCCTTGGTGCATTCATGGACTGAATGATCTTAATCTTGACAAGAGACTCTATCGCACTGATATTTCCCTGGTCCAGCTCTGAGTAGGATTGCACTCCTTCTGAAGGATTGGGTGAATAGCTTGGGGACATTCCTGTTGGAGATTCATTCCCCATGTGCAGTCATGGGTTTGTTGTCTATCACATGACTGGGTGTTGTTGTTTTTTATTCCACAGGAACGGGATGTGACGTAGACAGGATGTTTGTCTTACTGTGTTCCCTGAAGTGGGACTGTTGTCCTTCGTTATTCCTCTTTACTGTCTGATGCTAGAGAGAGAGGGAGCCATGTTGAAGTGCTCCATGTGTATTTATATGTAAATAAAGTAGATTAGCCTAAATGTTGAGTTGCTGAGTTCTGTTACGCAACTGCGAAAACCCTAAGTGTGCTGATGTCTTCTGGCATCAGTCACTGTGATGTTTGGGCTGAGGAATGCTTTTGAAGCTCCCAAACGATCGTCCAGGAGGGAGAGAACATGCCAGTTGGGCATGTGTCTCTGCCAAGGTCCTACTCGTGTGTAGGACATCCTGACAATTCCTAGATCCATTTTAAGTACCTTAGAAGCAGATGAAGAAGGGCACCAAGAAACACAGCGAAGATGCACTAATTATACTTCTTCCACTTGATTTATTGTTCTACAGTATAACTTTATGCAAGAATAACCGATAATGCCAACTCTGATTGTGATCCATACAAAATGAGGTAAGACTTGTTCAAAGGAAGAACACTGACCTTTCAAACCCTTCTGGACATGAGAGTGAAGTGTTTTATATTGCAGGCAGAATTTTATGAAGTAGAAATGAAACATAATTATCAGTGATGTCCTATCAACCTGCTAATAGCCAAACTTCATCATAAAACACTTTTGCCAAGAAAATTTTGTGCTTCAACAGGCAAATATTAATCTTACCGCAAGGCAAATTTCTCTACTGTAGCCTTCCAAAATCATATACCAGTCTTTGCAAGTGTAATACATGGTGTCACAATGACATTTCTGTTTGTAGTCAATTTTTTCCTTGGTAAACATGAACCCATTCCATACACATCCCTGCCCTTTGACTGCCTATTCGAACAGCAGTGAAACCACAAAGAGAGTTTTCAAGGTCACTCTCTTTGCCAGGTCACAGCTTATACAAAGTCAAACTATTGGCCCATTTTGCCAAGGCTGGTGCAAGACATTTTGCTTCCTGAGGCAAACAAGATGGCAGCTCCATTCCATGTAAATAGGACAGCATGGTTCACCACAACAGGCTTAGAGCAGTGGTGGCCAAACTTGGCCCTCCAGCAGTTTTGAGACTACAATTCCCATCATCCCTGGCAACTGGTCCTGTTAGCTAGGGATGGTGAGAGTTGTAGTCCAAAAACAAGTTTGGCCACCACTGGTTAGAGAGACCAGACCAGGCTGCATGGCAAACATAGGTATGCGCTTCATCACCTCACTTCTTCTTATCCACCTGAATTTGCTGCCTGAGGAGGATTCCTCTGGGTCTAATGATATACACCCATTTCCCTAGACTTGTTCTGTTTCTGTTGTGTATTATTTTTACCTATCCACAAAATTCATTATCACATTAGTGTTATATCTGCTCTTGGTGGCTGAAAAAAAAAGAGGGGGGAGATGGATAAATAGATATCAATGTGATCTTGGCCACATTCACACCGTACATTCAAAAGCACTACGATACCACTTTAAACAGTCGCAGCTTTCTGCAAAGAATTCTGGGAGCTGTAGTTTGTTAAGGGCGGTGACAGTTGTTAGGAGACCCCCCATTCACCTCACAGAGCTACAATTTCCAGAGTGGTTTAGCCTTCAATTCCTCTTCACAGCGAACTTGTAGCCCTGTGAGGGGAATATGGTCTCCTAACAACTCTCAGCACCCTTAACAAACTACGAATCCCAGAAATCTTCGGGGGAAGCTGTGAATATTTAAAATGGTGTCATAGTACCTGAAATGCCTGGTGTCAATGTGACCCTTGTTGTTTGTTACCTCGACAATTGCCAGTACATCCTCCCAGGAATTCTTTATTCTGAAAACTATTTTCCATCACTTTCTTATATCTTCAAGGATAAAAGAAGCCCTGCCTTTAAGTTCTCATTTTTCCCCATCTCTCCTGCCTTCACTTTTTGTTCTTTGTTTGAAAATGGCCTTGCAAAGGTCAAATGGACTGAAATCTGCCTCTGATTTAAATGTGTTTTTTCCCCTTTATTGACATTGTTGGCTGATATCCTTTGATATTAAGGTTGGAAAGGATGTTATCCATTTATCATTTGTGTAGCGGCTTGTATTCACTGGTCTGCTTTGGTCCAGACAAGTAAATGCTTTGGGGATCATATTGAAAACCTTAGAATCTGGATTCTGATAGCCAAGAAAATCCTAAATTACCCCCCACCCCCGGTCCTCTTGGAATGACGCCTTGATGATACAGGTCAGTTCAGTTATCCTAGAGCTTTTTCCTGGAAGCACACAATAACAGATGCTGTTCATTAGCAATTTAATCCATTTTCATTCTCTGTCCTTTCCAACGCCTATCCAACAGATGAGAATAGAGAAGAAAACCTTGCTTAACCCCGAGAAAATGGGGTGCCCTGTCCATTTTTGACTCCAGAGAGCCAGTGTGGTATAGTGGTTAAGAGCGGTAGACTCGTAATCTGGTGAACCGGATTCGTGTCCCCGCTCCTCCACATGCAGCTGCTGGGTGACCTTGGGCTAGTCACACTTTTTTGAAGTCTCTCAGCCCCACTCACCTCACAGAGTGTTTGTTGTGGGGGAGGAAGGGAAAGGAGAATGTTAGCCGCTTTGAGACTCCTTTGGGTAGTGATAAAGCGGGATATCAAATCCAAACTCCTCCTCCTCCTCCTCCTCCTCCTCTTCTTCTATCTCTGGCTACAGTTACATGCACATAATGTATTTATTTATTTATTTGCATTGATAACTGTAAGGGGTTTCAGTGATTGCTCATGAGTAACCAGTCTGACGCTGTGGTTTCTAAAACTAAGTTTCTTTATTGTGCAGATATATACAGTGCAGCACCAAGAAGTACGTCTAGCTCATCCTTCGGCAGAGTCCGGGAATGACTCTTTCCAGTTCTATGCCCAGCATAAAAGCTGCGGGATTCGGAACCCCTGCCTCCCCCCTCTGCGTCCTCCCCCCCCTACGCAAGTGGGGAGACGGAAGAGGCGCCTCCCCTCCAGTCCCTGCTTGATGCGAGGGCTCTCCTTCCCTGTCAGAGCCCTGACTCCTACTTCCCCTTCCCGTCTCCCCCTCCCCGCTAGAGGCATCACTGCCCTCCTCACGAATTGCTGAGCAGGTGGGGCAGGGGTTCGCAATAGTTAGAAAGCCCTGGCAACCCTTTGCCGTGAGGTGAGGGCAGCACCCTGACAATAACTTTCCAAGGATCTCAAGGTGGTGTAGATGGGTTTCCCCCCTCCTCATTTAATCCCCACAACTCTATGAGGTAATTTTGGCTGAGAGTGTGACTGGTCCACTGAGTGAGCATCATGCTCAGTTCTGACAACACGTGAATATGCAAAAAGCTACAATTTCTGCATCCCTTTCTGTTTCCATTGGAATTCTCCAACATCCAAAATCCCAACACAAAAAACCGTCACGTATCCTGACTAATGTCCACAAACACTGCCTGAAGAATCTGCTGTTTCAGGAAACTGCTGAAATATGAATATTAAGTCAGAAAGGACATTTATTTGGACGGACATGATTGCATTGTCTCAATAGTGCAACCAGTAAACAAATGCCTGCAATTGCTTTCACCCCTTCAACCCCACTAAAGGCAATTTTGCTTTTTGGTCAATAGGTCAGAAAGCATGGTAGTGACATTACTAAAAATAAAATATCGGTTGCATTCAGTGGCATAAAATATGAGTTAGAAATGGGGGGAAATAGGTCAGGACTAGTGGTGCAGCAAAATGTTTGAGAAGCTGGCGTCTTGAACTCAAGGGTCTTACATATGGCATACTTTTAAAAATGTATTTTTTTATTAAAGATTTTCTTGATTTACAAAAGTATGTGCAATGTCTCTCTCTCGTATTTTTTTTCCCATGTAACATTTTTACAAATCGGTTTCATTTGTTGAGACATTGGGGAGAAAAGGGGGAAAGAGGTGGAGGGGGGGGAGATGGGTGGGGTCGGGTGCTGATTTTTAAATTTTACTTAATATATGTGGGGTTTCGTGTCAGTGTTGTTTGTGCAGGTTCTCTGCTGTTCAGTTGTGTTTCTTTGGCGGTGAGAGAGGTTGGGGTTGGCCTAGGGTGTGGCTGTTCATTTGTGGTTGGCTGTGGTGGTCTTTGTTTTCATGTGTGACTGGGGTGGGTGGGTGTTTTGGATCAGGTTAGCCATTTTGATTTGTATGTTGCTGTACTTGTGCTTAGTAATTCATCTCTTCTGCTCTTATACATCTTGCTCAAGGATTCCCGCCCCCCCCCCCTGCAAAGCATTCTCCTCCCATTCAACAGCTGTAGGCTTCTTTCATCACTGCAGTGTCCACAGCAATCTAATTCATTTTTCTCTCTCCTGTAGTCCTTTCACATTGCCCTAGCATTCTTTTCTATTACAGTTAATATATATCCTTTGGCTAGGACGTTCACGATGGCCAATGTCCTCAGATTGTTTAAAGACAAACTTAACTGGGAAGCCCATTAACTGATTTACATTACAAAGATGTATTTAAATCAAGGTGTTTAGAATATTTTTTTAATATAAAAAGATGTTTGGGGTGTCAAAAAGGGGGGGGGATACAGTATACAATGTGAAGATGTCCTTGGTGTGATAAAAGATATTCTCGGTATTATGATGGGGGGGGGGGAATCACTCAATGTACCACTTCTGTGTAGTAAGAGTACTAGGAATAGAACTGTTTCTCTAATCTGTTTAATGGGACTGTTTTACAATGCCTTCTACTGCGTTTCTCTACGCTTCAAGCACCCCTCAATTCTTACTACTCTATTAGGCAAGCAAACTGCTTGGTTGCAATTCTGTACAGGGTTAAACCACTTGAGTCACAAGAATGCTTTTTCAAGTCAAACAATTGATCGGTCTGGTTCTGGGTTGCCTAAGCTGGCTCATAGTGGCTCTTCAGAGTTTCCTAGCTGAAGATAACGGGGGTTGAACATGGGACCGTTCTATAGAAAACACTTGTCCTGCAATCGAGGTATAACCCTTCTTAATCCCACTAGAATCAATGAGATTTAAAACAAAAACAAAACAGAGGCTTTTTTATTAGGAATTGTAGGTGCTGAAATTCCAAGGGAGCAGAAAAGACTCTTTATGTATGTGATGACAGCTGCAAGGATCTTGTTAGCCCAGAGATGGAAGGAAGGTAGAGTCCCTTACCAGAGAAGAACGGCAAATCAAATTGATGGACTATGCCAAAATGGCAAAACTGACTGGAAAGCTCAGGGACCAGGAAGACCAACACTTTAATAAGGAATGGGAATTTTTAAAAATATAATTTACCTTATAGACCACTGTAAGCAGCTGAAAACATTAGCAGGGCTGCAATAGCATTTGTAATGGAACGAGAACTATGGACATAATGGAGTTATTAAAAAAACCAACTTGGATTATTGAAAAAAGATGCAGTAGAAAAGGTTTAACGACAGAACCCATGGAGGGGAAGGTGGGTAGTCCAGAGATTTAGAGGAAACATTTAACTGTGGATATGTTGTGGTGTGATTATAATTTTAAATATGTAAAATCAAATATAGATATTTTTTTAAAGTATCAATGAGATTTAAGATAGTTGTTTGTTAGCTGAGCAGAAAAAGGTATTCAGGCTGTGTCTGTCTGCATTTCTTGGTACAGAAAGTGTAGAGATCTTTCCTATTCTAATCAATTCAAGAGGGTTCTGCTAGCTTCTCTGCGTGATACAAACTGGTACAAGCAGAAGGTTCAAGTTGTTTGGGTTATTCCTTCAGAGAAACTGAGTACAGCTGGATTAAACTGGTTCTGTTATTTCTTTCATTCAAGGTCATGCTCACTATAATAATAAGGCCAGAAGGAGAACTAGGTTTCACTCTTTTCTATCTCTCTTTCCAGCTGTGTGGTGTTCTGTATATGGTATGCCTAGTGTTAAGGTTTTAGTCTTATTATAAGTTATTGTTAAGTTACTGTAAGTTTAAGTTAAGTCTGCTGCAACTGGATAGTGCCAATCCTGAATGTATTGGATTTGTGACCATTATGCTCATTTGCCTTCAATAGCTGTAAAGGTCTGCTGGGTGAAATATTAATTGCCTCTTGTCTATTTTTGGGGAATCCTGCAACGTGATTAAGTTTTTACTCTGCTAACGATACGTTGGAGTTCTGCTCTGGATCAATATGAGTGGAATTTGTGACAGACTGTAGGGAAAGCAGGGGAGAAGCTGAGGGTAAAGGACAGTCAATATTGTGGAAGAAATTGGGAAGGGTTAGATGTGAAGATGGAGAGAGAGAGAGAGAGAGAGAGAGAGAGAGAGAGAGAGAGAGAGAATAGTGGCATGTGGAGGGAGATGAACAGCTGAATTACAGGAAACTAAGGGTGCGATTCCTGAGAGTGAGAGGATAAAGGGAAAAATGTATCTACAAAATGGCAGACTGGAAAATACATAATCCTTTTCATTCTTTGATCACCCCTCATTTATTGTGGGTCACACACACACACACACACACACACACACACATTTAAAAGCATCTTTCCAAAGCTCATGTTGATTCAATTGAGAACAGAATCTAGGATGCAGCTATTAAAATAAAGGGATGGAGCTCAGAGCCGGATTTAGGTTTGATGAGGCCTTAAGCTCCTGAAGGTAATGGGGCCCTTTATATGTCCAGCTGTCCTTTGTCAACAACAAATTGTCGCTGTTTTTCATGTTGAATATATGCTATATGGTAATTTACAGACCTAATAGGTATCTAAAGCCATTTGCACATAACAAAATACGTATTTTATCACAGTAATTGTTGAACTGAAATACAATTAAGAAGAAGTATATTCATAGTGAAATACGATTAAGAAGAAGTATAGTTTTTTGGGGGGGAGGGGCAAGGCAGTGGGGACCTAAGCTATAGATTGTTTAGCTTATACGTAAATCCGGCACTGATGGAGCTACAAAATAAGGGTGGTAGGCTTAGTTCCCATTGGCTGATAGCACCCAAACAGGGAAAAGGATGCTGAGTGAACCCCTTGACTTTTTTAATGGTTACCGTTTCTCCTTAAACCTCAGCAGGGATTGCTCAGTCAGCCGACACTACGAGGGAGCCACGTTGCCAGAACATAGAGGTATACAGGACCCTCCCAAGAGACTACTGGTAATCTGGTACTCTGGTACTCTTTCTACACAATGTTTGCCTGTCAAAATAACAGGCATCTTGCTTCTGCTCATTGATATTAGGCAAGTGCCTTCAGTGTATTGTTTTGGTTAGGCAAACCTACCTAGGGATATCATTTTTGACATGCAATTTATTTTATGACAAATATTTTAAACGTTGGTTTCACTTATATTTTGATACATTGTGGGTTAACCCGCTTTTAATACTAAAGATTATCAGAATTTCTTTCAATAAACATTTTACACTCTATGTAAGCCACCTAGAGTTTATGACTAAATGGTATATAAATCCTGTTAAATACACACAAAAAACAATTAAATTCCCTGTTGTTTGCTGGATTCTATCTGTTGCATAGGAAGTTTACTAGAAAGGAAAGTTCTCAGGTATCCAACTTTTGTTTCAGGCAGATTGGTGTGCTTTTCTTAAAAATAAAACAAAATATGGTTATCAGTCTAAATTTAAGAGTGGTTACAAAAGTAACATTTGATAAGAAAGGAATTTACAATTGAAAGAAAAACGGAGGTGTATGATGGATTACATTGAACTACATACTGTCTTGATAATATATCCAAAATAAGTACCAGTATCTGATACAAAACAAAAATGCAGCTTTCAAACGAATGAAAGGTAGAGTTAAATCTTTCCTATCTTCAGGTTCATTTAACCAAGGCAATCTTTCTAATTTACAACAGGCATGTGGGACGTTTTATCCTGATAAATCCCAAAGAATCTCCCGAGCAAACAAATTCAATCCATATTAGCTCTTGGTCTATTTGCTTCTTTCTTATATCTCATTTTTTGTATGATTTAATAATAGGTGTGATCTAAAGGTGTAGTCTTCCTATTCCACTTGACAGTAGGCTTTCTATTCGTACCCAGTACATTTCTGAATTTTGCTTACCAGAATGCTGCCCTCCAGAATCTGGAATCAGTTTTAAGTATACAAAGTCCTTTAAAGGACAATGGAGCTTTCTCATGAGTAGCAGGATTTACAAAGGAAAATATTGCAGGATAAAGAAGTAGATGAGATTCAGGAGAACAAGGTAAGTGCTTGTTATTTTCAAGTGGACTGCAAAATGCCCACTCTTGGTGCTGTCTTACAAAGAATCCATTCACAGTGTTCCCTAGAAAAGCCATTTCCAACCTTGGGTCCCCATACAATTTTGGACTACAACTCCCATCATGCCTAGCCAGTGGTCAGGGATGAGGGAAGCTGAAGTTCAACAACATCTGGGGACCCGAGGCTGGAAAAGACTGCCCTGGAAGGTCCCCAGTTGCATCCAAAATGGACCTAGTGGGATTTCAGTGGGGGATTCTTCACATTGCTTAAATATACGGTACAGATACAATGGAATTAAGGATGGATGGATCAGTCTTAGTTCTACTCCCACATCAACCTTGCTTGCGTTCATTCGTAAATCTGTTCTCTTTTCACATTAACCTGCAAAATAATGATGATAAATTAAAGTTCATATGAAAATGTGTTTCATATTTAGATAATACAAATAGATATACTTATTGAAAAAATATTTGCTCTCAATGTACACCTTTGTAAACTTATTGTTTCCCAATATAACACACACAATTTAAAGCACAGTGGAATATTATTATTCTTTTGCCAAGAACTATATCTCGAAGTACAGCCACACCTCGGAAGCTGAATGCCTTGCGACTTGAACGTTTTGGCTCCCGAGCGCCACAAACCTGGAAGTGAGTGTTCTGGTTTGTGAACGTTCTTTAGAATCCAAACATCCGATGCAGCTTCCGATTGGCTGCAGGAGCTTCCGAACGTTTTGGAAGTCGAACGGACTTACGGAAAGAATTCTGTTTGACTTCTGAGGTATGACTGTGTGGAGAAGTGTAAAATCCAAAGATAATTACATTCCACTCCATGTATTAGTGTGCTAGTAATTTGGCCTCTCTCTTTTTTTTAATGGCAAAACTTGAATTTATAAGTCTACTTACAATACTTCACAGCAATCATTAAAAAAGACTCTGCTCATCTATGTATTGATTTCTATCACCCTTTAAGGGCCTTCACCTCTTCTTCCACCCTCGCTTTCCCTTTTTTCCTGTTTAAGTGAAGGTCCTTGTATACAATTAAACTAATAGCTAAATGGATGAAAGATAAACTTCGTTTAATCAATTGATGCACTGGTGTGAAAGCATATGGAACACATTTATTACCTCTTTATGTCCAAGATGGATATTTTTCTCCACTCCACCCCCCGCCTTTATTGTACTTGCATTGTAACCAGACAAGGACAATCCTCAAGATGATAAATGAAGTGGCAACCATTTTATAACAAGGTGACCTTGAGTGACACTGATCATACAACATGACTGACGTGGAAGCAGAATGTTCGTAAATGACAGCTGGAGAAATAAACAGTGATAGAACTCTTAATGTTCAAAACAGACCACCTGATAAGGTATCAGTTATCATTGATAACTTTCCTTTCCTTTCTCTTTCCTTCCTTGAATGGAAAATATGTGAGTTTAACCGCTGGTACAGTGGAGGGAGATAAAAAGAAGAGGTGGTGAGTGGATTGAATAAGGGAATTGTAATGATCCGGGAAATATTGTGATACCAAATAAGTTGTGGGTGAAGCCCAGTTGGGGCATAGAATATAAGGAACTTATTCCAGACCACAGTGCAAAGTATAGGAAAAACATCAAAAGTGAAATGGACCAAGCCTCAGAAATGTCTAATTATATATATGGAGATACTGGCTTGTCATCTCTAAGAATGCATGTTGTACTATGGAGTTTGATCTCATCTGGATTATTATTTTACAAAGTCCCAGACGGGCGGTGTTGCAGGCAGGCCACGCACTCTCCCCGTGTACAGCGGGGGGCGTGGCGATGCCACCCGCGTCACAGGGAGTCACGGCAGTGTCACCCCCCCGGCCGACCAATCCAGTCGACGGGGGTGTGGCTTGTGTAATTTAAGCAGTTGCACGCATCTCCTGCCCTCCTGCCCTTTTTTCATGCATTCGCCAACTTGGCCTTGCTGTGGACCATGGTTGGTCGTCTGTTGAGGGGACCAGGTAGGAATTTTCCCACTTGGCAAATTGGCACCAGCCATGTGGTTTTCGCCTGCCTCATAGCAATCGTCACAACTTTGTAAGGTTCGGCGGTTGGGCATTGGTGAAACCTGGTTTATGGGAGGGGAGGTTGTGGCCTTCAACTACCCCTCCTCTTTAAGGGCATTCCGTTAAAGGGATCCGGGGGTGTGGATGCCGTCCGAAGCCCGGGTATGGGCTAGGGCCATTCCACGACCCCATCGGGGACCCTGGGGGAGCTCTCAGTTGGTGTACATCAACAGGGCTCCCCCTACTGGTGGTTGACCCTTACTGGACTATCCACATGGTGGGCAGGAGTTAGATATAGTCAGTTCAATTCCAATGCCTAAGTCAATGCCACTCACATTTTGTAACCGATAAAGTTGTGTCCTTAATTATCCCACTAACCTGAAATACTCATGTCTGTGTGTTTTATTATTCAACAAATGGGGGAGGGCATGCAATAGAATTCCTCGCAACAGCCATTGATGCCATAGGTAATCTAAAACCCAATGATCACTGTTGTGAAACCACACAGTACCAACGCCTGCCAAAAGATCTACAGGACAGTTATATGTTTGCTTGATATTAACAGCAATACCACCTTCCATCCAGAACCTAGTGCAAGCAAGGGACTAATGATGCCCAGTGCCCAAGTCATCAACAGTCTGCTTTATAGCAGTGTCTCTGCTATGGAAATGCAATACAAATGGCACTAAATAGCTCAAATCTGTACCTGGTGGTTTACTTATTACATAGATGAAGAATTGGATCGTTTCAAAGCCAAATTATTTTGTCTAAATGTCAGATGAGATGCAGCCTGAACATTCTCTGGAGTGAGATGGAATCAAGTGGAACAGAACGGGAGGGGAAGATCGTTGTGTGAAATAGTCTGCTTAGTTCTTTGACGTTAACCTTAAGCTATTCTCTTTTTTATTTTGTATGGGAGAATGTAAATATATTCTTCTCAGTTATATGTTTATGAAAGTAAAGTTCTTTGGAATATGAAGAGTCTGGACATTGTATAGTCTTTACAAAGAAGCTATAAATCACCTAGAAGAGTCTCCACCCACATCGTTCAGCTGGGACACTGAGGTCCAGCTCCGAGGGTCTTCTGGCGGTTCCCTCACTGTGAGAAGTGAGGTTACAGGGAACCATGCAAAGGTGGTGGCGCCCACCCTGTGGAATGCCCTTCCATCAAATGTCAAGTAAATAAACAACTATCTGACTTTTAGAAGACTTCTGAAGGCAGCCCTGTTTAGCGAAGTTTTTAATGTTTGATGTTTTGTCATGTTTTTAATATTCTGTTGGGAGCCACCCAGAGTAGCTGGGGAAACCCAGCCAGATGGGTGGGGTATAAATAATACATTCTTAATTCTTATTCTTATTTTTAAGCTTCCTAGATGTAAGCCACTCTGCTACTTTGCATATCATAATTTATTTTAATATATACATAACATGTAGTTCCTAAATGACTGACATGCAGAGGCACGGTGCTTCTGATGCTGGAGGTGGTGCAGAAAATATAAGCTCATTTCGCTGCAAAAAAAGTAACCACCTTTTCTTCAACTTTTGAGTCTTGCTGTTAAATCCAGAGACTCTCCTTGTTGTTCATTCGTCACCTGGTTAGATGGCCACAATCTACATCAATGGTGGGGAGTCTTTGGACCATGGGCCTAATGAGGCTGGCCAGCCTTCCCATGTGACGTTTGAGGCCCTTTAGGACACCTGCCCATCTCCTAGTGTTATATGATGTCAAACATGGGAAACACAATGACAGACACCCTAAGCCTCAGAGTGCACCCTATTTCATCTCATTACAGCTGCAGCTTGAATTTGGTAGTGTATGGATCTGACACCTTCCCTCTGTCACACTGCTCTTGGTGAAGATAAAAACATGGCTCCCAAGTGTATCTGATCTCTGGTGAAAGGAGCCCAAAGACATCAAATTCAGACAGGACCCCATTGCAAAGGAATTCACTTCCTTTGCCGTTTTTCCTGCATCTGATGTCATCTGATGTAGTGATTGACAGTTAGGTGTGACATTCAAAGTCTTGAGGGATGTGTTCAACAAGCAACAACTGAAAAGACAGTTGGCTGGTATATAGCAAGACGGGGTTCCAAAGGGAAGATGCCATCACACTCCAAGTGCCCCTATTTCCCAGGGACAGTCCAGGATTTACAGAAGCTGTCCTGGTTTCTGATTTGATCCCAGAATGTCCTGCTTTTCCTTAGGACACCCCTATTTTCATTGGAGAAATGTTGGAGGGTATGGAGTTAGGCGACCCCTTGAGCCAAGGAGATATGTAACTACACAACTTTTAGAAGACACCTGAAGGCAGCCTTGTATAGGAAGATTTTTTTAACGTTCAATATTTTATTATGCTTTTATTTATGTTGGAAGCTTTCCAGTCAGATAGACAGGGTATAAATATTATTATTATTATTATTATTATTATTATTATTATTATTATTATTATTATTATTGAATTGGACATCCCTATTTTCATTTGCTAAATGTTGAAGGGTATAGGATGGATCTCCTGATAATATGATATCTTGATCTATCATATGATAATATGATATAAGATGATATAAGATGACTTGAAGTTAGCTCAGTAGCTAATATTGATAATAATCTAATTGATATAGATCTATAGATCTATTATTTATATTGCTGAATTGAATATCACTCCCTCCCCCCCCCCTATATATTTCTATGCTGCTTTACACTCACATGAATCACAAAGCAGCTGGTAAGAATAAATAACAACACCAGTGCTTTTTTTCAAGAGATACTCAACAATACGCAATAACACCACCTCTTTTTGTTGTTAAAGTGTGGCACTTACAGCAACAACTTCATGGTGAGTACTGGCACCTATTTTTCTAGAAAAAAGAGCACTGAACATAATAGAACATCACAAATAAAACATGAATCAAATAGATTAATTAACAAATCATCCGTGCAGCAACCACATTCTGTAAAACACTGTTAACAAAAACAACAACAAAAATAAGCTAAACAGCACAACCACAACCACCTACAGCACTCATAATCCACAAAACAATATTAACTAGCAAGCAAAAACAAAAACACTGTTGAGTTCACACACACATTCTCCCCACACCATGACTCACAATCTTATTTTTAATTAAAAAAAAAATTCCTTCCAGTAGCCATGTTGGTCTGCCATAGTCAAAACAAAATAAAATAAAAAATTCCTTCCAGTAGCGTTCCTTCCAGTGTATTCCTTCCAGATACACTAAAACGGAAGTCACCAGACCCTTAAATATAGTGAGGGAGTGGGGAGGGATATTACTCAGAAGGGTGGTGGGAATGGGTGATCAGCTGATAGGTGTGGAAAACCTATATAACTGAAGGTGTGGAAAATCTGTGTGTCTGAAGAAGTGTGCATGCACACGAAAGCTCATACCAAGAACAAACGTAGTTGGTCTCTAAAGTGCTACTGGAAGGAATTTTTTATTTTATTTTGTTTTGACTATGGCAGACCAACACGGCTACCTACCTGTAACTGAATCTTATTTTTGTTAAAGAATTATTTATACGTATTCCATTTTAAGTTTTGCATGCATTCATCATAGTTAAAGCTATGGCTTTCCCAGTAGTGATATATGGAAGTGAGAGCTGGACCATAAAGAAGGCTGATCGCCGAAGAATTGATGCTTTTGAAATATGGTGCTGGAGGAGACTCTTGAGAGTCCCATGGACTTCAAGAAGATCAAATCTATCCATTCTTAAAGAAATCAGCCCTGAGTGCTCACTGGAAGGACAGATCCTGAAGTTGAGGCTCCAGTACTTTGGCCACCTCATGAGAAGAGAAGACTCCCTAGAAAAGACCCCGATGTTGGGAAAGATGGAGGGCACAAGGAGAAGGGGACGACAGAGGACGAGATGGTTGGACAGTGTTCTCAAAGCTACTAACACGAGTTTGGCCAAACTGTGGGAGGCAGTGAAAGATGGGTGTGCCTTGCATACTCTGGTCCATGGGGTCACGAAGAGTCGGACATAACTGAACAACAATAACAATCATGTTATCATAGATATTGAATTCCCAACCTATCTTCTGTTAACATCCTATATTGCTTCCTTTGATCCGCTACAATGGGATGAAAATAAAGTAGGAAGTGAGTGGAGAGTACTTTAAAAGAGATGGTATTAAGGTAAACTTTCAAAGTAGGGACAAACTTCTGAACAGCAGTAAAAAACTTAAGTGAACTGAGAGGGGTCATCAAAAGACAGACACATATGACATCTAGGACTTCTTCCATCCTACTTAAAGTAAAACAATGGCACTCCTAACTTGCTATGTATTGTTATGGAATTTCCTGATACTTCTTTATATCTCTTAATATCTGGTATGGGTTTATTTGTCCTTGTACTTTATTATACCAAAATGATACAAGCAAGTTCTACTTTTCATAATAATAATAATAATAATAATAATAATAATAATAATAATAATATCTTACTCTTATCAGGTTTGTTAATTTAAACATATATGCCATCTCCCAGACTTCTGTGAGCCAGGAATTTATTGAGGTGAAAGAGGGTTTTTCCAGTTTTGCAAATTTCCATTTGTGCTGTTTTTACTAAATATGTTGTCACTTTTTGGTCTCCATCTGGTGCTATGCCTTTAAGATATCCAAATATTGTTACAAATGGATCTCTAGGGAGGTCCTGATGAAAAATATGTTTTATTTCTATTAATATGGATTCCCAGTATGCTTTGATGATTGGGCATTCCCAAATTATATGAAAAATGTTTGTGTTTGGCATTTTATATCAACAGTTGCACTTGTTTGTTACTGTTTATATTTTGTTCTGCCTAGCTCACAAATACTAGTGAGTCATAATCTTAGGGGGGAAATATTTGAGCTTCATGCAAATAAAATAAGTTACTTTGAATTGTTTTGAATATTGTTTTTAAAGTCGTAAGTAACTGTTAGGGTGAAGTGCAGGTAAAAAATAAAATAATTATAATAGCATTTAAAATAATTAAAGCATAAAATACACTAAGAACGTGTAAAGATATTTAAAACAGTCACTTACCCTCATAGCTGATAATTTCAAGGTTGCCAGAAGGAGTATCTCTTAGCCCAGGCATCCCCAACCTGCGGCCCTCCAGATATTTTGGCCTACAACTCCCATGATCCCTAGCTAACAGGACCAGTGGTCAGGGATGATGGGAATTGTAGTCCAAAACATCTGGAGGGCCGAAGGTTGGGGGTGCCTGTCTTAGCCCCTAAATGCCTGTATAAACAGGAATATTTTTAAGTTTTTCTGAAAGTTAGCAATATACATTTTTTGGACAATTGTGTGCATTAATGTAATAAATATAATTATATTCAATATAAATATATTCCAATATTTGCAAGAGAAATATTTATACGCAAGAGAAATATTATACCCAAAATCAATACGAGAGACATAACTTTAGAGTCCGGAATCTCTATTATTCATTGAAAACATTCTTCACTTCCGAATTAGTAGGCTAAACATTTTATTGTACCTTGACTACAATTTTGTTGCCTCACAAGGGGCTGATAAAATTGCCTTGGGGCCTCGACCAGCATTGGTGCCATCAGCCATAAATTCCCCGGTATGGGAGACAATGAGAATAAATTTTGAAGCTAGGCCTGAACAACTTCTCCTTGAATTATCTTGACAAGCAAAATTAGCTGACTCAATACCTCGATAGTAGTCAAGTATCCATATTTATATACAACTTCAGGAAATGAGGCATGTAATGTACTTACTTGTTTATTTCCCTGTAGAGACACGGGACATAATGTGGTGGAAGTTAATGGCGCCAACGCCTCACAGCAGTCAATGGAACTAAGCTCCAGACTTAAATGT
This sequence comes from Lacerta agilis, assembly GCF_009819535.1. Lineage (NCBI taxonomy): Eukaryota > Metazoa > Chordata > Lepidosauria > Squamata > Lacertidae > Lacerta > Lacerta agilis. The sequence goes on from NC_046321.1 coordinate 60,772,797, forward strand.
TTGTTCTATTGATGTCAACGAGATTTATAGTTGACCAACCTTTACTGGATTATGTCTAAGTACAGTGTGGCCATTTGTCCTGTCCCCCAAAAGGTGTCATTATTTGTTGTGGTCAGCTTTATGATCTTAGGGCACATTTAGAGATCTAAGAAACAGTTGGGTGAACCACAAAACATTCCCCCCAATATTTATTTTCATAATAATTCATTTTGGTGCAGTTGTTTTTTAAATTGATCTTCTCAGTAGGTACCCATATAAATATAGACATCATCATCATTATTATTATTATTATTATTATTATTATTATTATTATTATTATTATTATTATTACACCCCCTGACTTGATGCCTCAAGTGAGATTGTCTTCCATAAACACGGTTTTAACAATGAGTCCGTAAGTGACTGTGGAGGCCAATTCTGGATCCACACGTCCTTCCACAGGTGGGACATTGGTTTCTAGGTGGGAGTTGATCACGGTGTGGTTTTACCAAGCATGCCTTCCTGTTACCATGTTTCTCCCTTTTATCCTGAGTTTGAGTGTCTTCAAAGCCCATGACACCTTTGGTAAATGCTGATCTCCAATTGGAGCCCTCTCAGGCAAGTGTTTCCCAATTGTTGGTGTTTATACTACATTTTTTAAAAAAATTGCCTTGAGACAGTCCGTAAACCTCTTTTGTTGACCACCAGCATTATGCTTTCCATTTTAAAGTTTGGAGTAGAGTAGTTGCTTTGGAAGATGATAATCAGGCATCCGCCCAACGTGACCATTCCAATGAAGTTGATGTTGAAGAATCTTTGCTTCAACACTGGTGATCTTTGCTTCTTCCAGTACACTGGCATTAGTTCACCACCCTAAATCCAGCACTGATCTTGCCATAGCCAGACTAAGCATTCTCAGTGGATCACATAGAGGTAAGTTGTATATTTCTAGTGTGCAAATGTTAACTTTCAGAAACATGGCTTTCCCCCTCTCAAGAAATGCTCAAGTAATGCCATGGAAATTATAGTTTTTGGTCAAGATGCAATTAAATGAGATGGATGTTTGAAAAATAGAACATCATTTTATGGCTAAAGTACTGCATAATATACTAGACACATCTGGCAACGGATATGCAGCTCAAGTGCTGCCATATTTATCCTTAGCAGCTGGTATTTCATTGGAAGATAAAGCTTTTTATAACACAAGCAAACACTCTCGTTTCCTTAAAGCTATGTAGACATTGCTAGGGATTTCACAGTGATGGAACCTAAACTGAAATTTGGGAATGAACTGTCTTGGAAATGATACAGAGCTCATAAGACTTATTCACCATTGAAATGTAGTGATTTCATTGAAAGAAGTTAGAAAAAATGTACCAGCAATCTTCATGAAAAATGACAAATACAGAAGAAGCAAGGGAATAAGTAAGGTTGTAGAGTAGGTGTCCCTCAGGTGTTGTGGACTATATAAACCAGGCACAGGCAAACTCCGGCCCTCCAGATGTTTTGAGACTACAATTCCCATCATCCCTGACCACTGGTCCTGTTAGCTAAGGATGATGGGAGTTGTAGTTCCAAAACATCTGGAGGGCCAGAGTTTGCCTATGCCTGATATGCACTCTGAAGGTTTCATTTGTAGTTAAAAGAGAGGAACAGCCAGGAAACTTGCTTTGCCAAATGCAAACAGGTTCTTTTTCTCAATGGAGAAATCACTCAACAACAAATCACTTAGTGAGGGGAAAAGGCTGAACTTTATCGAACAAAATGGACCTCTATGCTCACATACAACAGTGCAAAACCTCCCCAAACAGAGACAATCAATGTCTCCCCAAGCATACACACACAAATAGACAATTCCCCACAAAACATTTACCTAAACAACCAACATACAGTATCAGACCACTAACCCAAATCCCTCTTCTTGGCTGCAGGGAGCCTAAGGAGCAACAGCAAGAGTGTAGGGTTGCCCTACTTCAAAAAGTAAAAACCAGCCCCAACCCCCCAAAAGTTGAGCTTTTTAAAGGAAGACCCCAAAATTGTTGAGCTGTTTTGTTTTGTTTTTTTTACTTAAGGTGGCCTTAAATGAAAGATTAATTGTGCAAGGCCACCTATGCCTTCTCAACCTTCTTCTGCATTTCCGCTACAGAACTACGTCTTTGCTTCAGCTTTCCCCCATTTCTGTGATTCATCAGCAAGGAAAGCACAAAATATAATAATCTAAAAATCAGCTAGAAACCTCAGGGGTCATTTGAGAGACCCAATGGAGACTATCATCCTATTGAACTGCCATGTTTCTGTGACTTTTCTTTGCTCATAGGCTGGAGTATGAGCTCGGTCAGCTGGAATTAGGCTACCACAAACAAATCCCCGGAGCCAACAAAAGATGTATCTTGGCGTAATTCACAAAAGAGGCTGTAGGTTACACACTTGGAGACTTTTCAGCAACGTTTCTCGTTTTAGTCTCTCTCCTTTTTTGCCTTTTCCCTTGGGATTCTTTGCTGGAGCTAGCAATAGCAACAAAACTAATCTATTTTGATAGGAGTATCCTTTATAGAAACAAAATCAAACTAATTTCATTTGACTGCTCTCCTCCCCCTCCAGTTTTGTATAATAAGCCATCTGGCTTAGCCAAGATTTTCTTTAATTTTCTATCCTTGTCCTCGTGGTTCTCTGAGACATGATAAGATCCAGCAATACAAAGCTCCCCCGATATAAATCCTATGAATAAAATACATTGACAACAGGACTGAAGTTGTCTCACTTCAAAGCAGCAATGAAAGAGGAAACTTGGAACACATTTGTTGCATGAAAGTTTTTTGGGAAAGTAACACAATGTTCAAGAATATAACCTACAGGTGAAACTCGAAAAATTAGAATACCATGGAAAAGTCCATTTATGTAAACAATTGTTTTCATTAGCTACTGGAGTTTAATATATGATATAGAGTCATGACATGCAAAGCGAGATATGTCAAACCTTTGATTATTATAATTGTGATGATTATGGCGTGCAGATGATGAAAACCCCAAAGCTGAAATTGTTAATTTGGGGTTCTCATCAGCTGTACGCCATAATCATCACAATTATAACAAATAAAGGCTTGCCATATCTCGCTTTGCATGTCATGAGTCTATCTCATATATTAGTTTCACCTTTTAACTTGAATTACTGAAAGAAATGAACCTTTCCACCATATTCTAATTTTCCGAGTTTCACCTGTATAATATTGCCATTAAATGGATTTGAATGCTCTTATTGATTTAAATAAAATCTTTCTTTGTCTGCCTTTCTGTAGCTTATACCTATAGTATCTTATGTCTAGCTGGTGGTAACCATGAAATTCAGTGGTTGAACAAAGAGCTTCTCATACTCCCTCCATGATGTCAAGGCTCATGTAGAGGTGTACAATATATATTTCAAAGGTGTGTGGAAATAATGAATATGGACTTGGGAGAGTTCAATTCAAATCCTTCCTCAGACTTGATACTTAGTTTGAACAGGCCCCACTATATCAGGGAAGAGGGAACATGTGGAGTCCTCATTCACCCAAGATAGAATGGCCAATGGTCAAAGATGATGAAGGGAACTGAAGTCCAATAATATTTGTAGGCCCATTATAATAATCTCAAAACTATTTGGAGGGCAAGTGATAAAAAATGATCGGTGAACAAAGAACTACAGATAATTTTGTGAATGAAAAGCAGCATATGAGCGGGTTGGACTTGGCAAAACAGCAGTGGGAAAAGGTAAAAGCCTACTGGGAAATGATACAGTATAATGAATTGGGGGAAAATGTTTATGATAACATTTATTTTAAAAAAACAGAGGATTTTCTTTTGGGAATTAAGGGACTAGAGATACCTAAACAATATAAAGATGTATTTATGTATGCAGCCACATTCACTCAAATGTTATTTGCCCAAAGATGGAAGGAAGAAAATGCCCCAACAAAAGAATGGCCACAGAAACTATTGGACTATGCAGAAATGGCGAAGCTTACCAGAAAAATAAGAAATCAAGATGACAAAGTTAAATGTAGAGTGGATTTTTTTTTACTGAATATCTGCAAAAATATTGCAAACATTAGCAGGATTAATGTAAAAACATGCGGTGATATTAAACAAATATTGACTATATGTGATAAATAATAAATAGGTTTGATTTGGAAATTCAATAACAACATCATAAACATAAGGAACTGCAGAAAGAGGGGGAAGGGAAACAAAATATGATATATGTAATAACTTGATTTTTAAGAGTATTTTTGCTTTTTGTTTGTTGTAAAATGAAAATTATAAATAACATTTTTTAAAAAAAAAAAACAAAACACCAATGGTGGAGAAGAAGGCTAGCTTCAAAGCCAAACAAACAAACAAAACATATTACATGGGCTGCAAAATAAGAGGAATTCGTTACCAGATCTCTCAAACACAAATTCTGGTTGTTAACCTGTTAGCTCTGCTGAAAGAACTAGTCTGATGCAATGGAATGAGTAAGGCAAGGGAATTTGAGTGCGGTTTTAGCATTCTGCCTTCATTTTCTTCTTTACTCTCTCTCTGTGTGTGTGTGTTTGTTCTAGCTCAATGAAATGTAAAAATCATGCTGGTCTCAGCATGCACAGTCTGTAGCCGCGTCAGCTGTTCTTTTCTATGATAGAGAAAAGGGGTGGGCTGCTTCTTATCATCCTTACTTTAAAAGGAACAACAAAGTGCCGAGCTCCTTCCTGTGCCTTCGTTCCTTCCTCCGCATCTACATCAACAGGATGTTATTTTCCACCGTTGCATTGCAAAGATGCCCTACGCTTCTTTTTAAAGTTTTAAGATAATGTCCTCCTGAAAAAACACCTGACTGACAGCCCCGGAGACTGAGAATTTGTGTTGATGAATGACAACCAGAGAAGCTTCCCTGCAGTCTTACCAATGAGACTTGATGCTGTTTTGGAAGATCAGTGGGGAGCAGGAGAATTCTGACTCTATGCCCTATCAATCAATGGCCTCTTTAATCTGTAAAGAAGAATGCTGGTTGTAATTGGGGAGAGGGAGTTGTTAGGCAATCATGTGTCAGATTCTATTGTGAATTTTTTCCCTTAACTGCCTCAGCCAAACAGTGATCCATACAGACATCTGTGACGCCGACACTGTTTACTCTTTGCTTAGGAAGCAGATATGATATCCAGCATTGACTCCATGGAATAGTTACAATTGGTTTTAATTGCTTATGTATTCATTATGGATTATTAATAGCAGCATGTGGGTGTACAGCTTGTTTATCGCCAGAACATTTAGAAAGTTTGAATAATCAGGATAAGCGTCACATTCCATGGTTTTTCCTACGCATGAAATGCCTCTGTGTACACATGGTGCCTAACAGAACTTGGAAAGTTTATTTTTTTTAAAAAAAGAACACGTTCTAGTTCTAGTTCAACATGTCCCAAAAGGAACTAATTTCAGTTCACATTCATCCTTTCACAAAACAAACTAGGTTGGTTCATGTTCAGTTAAATTTCAATTCAAGTTCATTCAAATCTGATCTTCTGACAAGTGGAAGTCAGCATTATTCCCATTTTTATTTTCATTTTTTCCTTCTATTTTTCCTTTTGTTTTTTGGTATCTCCTCACCCCCCCTTTGTTCTTTCCTTCCCCTTTTCTTTTCTTTTCTCCCCCCCTTTTTCTTTGTGTATTTTTATACATAAAGAACCATCTAAGAAGAAACTAAGGTGAAGAAATTATGAAAAATTTTGAACATGAAGAAGAGGTAATGCATAATTGTATAAGCGATTAAGTATTAAGTATTGTTAATTGTTAAAGTGAGCCAATTTGTGATTTTTTCCTTTCTTTCTTTTTTGCTTTTTCTATATTTTTGTGTATGTGTGTGAAGAGCATCAATAGTTTTGCTCTGTTACTGATGTTATTGTTATTAATAAATTCTTTAAAAAAAACACAAATCTGATCCTCTGTAGTAGTAATAATAACAATAACAACAACAACAATCAGCATTTAGAATATTACCTAGCTGATGTGCTGAATTATAAAATACAAAGTATGCTGAGAAAACATCAAAGCACATACATACTGGTATTTGAAAAATTAATTTCTCCAACAATTATGATCTTTAAGCTTAAAGGGCCAAGGAGTCTAAAGAGGGGTGTTTTTTTTTAAGTAAGAGAATTAACTTTGAACTAGAAACCATTTAAGAGTTCTCCACCCAAACGAAATTAATTCAGTTAAGTTAAGCCGACAATTGTGGGAAGTACTTAGAAGTGTAGTTCAGATATGTTTGAACTCATTTAGTGAACTTCATTAAACTGAACTAGAACATTTCAAGCACTTGTGTATATCTAAGAAGAAGAAAAACATGCAACCATGTAGCTGTCATTCCCCTAAAACAAATTACTACTACACATAGTGCTGAAATGTCTTCCTAGTGGTTTACAAAACACAGAAAAACCAGTTGTAAAGCATTGTTAAAAGTACAGAATTAAAAAATACACCAAAAACGCCATAGCACACAATAGAGCAATTGCATCTAAATATAACGATCCATGTTTAAAATATACAATAAAACAATCCCATTAAAACAACAAAGCAATTAAAACAGCAATTTGAAAAGGGGACTCATTTCAATAGATCAAGGGAATGCCTGTGTAAACAGGTGTGACTTCAAAACCCATTGAAATGCCAATGCAAACAGAGTCTGTCATATGTCAGCAGGGAATGTATTCCACAATGGCAGTGTTGGCAGTGAAGAGACCTGCTTCCTTATCACCACAAGCCAATAATCACCAAGCCATGGCAAAAAGTAACAAGGTTTAATTTTTTGATCTTTATGTCCTTACTGGGCAAAGGAGGAGAAGTTGGTCTTTCAAGCAACTGTGGGAATGTTCAGGGTGGCAGGAGAGGATATATTGTTTGTTAATATCCTTCCTAACTTGTGCTAGCAAGTTTCTTTACTTAGCAGAGTTTGCATTCCCCTTTTACATGCACAGCAGATAGCTGGTTGCAGGCTTGTGTAAGCCTCTCACTATTATACAATTCAGTCTGTCTCAGATTGAATTGTATAAAGGTAAAGGGATCCCTGACCATTAGGTCCAGCCGTGTCTGACTCTGGGGTTGCAGCACTCATCTCGCTTTATTGGCCGAGGGAGCCAGTGTACAGAATCCGGGTCATGTGGCCAGCATGCCAAAGCCCACTTTTGGCGAACCAGAGCAGCGCACGGAAACACTGTTTACCTTCCTGCCAGAGCGGTACCTATTTATCTACTTGCACTTTGACATGCTTTCGAACTGCTAGGTTGGCAGGAGCTGGGACCGAGCAACGGGAGCTCACCCCGTTGTGGGGATTTGAACCGCTGACCTTCTGATCAGCAAGCCCTAGGTCGGTGGTTGTACAGTTCCTGGTAAATTCCCTTTAATCCCTCTTAAAAGAATAAAGACACAACAATCTTATTTAAAGTCAGTAAAAGTAGTTTACTCACATCATCAGTTCACAGTTGGATTCCTGAAGGCAGACTTAGTTACAAATATGTACATGTGGATCTACCCCATATGGGGGGATAATCCAGTGCTTATGCTAGCTGGAAGCTAGCATAGCAGTCCCTAGCTAAAAAGCTGGTCCAATGAAGAAGGAAGTCAAAGAGAGAGGGTGCTGCGTGACTTGTCCTTTTGTTACCTGGACAGGTAAGGTCAGGCTCACCTCTAGTCACATGCAAGGAAGTATGTCCCAGCCCAGGAGGAAACAGGAAGTTTCATCTGGCTGGACCAACATCCCCTTGCATGTCCACTCTAGGAAAACAAGGGATGTTGTATTTGACTGCCCCCAGTGGATTGCATCCCACAGTAACTTGATCCAAAATCACGTAAGGTCCTTAAAACTGACTTGGTGGCTAACAGATCCCGTAGCCCAGGTGTGGTATAGGATTGGTAAAGGGTACCATTCACCACTGTAGCCTTCAGATCAGCTCTAATGGAAGCCCCACACAGAGCACATCACACTAGGCGAAACTTGAGGTTTCCAATGCAGGAGTTAAAGTGGCAAGGAAATCTTATCCAGGAAAGGGTGCAGTTTATGTACCAGCCAAAGCTGGTGATTGTCAGGGACTGGGCAGAGAAGGAATGGTGGAGACCACCTCCCCAGCCTGACCCTTCCAGTGAAGAAGAAGACAGTTCAGAATTACAACAGGGCTTTGAGGGAGATCACAGCTCAGAGGCAGGTGAGGTGAGAAGCTGAGAAATAAAGGGAGAGGAGGCAGAAGAAGCACTGGGGTGTGTGTGTGTGTGTGTGACAGCTGATGGACACAGTGTCTTTAGAAAGCATTCCAGACCCTCAATCTCCCAGAACCCAGTGAGCATTGAAAGTAGGAGAGCAAAGAGCTCAGAGACAGAGGGCATATCTCAGCACCCATAGTGTTGATGCATGAAGGGAGAGAGGGAGAAGTGGAAATTCACTCGGGGCAACACCATTATTCCAAGAGGCTGAATTTCCAAGCCTCTCTCTGTGAATATTGAATAAAAAGCAGTTGGTAAGAACTTTTCCTTGTCTTATCCATTGGGGGGGGGGGGGTTGGATCCTCTGAAGCCTGACAGTGATAGGCAGTGCTTTTTGCGTGGGGCAGAGGTACGCATACCCCTAAACATTTTGTTAATCTAACGGGATTTTTTAAAAAATAGTTTCTTCTCTAGCATGGTGAATTGTCAGTTCCGTTGGTACTCCCAATGGCGGGGTTTCCTGAGTCTCAGACGGAAGTGAGCGTTTAATGTGTGAAGCAGTGTGGAATGTGGATGTGTGGTGTTTTACTGATGAAACCTCATGCCAATGTGGAAGTTGCTGTGGGCTGTCAGCTGTGCAATATGAGGTAATGCATGTTCTTTGTACTTTTGTCCATTTACTGTATTTATTTTCCCCAATTTGAACTATAAAATGGTGATTTTCTTGAGTCAAAATGAGAGTACCCCTAAACATATATTATTATTATTATTATTATTATTATTATTATTATTATTATTATTATTATTATTATAAAAAAGCACTGGTACTTACTTACCCACAAAAGTCACTTCGGTTCCCATGGGCAAATATGGTTCCTAAAGCATTCCATAATTACATACCCGTTCTTTCAGAGGGAATAGAACCCCATCTTGAACCAGCAAACTTCCATATTTTCAGACCTAGAAACTATTCGCCCACAGTGTGTCTGTCTTGGAGGATTCAGCTTCAGTCTATTTTATTCAACAAATGAATCCCATCAACAAAAGCAGAGTAACTTACACTTTGGGGCTTTCTTCCCACTCCTTCACTGCTTTCTCCTCCCAAAAATAAAATGGCTCGGGGGCTCAGAAGAACCTCTGGTATGATATACAGGGGAGGGGGACAATACATGGGGGGATCATTCTGTCTGACTAACTGTCTTAGATTGACATTGAATTCTTCCTTTCGGATAAGTTCTGGGACAACAGAAGCGGAGCAATTGTGCTGTATGTTTGTAGTAGGGAAGTGTGATTTACTGCCTTCTGTTTGTATGGACCAGATCAGGTATCATCTGAGCTAAACCTCTTTCATTTTGCACAGCAAATCACACACACACACACACACACACACACACACACACACACAAATTCAATCTAAAGCATTTGAGTATACTCATAAACATGGGCCATTTTGTGCTCAGTTCAGTAATATCAATGAAAATAGACACCAGCACAATATAGCCAAGTTCAGTTTCTTCAATACACTTTCCCAGCAGTAATGACCTACATGGTCAGAATCAGGAAAGTATATTTATCTAAAACCTGCCACTCACTGGGACTTAGATGTATATTCAATCTTCTAATATTTCCAGGCCTTCTTTATGACACTGCACAGTTGTTAAGGCATCAGCTAGAGCTGGCATTTCTGGCAGAGAAAATAGCCTGTATCTGCAGTCTGCTGAATGTTTTCCAATCACAAATCTGAATTGCCATCGAGATGGTTGACACGTTGGGAATTTTTCCAGATGAACACACTGTACAAGCAAACTAGCAACTCACAACAAACAGTATCACAAGAGGCTACTTCCAGTATGGCAACAGGCTTGAATTGGAACCTGTGCCAACTAAAATATAGTTCCTTGGAGGATTTCGTTCAGGCAGCATAAATGAAGGGTCCTTGCCTGTGATGAAACTTGCAAAAGGAGAAGAAAGAAGAAAGAAAGAAGAAAGAAAGAAAGAAAGAAAGAAGAAAGAAAGAAAGAAGGCATACATAGGTACCTAGAAAACATTGCCAGCTGATGAGGATAGAAATCACTTCCTTTGAAAAAACACGAAGACAAAAAGAGCAATGTGCTTTTTTTTTGCGATAAAAATGCATGCATATTTAAAGACTCGTGAGCCAGGCTATGTTATCACCCAACAGGATTTACACTGAAGAAGAATGATCCACATGCAAGTACATCACTTAATGTCTTAGCACTAGTCATGCAGCACTCCGGACTCACCATGAATGTGTGAAATGTCTCCCTTGAAAAGTATTACGTTTGAGGTGTGGCAGGTAACATGAACTATCGCTCTCTCCATGATGTCAAAGGGTGGCTCATTCATCCAAGTCAATGCGGGTGGTACACTCTTTCAGTGGTAATGTGGGAGATATGAAATACAAAGGGCTTTGATGCTGTTCCTCCAGAGATTGCACAGGCTTTTTTTTTTTTGGAGTGCATTTTTAAAAAATGAACTTTGTTTCGAGACATATGCTACGTAGTTTGCTTCAACAACCAATATGAAGTTGTTTAATCTCTATTTTATTTATGTCCATTTATATACTCGTTACTACCTCAAGGGGACGCGAGTGGTGCTGTGGGTTAAACCACAGAGCCTAGGGCCTTGCCGATCAGAAGGTCGGCGGTTCGAATCCCCGCGATGGGGTGAGCTCCTGTTGCTCGGTCCCAGCTCCTGCCCACCTAGCAGTTTGAAAGCATGTCAAAAGTGCAAGTAGATAAATAGGTACCGCTCCGGCAGGAAGGTAAACGGCATTCTGTGCGCTGCTCTGGTTCGCCAGAAGCGGCTAGTTCATGCCTGGTCCACATGACACGGAAGCTGTACGCCAGCTCCCTCGGCCAGTAAAGCGAGATTGAGCGCCGCAACCCCAGAGTCGGAACCAACTGGACCTAATGGTCAGGGGTCCCTTTACCTTTACCTTTACTACCTCGAGAGCTCGAAGTAATTTGCAATATATAAATAAATATAAAAGCAATTAAAACAAGGAAATCCATATCAATTGTTTTACAAGAAAAGGAGAAATATATAAACTGTATCCATGCACCTCATGTGTCCATGTGCATTAACTCCCTGTCTCTCTCTCACCAGAGGGTATTACAACGCAGCATAAAGTAAAATTTCAATCAACATAGCACGTGCCATTCATAAAACCATTCAGCCATCCATTTCATGCAGCCACTATCTCAAACACTATCACCTATTAATCAAACCACTCATTCAACAAACACCTTTTGGAAGGGGACCCTTTTATTTACACACATAGACACTTCCCCAAATCCTCTCTTTCAAAAAAATATGGAATGTTTCATGAATTTGCATCTTATCCTTGCACAGGAGCCATGCTAATCTTCTCTACATTGTTCCAGTTTTATTATATGTGCTCTTTTGTTTTTGATGCAGCCACAAGTGCAGGGGCAGAGGAAGGGGGGGCGGACCACTCCGGGTGTCACCACTGAGGGGATGACAAAATGCTGGGTGGCACTCACTATGGGGCCTGCAGCACTCCCGAGCCACATGTCTCTCCTGGGAGTGACGTGGTGACTTGGGCACCCCCAGGCTCCGCGTTGCCCCAAACGGCCCTCCCACTGCCTTCCGCCCCAGCTGAGTGGGAGGAGGCAGGCCAACTCCTCGGAGGCCCCACGGAGCATCCTGCCCCAGCTTGTCCTGCCCCATGGCCGGCTGGCCACGCCCCCCACAGATGGCTGGCCCCATCCCTGGGCGCAGGGCAAATGTGCCACCACCCACGCACCCGATCAGCTTGCTCCTCTGCTGTCCTTCAACATTCCTCAGATGAAAATAGGGGCATTTTTCACTCCCGCCCAACTGATCCTCCTCGACCAATCCACTCTTGGTCCCTTCCCCCAAAATTATTATTGATTTAATAATAAATCAAGATTCCTTGAGCTCCGTTCCACTCCCCTTTCCTTCCCACCCGGGCCAGCCCTGTCCTCTGCCTGCTTCTTAGAGCCAGCATTGGGTTGGGCCTCAGCAGTAGCAACCTCCTGTCTTCCTCCTCACCCACTTTCCAGCAACCACTACGAACTGCCCAAGGGAGGAGGCCTGCAGTGGCAGCAATGGAAAGGCCATGGGAAGTTGCCTCGCAGCCTCTGCAGCTTCTCAGGTCCAGCGCCGGCTCATCCTTCTCCTTGAGCTCGGAAGGGGAAATAGGGACATTCCAGGATCAAATCAGACGCCGGGATGGCTTTTTGTAATTCCAGGGACTGTCCCTGGAAAATTGGGACACTTGGAGGGTATGGAAGTGTAGATTAAATTGTGAGTACTGTACAGAGGGTGGCGGGTGGCTCTGTGGTCCTAAACCACTGAGCCTCTTGGGCTTGCCGATCAGAAGGTCGGTGGTACGAATCCCCACAACGGGGTGAGCTCCCATTGCTCGGTCCCAGCCCTTGCCAACCTAGCAGTTCGAAAGCACACCCCAAAGTGCAAGTAGATAAATAGGTCCCGTTCCGGTGGGAAGGTAAACAATGTTTCTGTGCACTGCTCTGGTTTCGGGGTTCAGTTGTGCCAGAAGCGGCTTAGTTATGCTGGCCACGGGAGCCAGAAAAACTGTCTGTGGACAAACGCCAGCTCCCACGGCCTGTAAAGCAAGATCAGCGCATCAAGCCCAGAGTCGTCTGCGACTGGACTTAATTGTCAGGGGTCCTTTACCTTTACCTTACTGTACAGAGGCAGTGTTTTTATTGGCGAGATGCCCCATTTAGGTTGAGCCCGTTGAGACATCTGATCTCTCCTTTTGTTGTTGTTTAAAAATCTAATACGCCCATCCAGTCCTGTGATTTTTATTGCTGCCAGTTTTGAGTCCGCAGAAGCAGAGGGCTGCAAAAGTTGTGCAAACCAGTATCGTCTCTTAAGCAGATCACCTAGCACTTCCAATTTGTTGGAAGGATGGGCCTTTGCATAGCTAAAGAGCTGACCAAGTATTTGTTGGATCTGTTGCCAAAGTTGCTAATGGCCAGAGGTGTAGCACAACACACACCATTTCTCCGCTTTATGGATAAAAAGTCCTTTTTTTGCAGTGCTAGAAAGAAACCACTTTGTAATTTACCATAAAAATTGACAAGAGCATATGAAATGAAGCATTAGTTCTGGGGCAGACACCGAGAGCCATATGGCCCATGAATATATAGCAATTTCAGAATTTTTTTCTGATATCTTTACCCAGGGGTCAGCAAACTTTTTCAGCAGGGGGCCCGGTCCACTGTCCCTCAGACCTTGTGGGGGGCCGGACTATATTTTGAAAATAAATATAAAAATGAACAAATACCTATGCCCAACAAATAACCCAGAGATGCTTTTAAAATAAAAGGACACATTCTACTCATGTAAAAACACGCTGATTCCCGGACCGTCCGCGGGCTGGATTTAGAAGGGGATTGGGCCGGATCCGGTCCCCGGGCCTTAGTTTGCCTACCCGTCTCTTTACCTTTCCACACACAAACCCTTCCGCCTTCCTGCTGAGGGAGCAATGCAGGAAGAAACATACTATGGTCTAAAATCAATGAGTGGGCAAGAAGGACATCAGACTTGAAGCGATACCAGAGACAGGCGTCTCCTTTTGAAAGACATAACGATTCTGAATACTGATGCAAAATTCGGAGACTGCTGGATTGTTAAATGTTTCTCCGCATTTCACCATCTTTGGAAGTACAATGCAGTAAAACTGCAGCTATTTATGTACTTTAGTTAGGATAGAACACCTACCAACCACAGGCAAATTCCAATAATGATTTATTTTTATGGACAGAAAAGGTTATTTTCCCAAGCAAGTAGTTTTCTTTTGTCTGTGTATTTACTTTAATCCTGTCAATAACCTAGCATGCGGCTGCACTCTGTTCATAGATTTTGGGGGAATGGGTAATGGAAAAGGGTAATTAGAATGCCTGCTTTTCATCAAGATTTGAATTTGCTAATTAGCCAAAAAATCATTTATTTGGGGGGGGGGGGGGCAATACCAGGTAAAGGAAACATGGAACCCAAAATGAAACCCTGCATATAGAAATAGCATTAATTGCATTAACATTCATTACGGACCAATTAGTTCTCTTATAGCTAGAAAGAAGAGGAAAACTGGCATCCTTTTAAAAAGTGCATTTTTCCCCTTTCCTAAAGTCTTAGCAGCAACAAGACTTGTGATTCAAATTGACTGCAGTCCAGAATCGGAGTTGGAGGCACTATGCTACAACAATTTGTTGCAATTTGGGAAGGGGGAAATCAACCTTTATCTCATTTGTGTCGCTTTCACATATGTTCACTCATAATTCCAATCCAGCCCACTTTATCATTATTCTGGAGGAGTTTTTGTTATACATACAGATAGATAGATAGATAGATAGATAGATAGATAGATAGATAGATATCATAGCTGTCAACTTTTCCATTTTCTTGTGAGGAATCCTATTCAGAATAAGGGTATTTCCTTTAAAAAGGGAAAAGTTGACAGCTCTGCGTGTGTGTGTGTGTGTCTGTGTGTGTCCATTTGAAATGCATTTAAATGTACTTTCTCTCAAAATATACATTTTAAATGCATTTTTTCCTCACAAAGATGCATTTTAACTGTATTTTCATATGCTCTTTGTGTTGAGACCTGCCCCAGAACATCTGAGAAATGCAAAATGAGATGGGTAATCAAGCTCCAATCCACATACAGTATTAATAATCCAGGAGGTGCATATCAAAATATATTTCAGACCCCAATTTTTTTTTAATGATAAACCTTATTGTTATGGAATCTGTAATGAAAGAACCAACATCAAAATAGAAGAAGAATTATCACCAAAGGGGAGAGAGAGAGAGAGAGAGAGAGAGGAGCAGATTTGCATAACACCTGCATATGCTAATTTATATTTATGGATTCAAATTTAGAAATCATTACTATAATTTAAATTGAAATTCAATACACCTTGCCATGGTGAGGAAGAGTCGCTCCAGGTAACCCGTGTGCTTGCTCAATGTGCTGCCCAGGTGTTAACTGTTGATGAATTGATGATTTTAATTCCCACGACTTTATCTTTGAACCAGAGTTGGCCCAGTCGGTTTAACCAGAGCTTTAAAAAAAAATGTTTAGGGGCACTCTCATTTTCCTACTCATATTGAAATACTGCCCCTCAATAAGGCCAAACTTAGATTCACAAAATGTTTAGGGGTATGCGTACCCCTGCGTCCCCCCAGGAAAAAAGCACTGGGTTTAACTAAGAACACCCTTTTGCAAATTAATTGAATCAAAGCGTGTTTTCTATCTTACTCCTAATCCTGTACTCAAAACAAACATGAAAAGTCAGTTGATCATTATGGTTTCGGAAGCCTGCAGCCAATGGAAGGAATGGTGTGCTCGCCACAATATATTGAGGTTCTACGAAAGAGAGTTATTCCAGAGCTGGAAAAGAGTTATCCTGATGGTACTGGGATATTGCAACAGGACCTAGCCCCTGTCACACATCGAAAGTGCAGCAAATACAGGTACTTGATTGGCCAGTGAATTCCCCGGACATAAACCCCATTGAGAATTTGTGGGCTATATGCAAAAGTCGCCTCCGTGCTGTAGACTGTACGGCTATGGAGAAGCTCATTCAGGCGCTGATTCAAGTGTGGTACAGGGATCTGAAAATCAACAGTGACTGTTTCAAAACTAGTAGACTCCATGCCAAACCCATGTTCAAATGCTGCTTAAAAATAGCGGAGGTCATATCTGTTAACTAATGTACGTGTATGTGAGTTTTGCACAGGTATACAGTGGTGCCCTGCTAGACGAATGCCTCGCTAGACGAAAAACTCACTAGACGAAGGCATTCGTCTAGCGGAAGGCAGCCCCGCAAGACGAAAAAAGTCTATGGGGCTGCCTCGCAAGACGAAAATTTTTCGTCTTTTTTTTTGTCTAGTGAAAGTGTGGCTTGCATTGCCGCTTCGCTAGACGAAAAAACCCGCTAGACGAAAATTTTCGCAGGATGAATTATTTTCGTCTAGCGGGGCACCCACTGTATGTGAGTTTTGTACAATAAACAACATTGCTTGTTTCCAATTAATTTGCACAAAGGTGTAACTCCTTGAAACAGAGAACTGTCTTCTGTAAATTAGGACATTTAGCCACCCGAAAGCATAAAGACCCTGCTTGTTGTAAGTGAACCGTTTACTGGTCAACTTCTAGAAATGTCCTTTTAGGGGCAATGGAGTCCATATGGGAATAAGGTAAAAGGTAAGGTAAAGGACCCCCGGATTCCAGTGATGAACGGGAGTCTGAGCTCTTATACCAACAGTTCCACCCTGCAGAAGGTAAAGGACCCCTGGACGGTAAAGTCCGGTCAAAGGCGGACTATGGGGTGTGGCGCTCATCTCGCTTTAAGGCCAAGGGAGCCAGTGTTTGTCCACAGACAGCTTTCCGGGTCATGTGGCCAGCATGGCTAAACCACTTTTGGCGGCAAGCGGACACCGTGATGGAAACCAGAGTGCATGGAAATGCCACTTACCTTACTGCCACAGCTGTGCCTATTTATCTACTTGCATTGGTGTGCTTTCGAACTGCTAGATTGGCAGGAGCTTAGACAGAGCAGCAGGAGTTCACCTGTCATGGGGATTCAACCACCAACCTTCTGATCGGCAAGCCCAAGAGGCTCAGTGGTTTAGACCACAGCACCACCCGTGTCCCTGTGCGAATAGGGAATGTGGGAATAGCCACACACAGACGTTTAGGCAACTTAATACTTCATGAGTTATAACCCACACTTCAAATTTGGCCTAGCGATAAACTAGCAGATGATGCAGTTCGAACGAAACAACCTCCTTTGGTGCCCTTTTCCCAGAATGAGAAAGTTGAAAGGATCTTGCTTGTTTGAGACCAACCTCACCCAGAGCACTACATTAGCTCTATTGAAACATCACATTTGAGTGTAGCTGGGGATGGGGGATGGAGTTTCTCTCTATTTTGGTTTCTCTCCGTTTCTCATTTTTTGAATATTCAGTTCTTGACATCACATCAGTTTGTGATTAAAAAAAAAAAAAAAACTTCTCACAAAAATTATCTGTATTTCAGTGCAAATAACCCTAATATACAAAGGTCTGCATGCAAATTTGCCTAATATACATATTTTTGCAAAGCAATTTCCCAACCCACAATACAATTTTTGCATGTTATTTTCATCATTATATGCATTTTTTTGCACACATTACTTGGCTGGAGAAATGCATTGCAAAACTCACATATGTGTGCATGACAGAAAATTGCTGTGTTTTGGTTCTCATGTTGTTTTCGAAGGTGCAGATCTGAGAAGTTTGTCATTAAGTTTGTGAAGTGAATTGAATTCCTTGCCCCATTCTGTGTAGGGCAGAAGTCCTACTCGTGAGCTCTTGTGTTGAGCTTTCTTTTCATGCAACAGGATGAGCTCCCATTGCTTTGTCCCAGCTCCTGCCAACCTAGCAGTTTGAAAGCATAGCAGTGTGAGCAGATAAATAGGTACTGCTGTGGTGGGAAGGTAAGGCCTCTCCTCCTACCAGAGGGGAGGGTTTGTGAGCGGGAGCTGGTTCCCGCTTCGGCGGGGGGGGGGGGCGTATTCGGCCCCCTGTGTCAGTTATCCCAGCTGCCATGCCACACCCTTTGGCCAACCAATAAGGCTGGCTTGGGGGGGGGGGGTTAGCCACATTTAGGCAGCCGCGGCAGCGCTGTGCCCCATTCTGCTTCCAGAATTCGTCTGATCACCCGCCCACCCTCCCTTCAGGTCATATCTATGCTTTTGACCTTGCTATGGACGTTGGTCAGTTGCCTTGGTTGCCCAGGGGGCCTGGTAGGAATTTTTATCCATTTGGCAAATTGGCACCAGCCTCTTTTTTTTTTTTTTGCCTAAAGGTAAAGGTAAAGGGACCCCTGACCATCAGGTCCAGTCGTGTCCGACTCTGGGGTTGCGGCGCTCATCTCGCTCTATAGGCCGAGGGAGCCGGCGTTTGTCCGTAGACAGCTTCTGGGTCATGTGACCAGCATGACAAAGCTGCTTCTGGCGAACCAGGGCAGCGCACGGAAACGCCGTTTACCTTCCCGCTGGAGCGGTCCCTATTTATCTACTTGCACTTTGACGTGCTTTCGAACTGCTAGGTGGGCAGGAGCTGGGACCAAGCAACGGGAGCTCACCCCGTGGCAGGGATTCGAACTGCCGACCTTCTGATCGGCAAGCCCTAGGCTCAGTGGTTTAACCCACAGCGCCACCTGGGTCCCTCTTTTTTTTGCCTACCTCGTAGCAAATCGTCATAACATTTCGGGTATTGGCAGCTAGGCATTGGAATATGTGTGGCCATCACCTACCCCTCCTCTTGTTGGGTATTCTGTTAAAGGGATCCGGCGGTCGTGGATCCTGTCCAATGCCCTGCTGGTGGCTAGGGCCATGGCATGACCCCTGGTGACATCAGGGGAAGCTTCCACTTGTATTTGCATCAACAAGCTCCTCCCACTGGTTGTTAACCCTCAAATGACTCCCTGCTGAGCGGGGTGGAGTCATGTATACATTGTTTGATCCAATGCCTAAAGCCAATACCACTCACATGCTGTGACCAATAAAGTTGTGGCCTTATTTAGCCCATTAACCAGAAATACATGTGCCCTTGTGTCTTATCTATCTCTAAGCAGGTGGCAGGTCCTCGACTCACAAACAGCATTTCCTTGCCACAGTGTTCTGCACACCAGAAGCGGTTTAGTCATGACCCAGAAAAGCTGTCTGCAGACAAACGCTGGCTTCCTTGGCCTGAAAGTGGAGATGAGCACCGCACCCCATAGTCAAATTTGACTAGACTTAACCATCCAGGGGTCCTTTACCTTTACCTTTTCACACAACAACTCATAACACCAAATAGTTGTGGGGAAGAAGCATGCTACCAGGGGCTAATGGCACGACTCTGCTCTTCGCAACTATACCCAGGTAACATCTTGTCTCATTTCTTAGGTTTAAGCCTTCACAAAAGCAGGAGAGATAGAAGTTTGTAGCAACACAGCACCCCCCCCCCAAAAAAAAACATAAATGCCAAAGAGCATTATCAACAGCAACAATATTGAAATCAACTGAGTACAGTCACCTGCACCCAAAATAGACCCCTTAGACAATAAAGCAATATTTGACAGATAACTGTATTGAGTGCAGCTGAAAGGTCTATGAAGTCTAACAAGGAGGATGTCAATCGCCGAGTGCAGATAATCCACTGGGGGCTACCCAGACTGTTTTGCTCTGAAAAATAAAGCTGAAAGCCAGCCTGGAAAGGATCAAAAACATTAGAAAGTTCTTCACGTTGCAAGCTATTTGCCTTTTTAATTTCTCACCAAATGTAGCAAGCATATATGTTAAACTATTTTAAGATAGTATATATGCAAATTGAGAAAAAAGCATCGCAATTGCAATAAAAATAAAAATAGGGTCTGAAGCTCAACATCAAAAAAACTAAGATCATGGCCACTGGTCCCATGACCACCCGGCAAAAAGAAGGGGAAGAAATGGAGGCAGTGAGAGAATTTACTTTCTTGGGCTCCATGATTACTGCAGATGGTGACAGCAGTCACGAAATTAAAAGACGCCTGCTTCTTGGGAGGAAAGAATGACAAACCTAGACAGCATCTTAAAAAGCAGAGACATCACCTTGCCGACAAAGGTCCATACAGTTAAAGCTATGGTTTTCCCAGTAGTAATGTATGGAAGTGAGAGCTGGACCATAAAGAAGACTGATCGCCAAAGAATTGATGCTTTTGAATTATGGTGCTGGAGGAGACTCTTGAGAGGCCCATGGACTGCAAGAAGATCAAACCTATCCATTCTTAAGGAAATCAGCCCTGAGTGCTCACTGGAAGGACAGATCCTGAAGCTGAGGCTCCAATAATTTGGCCAACTCATGAGAAGAGAAGACTCCCGGGAAAAGACCCTGATGTTGGGGAAGATGGAGGGCACAAGGAGAATTCTTCCCAAGTCTGTGCAGCACCGTACCAGTAAAATTATATTTTTTTAAAAAGCACTCTGTTGTTCAGTATATGAATTTCTGACTGCTATGAACTGTAGCAAATATTATGAATGCGAGAACTGTTAATAACACAACTGAGATACTTGGAGAATGTAACCTAGTCCACACTGGATGGGTATAGCCACAAAGACTTCATGAGGAGCCCAAAATAATGGTCTTTTAAACAGATTGGGCATTCTAAGCAAATTCTGATTCATTGCAAAATCGTTTTCCTGGTGTTATATGGATATCGTGCTACAGCACTGTCTTACCTGCTGCAGCTATAAGAATAAGGAAAGCCACAGTGAGAACTCTGAGATGTCATTTTACTGCACTATAATACCAAAACAGTGCATTAGTATGGGCTCTGTGTTTTCTGTAATCTACCATTTGTATTCAGACCTGAGCCTCTGTTGAACTTTCTTACTTTTCTGTTGACCCTGGCCTTGCTATATTTGTATTATATCTGGGACCTCTGGGTAGAAAATGCATTTTGTACATTGGTGAGCAAATGAGTGAAGCTTAGCAAATAAAAAAAAAATGTATTTTAAGTGCATATGAAGGGCAACACCTGTTGTTATTGGCTTCTGCAGTGCACAAAATTGAATGATCAAAACATTAGGCGGGATCATATTTTTTACAAAATATCAACTACATTACTCGGTGTCAGATAATTCCTGTCCTGTCCATCATATTTCAAGCTATGTAACATTCGAACTAAAACCCATTGAAATAATATTATTTTAAGATCTGCTCATGGTACGAAAATATTGGGCAGCTCAATTTTTAAATTTCCCAAATATGCATATATACATAATGCTTGCATATGTGGTTTGTTGTATATACCTATGAGCCAATCTGAATTTCTGCACACACTTTTGGTCCTATGCAACAAACGTTTGACCTGAGCGAAGCATCGAATGGGTAGCAATCTCTCTATCAGTGCTAAAGAAATGGACTTGCCCAAAAGGCATTTTGAGAAGTGAAGGAGACAGATAAAGGGTTGTTTGCATTTCAGTTTTGTGCAAATTATTTCAACATGAAAAAGGGGAGGTTTGTGAATTTCAAGTATATCTGGAGCTCCCCTTTCCCACTTTCCCCAAACCCTTGAAGATTGTAGCCATCTTTGGATTTAGTAAAAACACCGTGTCCTTACCACTAAAAAGGTAAAGGTAAAGGGACCCCTGACCATTAGGTCCAGTCACGGACAACTCTGGGGTTGCGGTGCTCATCTCGCTTTACTGGCTGAGGGAGCTGGCATTTGCCCACAGACAGTTTTTCCAGGTCATGTGGCCAGCATGACTAAGCCGCTTCTGGCGAACCAGAGCAGTGCATGGAAACGCCGATTATCTTCCCGCCGGAGTGGTACCTATTTATCTACTTGCACTTTGACGTGCTTTCAAACTGCTAGGTTGGCAGGAGCTGGGACTGAACAACAGGAGCTCAACCCATCGCGGGGATTCGAACCACTGACCTTCTGATCGGCAAGCCCTAGGCTCTGTGGTTTAGACCACAGCGCCACTCGTGTCCCCGTCCTCACCACTAAAACAATGTACATTCACACTATCTACTTAAATTACAGTTGTATCGTATATACAGTTAACTGGATTATGTCCTGTTGAACTCAGTGGGGCTTTACTTCTGATGAGACCTGTGGAGAACTGGAATGTTATTTTTTCAAGAAAGTCACACAAACAATGTGCTATACATTATGAGTTATAACGCAAAATATGTAATGATGGATATGTCACATATTCTTATTTTTAAAATGGACCAATGTAGGTCCTGAAACACCTCCCGGTACATTTCCGAGCACAATTCAAAGTGTTGGTGGTGACCTTTAAAACACGAAACAGTCTTAGCCCTGTATACCTGAAGGAGTGTTCCCACCCCCCATCGTCCAGCCCGGACAGTGAGTTCCAGCTCTGAGGGCCTTCTGGTGGTTCCCTCATTGCGAGAAGTGAAGTTACAGGGAACCAGGCAGAGGGCCTTCTTGGTAGTGGCGCCTGCCCTGTGGAATGCCCTCCCATCATATGTCAAGGGAATAAATGACTATCTAGCTTTCAGAAGACATTTGAAGGCAGCCTTGCAGGGGCGTAGCAAGGGAAGCGGGGGGGGGGGAGCGGGCCGCCCTGGGTTCCATAATGGAGGGGGTTTCAAATTACCAAGGAACATTTAAAAAAAATGATTTGGGGGGGGGGAATTGATTTTTTTTTTTAAATGCCTGCTCTGAAGGTCTTATCTTACTATACTAGGGATTATATAGCTATATATGAAATTTCATGCATATCGGTTAATATCTTGACTCTCCTCCACCAAAATAGCTGTTCACATGGCTGTTTTCCTATGTCATGAAGGCTGAAATTTCAGTTCAGAGAACACTTACTGTTCCCAACCCTAACCCTGTAGAAAGCCATCTAATTTGATTTTGAGATGTTTTTAGGAGGTAATTTAATTATTCTTTGATTTTATACCAATGTTATGTATCTGATGTTAGCCACCCTGAGCCCGACTTTGGCCGGGGAGGGTGGGATATAAATAAAAGGTTTTATTATTATTACTTGTTATTATTTCTTTGTAATGAAATAACGTAAAACCATTTTTGCAGGGGGCGGGAATCAATGGGCAGGTGACAAGAAATTTTCTGCACTGGGTGCTACCTGACCTTCCCATGCCTGGGGGGGGGTGACAAAAAAATTGCCCCCGGGTACCAATTTACCTTGCTATGCCCCTGCAGCCTTGTATAGGGAAGTTTTTAATGTTTGGTGTTTAATATGTTTCTGTATATGCTGGAAGCAGCCCAGAGTGGCTGGGGAAACCCAGTCAGAAGGGCGGGGTACAAATAATGAAATTATTATTAATAAGGCCACACACCCACCCACATTATGTCTTTTGAGTAGAGCAGCTATCCCCAGCCCGGTACCCTATAAAATGTTTCGGACTACAACGCCCATCAATCCTGGCCATTGGCCATGCTGGCTAAGACTAATGGAAGTTGTAGTCCAAAACCTCCGGAGGGTAGTCAGTTTGGGAAGAATATCTGCACCGTTCCAGTTGGCTCTATCTTCCTGCAAATTAATTACCATGAAAGGGGATTACAGAAATAAGTGCAGCTTTAAAAATAACGATATCTTAAGAACCAACAGGAGCAGAGCCTGAGACAACATATTACGTACAATGGAAGAAGATTTAGTCAGGTCAGCCTCAAATAATGCAACATCAAATAAACAGATTGGGATTCAAGAAGGTATTAATCAGCTATGGCAAGTGTTGCAATGTTTTATTACTGAATTAAAGCTTAACGGCTGGTGCTTTATTACCGAGGACAAAACTCTGTTAACTTCCGCGAGACTCTTTAGTAGCGGAAAGAACTTGAAACCGGGCCATTAGCTAATATGCTTTCCAACATCTCTCCTTTGTGCTTTATGAGATCTCCAAAAGGGAGCAGGGTCACAATACAGGTGGACTCCTCCTTTTTTGGTCCTGAGCCCCACTGACTAATTTAATGAGCACTGGATCAGCATTCTACTCTTACAGAAAGGTTTTTGGGTCAGGAGTCAGAATAGTAATAAATGATACCACTTCTCTTGATCCCTAATTGGATCCTAAAAGCTCTTATTAAAAGAAATATAAGTCACTTGCATAAGAGTTTATTATTCAGCCAAATGGCTCGAGGGCAGTCCTGAATGATAAGCGTCTGTGCAGGCATGACCACCAGTACTAAATGGCGAAGACACACAAATGCAACAGAAACTGGTGCAGAGATGGACTCTCAGAATTGGTTCTGCTGTTCCACCCTGTCTTAAAGGCTTGGAGCTCTGAACAGCATGCAGGTGACTCACAAATGAACTAGGTGCATAAGCAGTTTGCCAGTGGCTTGCAGTGAAAACTTTCATAGGGGAACTGTTAGGGCCAGAGGAGCCAGCATGCAAGGGTGATGATTACATTAAATGTATGAGCATTGCACCTCCCTCCCTAAGCTGGGCAGAAGTTTCCTGGGCTTCTGGAAGTAGGTGCCAGGGCTCTGGCAGGATGCTAGAACCCTCCTACCTCCCAAAGCTGGGAGGACTTTGGGAAGGTGATGGGACGGCTCTTGGGTCCATCAGAGCATCACACCTCCCTCCCTAAGCTGGGCAGAAGCTTCCTGGGCTTTGGGAAGGAGGCACCAGGGGAACATTTAGAGGACTAGCCTAGTCCAGACTTCCTCCATCTCAGCCCTCAAGATGTTTTTGGCCTACAACTCCCATGATTCCTAGCTAGCAGGACCAGTGGTCAGAGATGATGGAAACTGTAGTCTCAAAACATCTGGAGGGCCGAGGTTGAGGAAGCCTGGCCTAGTCCCCCTTGTTCACTGACCGCACGGCTCTGAAGCTTGGCCAGTGTGATGGAACTGTAATGTTAGTTTCCTTGCAGCTGGTTACCGGTAGGGAGAGCGGGCCTAGGGAGGTGGTGGTGAAGAACAGAAATAGGAAAGAAGGAAATGGAGGGGAGGACAGGAGGTTTTCAAAGTAGCAAACTAAAAAAGAAGTCACATATGAAGAACATTTCATAGCTTTTGTCATTTTCAAACCAGAACAATGAAGAAGAGGAGTTTGGATTTGATATCCCGCTTTATCACTACCCAAAGGAGTCTCAAAGCGGCTAACATTCTCCTTTCTCTTCCTCCCCCACAACAAATACTCTGTGAGGTGAGTGGGGCTGACAGACTTCAAAGAAGTGTGACTAACCCAAGATCACCCAGCAGCTGCATGTGGAGGAACGGAGACGTGAACCTGGTTCCCCAGATTACAAGTCTACCACTCTTAACCACTACACCACACTGGCTTCTCCTGCACAGTTAATGGGGTTGGGGACTTGATCATGGGCACCTGATATAGGGCACCTGAGTATAACACTCTCCTTCCTCTGGAGTTCCACCTAGTGGTGGAAGTTGAATCCTTGGATGCAACTCAAGCTTGGGCAACATGTCTTCTGCCATGAGGCCACATTACTGGATAAAGGAAGCAAAAGTTGGATACCGTCTAGTACATTAAACTCTGTCCAAGCCACAGCTTCACTATATGTGTGGCTTAACTCTTTGTTCATTGAAATTACCCTTTACAGGACATCCTTTTGATGCTTAAGCTCCAACCCTATAAACCAGCGATGGCCAAACTTGGCCCTCCAGCTGTTTTGGGACTACAATTCCCATAATCCCTGACCACTGGTCCTGTTAGCTAGGGATGATGGGAGTTGTAGTCCCCCCCCAAAAAAAGCTGGAGGGCCAAGATTGGCCATCACTGCTATAAGCTAACCCATTTAGCAGGGCTTGCCTTGCTTACCATTTTCCACCAGGTCACTGCCTTAGGTGATTAGTCAATACACCAGATGTGGGCGTTAGGATTTTGTGGGCTCAGTGTACAGCAGAAAACAAGGTAGGTTTCGCTGTTCTCAGAAAATGTAGATCTGGGCACTGTCCCCATGGTTGGCTGTAGTTTATGTGACATGCAAATTATCTTCTATAGAGGCCCTAAAACAGTTATTTCGTTCTAATTACAATGAGTTCTGAAGAGCTTAAAGAATTCATTTATACTTGAGAGTTGTCAAATGAGCTGGTTGTAATGTAGCAGTGAGTCAATAATTGCTTAGACTAGACTGACTACAATGAAACTGGGTGAGTGTAAACTGGTAATTTTATCACAATTACACAGAGCACCTAAAAGGAAAGAATGAACCTAAATAACTTGCTTTCCAATTGCTCCTTCATTTATTCCAATACCTTTCCTCCCCATAATTTGAATCTACATTTGGTTTACAGCCAAATAATAAAGTACTTAGCTATAAACGTGAACTGCCTTTAATACTATTTTATGGACAACTATTTTAAACTCAATTAAAATATTCCTATAACAGCTTCGAATTTGTGCTAACACAATTACAAGTGGAGAAAATAAATAAATTAAAGCAACAACAGTGTCAAGATGCATATAGCAGATTTTAATAACAACAGCTGGTAGATCGTTTACAGAAATACATCAAGAAGAAGGTAACCAGCCAAAAAGGGGAAAAAAGAAATAAATAAATAAGAAAAAGGATTTAGAGCTGGGTATTGGGTAGCACTGTGTAGCAGAGTGAATTCTTAATCATGTCATTTAGTCGTGTCCGACTCCTCGTGACCCGGTGGATCAGAGCACACCAGGCACTCCTGTCTTCCACTGCCTCCCGCAGTTATGTTAGTAGCTTTGAGAACATTGTCCAACCAGCTCGTCCTCTGTTGTCCCCTTCTCCTTGTGCCCTCCATCTTTCCCAACATCAGGGTCTTTTCCCGGGAGTCTTCTCTTCTCATGAGGTGGCCAAAGTAGTGGAGCTTCAGCTTCAGGATCTGTCCTTCCAGTGAGCACTCAGGGCTGATTTCCTTCAGAATAGATAGGTTTGATCTTCTTGCAGTCCATGGGACTCTCAAGAGTCTCCTCCAGCACCATAATTCAAAAGCATCAATTCTTCAGTGATCAGCCTTCTTTATGGTCCAGCTCTCACTTCCATACATCACTAATGGGAAAACCATAGCTTTAACTATACGGAACTTTGTCAGCAAGGTGATGTATTTGCTTTTTAAGATGCTGTCTAGGTTTGTCATTGCTTTTCTCCCAAGAAGCAGGCATCTTTTAATTTTGTGACTGCTGTCACCATCTGCAGTGATCATGGAGCCCAATAAAGTAAAATTTCTCACTGCCTCCATTTCTTCCCCTTCTATTTGCCAGGAGGTGATGGGACCAGTGGCCATGATCTTAGTTTTTTTGATGTTGAGCTTCAGACCATAAAACACCTTAAAGAAATGAAATAAAGATTGCTTATTTTAAATTGTTCTAAACATTTTCATTCCAATCCTAAGAGGAGGACACCATCCATGGTTTGTTGGGGAAATGTGTCTCTAATCATGTTTTCATATAACTTTTCAATGTTCAGGGAATAATCCCTTCTGGAACATGAATGCTTAGGATAATTTAGTTCAAATGGTGTTCTAGTGAAATTTCTTCCCATTGTGACCCTGGACCTGTTCTATAAGAAGACAGTCTGAAGACAGGTGGAGCTTAGTTTTTCCAGCATTCTAGCCAATATAAAATGCTAAAATATAAAATATATTTTATATAAATTTTAATATAAAATATAAATGGTTTTCCCAGTAGTAATGTACGGAAGTGAGAGCTGGACCATAAAGAAGACTGATTGCTGAAGAATTGATGCTTTTAAATTATGGTGCTGGAGGAGACTCTTGAGAGTCCCATGGACTGCAAGAAGATCAAACCTATCCATCCTTAAAGAAATCAGCCCTGAGTGCTCACTGGAAGGACAGATCCTGAAGTTGAGGCTCCAATACTTTGGCCACCTCATGAGAAGAGAAGACTCCCGGGAAAAGACCCTGATGTTGGGAAAGAGAAGGGGACGACAGAGGATGAGATGGTTGGACAGTGTTCTCGAAGCGACTGGCATGAGTTTGGCCAAACTGCGGGAGGCAGTGGAGGATAGGGGTGCCTGGCGTGCTCTGGTCCATGGGGTCATGAAGAGTCGGACATGACTGAATGACTGAACAACAACAAAGCCAATATAAAAAGGAAGCAAACCTAAGTAACATTCAGTATGGGTAGAGAAGTGCCCTTGTAAGGTACTTAGGGGGTAACTAAGAAAATAGCTTTCACAGCAAATACAATTTTAATTCTCAATACTAAAATCGAAATTCTCAGATGGGAGACAATTTGAGGAAAGAAGGAGGGTTGTGGGGTGACTTGGTGGCACAGCTGTGGGAGAACCTCGATGAGAAAGTTGAAAGAATGAAAATAGTTGCAATCTGAGGAAAAAGTCAGGCGAATTGGATTAAAGAGGAGGGATAATTATCTATCCTTCCATGTAGCCTTTATCTAAATGCAGGTCAATGGTACAAGGTGGACACCAGCCATGAGCTAAGATGTTTGAAAAAGAGAAGAGGGAGTTTCAAGGAAATAAGAGGATGGAAATATCACAGAACGAGAGCTACGAGTATAAGAAAAAGGTGTAACAAAAGAGTGTTTACACCTCTTGCCAAACATAAGGTAAAGGTAAAGGGACCCCTGACCATTAGGTCCAGTCGCGGACGACTCTGGGGTTGTGGTGCTCATCTTGCTTTACTGGCCGTGGGAGCCTGCATACAGCTTCCTGGTCATGTGGCCAGCATGACTAAGCCACTTCTGGTGAACCAGAGCAGTGTACGAAAATGCCATTTACCTTCCCGCCAGAGTGGTACCTATTTACCTTCTTGCTAGGTTGGTAGGAGCAGGGACCGAGCAATGGGAGCTCACCCTGTCACGGGGATTCGAACCGCCAGCCTTCTGATCGGCAAGCCCTAGGCTCTGTGGTTTAACCCACAGCTCCACCCGTTCCTACTGTGAAAATGCAAGGAAAAGCTACTACTCTTTTGTAATGATGCTGCCAAAACTCAAAGTTGGTCAAAGGTTCTAAAATGACTGGATGTGTACCAACCCTGGGTCTTTCTCTCTAGTGAACTGTAAAATTATTGGAATTCAAACCAAAACTGATTACAAGTTCATTTGCAGTTTGTGTACATGGTGTGATGAAGCATAAATCACCAACACCTTTGTGTGTGCTCAGAAGCTGATTGCTTTTACCGTTTTCTCAAGGCAGAAACTGTGAACTACGGGGACGTAAAATGGTTCATCACTCTTTCTGTACGTTATTGCCATATTCTTTCAGCTCAACACTCGGTTGGTCTTGATTTTCTGTCTTTTAAATGCGGGATTTCTTTTTGGGGTGTCTGCATCTAGCAATCATGGCAATACCCATTATTCGAAAGCCTGTTTAAGCCTTAATTCTCTAGAGCCTGGTTAAATTGGTATGTTAACTTCATATGGATTTAGGCTGCAATCTTATGCACACATATTAGGGAGTAAATCTCACTGAACTCAGAAGAAGGACTTCCTTCTGAATCAACATGCTTAGGCTCACACAGCATGCCACACTGACGTAAATGGAAACAGATAATCTTAAATCCTTGTACTTCAGCTTAATTTTGACTGTGAGATGGGTTGGATACATGTTAACAGGTCAATCATTTAAAACTCATCATGCTTTAATGGTTAGTTTTAAATTATTATTATTTTTGTACATCTACTCACACAAGTGAGGAAGGAGAGGGAATAAATAGTTTGAAATGTTCAAGTCCTGATATATTTTGCATAATATTTTGCCTGTCTTCCATTGGACATTCATTTTACATTTATCCTGGCAATCACATATGAGAAATAAATAAATATGTGTGTGTACCCAGGGCCAGATTTAGGTTTGATGAGACCCTAAACTACTGAAGGTAATGGGGCCCTTTATATGTCCAGCTGTCCTTTGTCAACAATGAATTGTCAGTGTTTTTTTTGTGTTGAATATATGCTATATGGTAATTTATGGACCTAATAGGTATCTAAATTCATTTGCACATGCAGAATGTAGGCACACTATATATAGAAACTAGCAAACCAGTGAAATTGTAGGGAGCAGGCAAGCAGGCGGGGCCCATGCCTTACATCATAGGGGCCTACACAACACAAAACACTGTTGCTGTAAGTAGGTTTTATTTTATTTGTTTTTTTATCTTATATTTAGGAAATATACATCCAGGTTTTTTTCCCTTTAAATTTTTCTGGGGGCCCCAACAAAATGGGGCCCTAAGCTATAGCTTGTTTAGCTTATACGTAAATCCAGCGCTGTGTGTACCCTTAATCAGCACATTCAAACTAAATAAGATAATAGGGCTTGCTAGAGAAATTAAATTATATATCCATCTGTCACTTCCAACCTATCTTGTTGGAAACATTATGGGAGAACGGGCGCACACTCTCTCCCCAAAGTGTTTCCCCCTATACTGACTCCACAGGCGGGTGGATGTCAGTTCTGTCCCCAGCAGGACAGATAGTCTTAACCAATGCCTAAGCAACCACTCACTTATTTTGTATTCAATAAAGTTGTGGCCAAAAACCTTAAACTTATATCTGGTGTGAAGTGTGTTTTATTTGAGGGGTGATTTGGGGACCTCGACACGCAACGATTTTAACTGCTTACAGTGGTCTCTGAGGTAAGTTATGAATTTTTCCCATTTCTTATTAAATTTTTGGTCTTCCTGGTTTCTGATCTTGCCGGTCATATTTGCCATTTCAGCGTAGTCCGTCAACTTAATCTGCCCAGAATTCCATGGGTATTGTTACTTATCTAGACAACCATTTCCTGGTGGCTTCCATGTGACTGGAATAACACATAAGCCAGCCCTCAAGTGGAATTTATGGACAACGGACTGCCAGTTTGCTATCACAATTAGGTCACATTCCTTCCCTGGAAAGAAATAGTCTATTGGCAAGACAGTACAATGTCAGGAGGGAAAATGCCAATAAGCTTGCCAAGTGAAGCGCTGTCATCGTTCTCGAGTCTACGAGCAAAGAAGCAAGATGTTAGCCTGCCATCTGGAGCATTTGCAAGATTATATTTGACTTACAGATCAGGGAACAGTAAAAATGATTTAATCCTTCTCGTGGCTTCCAACAGGATCACTTGTCCTTTTTCTGTAAGCTGCAGCGATCTTCAAAGTTGGTTGGATAGATAGGTATAATTTGATGGGCAGAGTTTAAGTGTCAAGGTTCTTATTATCTTGCCTCTCACCTTTGTATTTTATATTTCCTTCAAACAACTCACAGTGTTGCATTAGCAGACAATAAAGAAATATCTAAGTTTCATGGCTACAGGTCACATAAATTAACAGTATGCCCTGTTAAAAGTGTTGTTTAAGTATATAAACATTTTTTCCCTGTAAAACCTATTATAGTCAGGCCCTGACTAATCTCCAAAGGGAGAGGATTCCACAGTCTTGCACTACAACACCCACAAACGCTTTAATAAAAGACATTTTTTTTCTAGATTAGCTCATTCTCTGACCTTAACTGTGAACTACCTGATGCAGATATATAACAAGCATATTTTCAGAAGCTCTTAATCCTCTCATGTTTTTTCCCCCCACCAGAATCGAAGCCAAACATTTCCTAGCATCCAGATATTACAGAAAACTCGCTGGTGTTCAGGTCTCATTTTCTGGGATTATTAGCAACCCTGTTATCTTCCAAAGTATGTTACCTGGCACTAGATAACGTGTATTCCTAATGCCAGTAGCAACAAACATGGAAAGGTTGGTACCTATAGATCTGCAACCTCCTAAGAGGTCCCAAGGAAGAAATCCCCTTAGGCTATGCTCTGATGCTTTGAGCCACTTTGCCAGAAACATGCAGAGGAATCAGAAAGGCATTTCGACAAAGCGCAAACAAAAAAGACCCTTCCAAATCCAAACAAATCAAGTCGACAGGTCTTGAAACTCAGTTTTCATAGCCCTGCTATGATCTTCCCTTTTGCCTGACAACTTTGAAGAACGGTGGAAGGGACAGTGTGTTTCTTCTGCAGCCTTGATCCCTTTTTTTTGCAAAGGTGGCTACAGACTAGAATTACAATCGTAGCCTAAGGGAAATGTTTTCTTTAAAGAAACGGTAACGAATAGTAAGACCAAATCCAGGGTATAAATAGTTGTTTTTGTTGTATGCCCCATTAGAGTCTAAGAACACATCAACATTTCTGGATGTGATGTAGCACAAGAGATTTTCTTTTTGGTTGAGATTTTCCCCCCTCCCAAGTTATGCTATGCCTTACATTATGCATATATGAGATAATTAGAGCGGTGCATTCCAAGGATGGTTCAGCTACGCAAAAGTGTAGAAAACACAGTTTAGGAAGATAATTGATTAGGAAGGGAAGCTACTTAGCAATTGAAAACACATCCAGCAAGAACATCATATTAACTCTACCAAAAAAGGGGGGAGGGAAGGAATATATATATATATATATTTGAGGAGATCTGCAAGATGAGAGAATAACTCTGAATGCTATTCAGAGATTTAGAGATGATATAGTAAGAACATAAGAAAAACTCCGAAAAAGGTCCATCTAGTCCAACAATCTGTTCTCACAATGGTCGACCAGATGCCTATGGGAAGCCTGCAAGCAGAAACTGAGCACAATATCACTCTTCCACATAATAAAATAATAATAATAATAATAATAATAATAATAATAATAATAATAATAATAATAATATATTATTTGTACCCCGCGCATCTGGCTGGGTTTCCCCAGCCACTCTGGGTGGCTTCCAACAGAATATTAAAATACAATAGTCTATTAAACATTAAAAGCTTTCCTAAACAGGGCTGCCTTCAGATGTCTTCTAAAAGTCTGGTAGTTGTTTTTCTCTTTGACATCTGGTGGGAGGGCATTCCACAGGGCAGGTGCCGCTACCGAGAAGGCCCTCTGCCTGGTTCCCTGTAACTTGGCTTCTCACAGTGAGGGAACCACCAGAAGGCCCTCGGCGTTGGACCTCAGTATCCAGGCAGAACAATGGGGGTGTAGACGCTCCTTCAGGTATACTGCATCAAGGCCTTTAACTGTCAGAACCAACACTTTGAATTGTGCTCGGAAACATACAGTTGTGGTTCCCAACAACTGATATTCATTGACACCCCTATTTTCACTGCCTGCAACAGTGGAGGTAGAACATACATCTCATGGCTAGTAGCCACTGATAGCTTTATCTATAATGAACTTGTCCAATCCTCTTTCAAAGCCATACAAGTTGGCAATTACTATTAAATCTTGGGAGTAGTGAATGCCGTAGAAACTGTTGCATTTGTTTTCGTTGTCCTGCCATGGTCTGCAGTACAGATGGGGCAAAACTTGTAGCACTCCAGATACAGTTAGACTACAACTCCCATCTTTCCCAGACAGCATAACCAAGGGTGAAAGACCATGGGAGCTGTAGGCCAGCAACAATTGGAAGACCACAGGTTCCCCACCTGAGCTGTAGTGCTTTGAGGCCTTAGGCTCCTCCTACAGTAAATGGGCAGTAATAACCTGCTGCATACATTCTGCAGGTACCGAATGCTCCTGAAACAGTCTGATGGGGAATGTGTCAGATGTCTTTGAGTACTCTATCCCTGGAGACATACTGCCAGGTTGGGACCTAGTTCCCACTGAGGTGGAAACTCTGTGTCTGTGTTGCAATGTTTCAGACTGAAGGTGGGAGTTCACCATTGCTATTTTCTGGAAAAAAGAGGTCCCAGGGCTCACCATGAACTTCTCCCTTGTTCTCTTAGAATGGCAATGGCACCCGCCTGATTGGTTCTGGAGCTGAGCTCCGGTAAGCTCCGGAAGAAAGAAAGAAAAGACCTGGGTTTCACCTGATCCAATATTCCCAGAAAGACAAGAGGAAAGGCCCTTTCACTCAAGCATCTCGTTTTCTCTGTGCTAGGAATTTTATGTATGGGGAAAGCATTCAGTCAGTCATCTGCAGTCTCTAGTGATACACTCCAGACACAATTTTACCACCTCAGTGAGAACTTGGACAAGGACTGCTGTACCTGAAGTCTAAATTTGTTGCTGCACTAACCACCTAAGCTGCAACTTTTTTTTTTTTTTTTTTAGGTCCCTTGATGAGGCTGATCAGTGGCCCAGCAGACAGCTACAAGCCAAATCACCATCCTTTCAAAGTCTTCACATCTTCAAAACAAAATAAAAAATTCTTTCCAGTAGCACCTTAGAGACCAAGTAAGTTTGTTCTTGGTATGAGCTTTCATGTGCATGCACACTTCTTCAGATACACTGAAACAGAAGTCACCAGATCCTTAAATATAGTGAGGGAGTGGGGAGGGGTATTACTCAGAAGGGTGGTGGGAATGGGTGATCTGGGTGAACCTGTAACTGTTCACATCTGGGTGAACCTGTAACTGTTCACATCCTCAGATCAGGAAGCTGAAACTCATAGCAATGTGCTGGCATACATAATAAAAAGATCCACGGTGCATTTCAATATTTTCGGTTCTCTTTTTTTGGATATGCAGCCCTTCTCTATTTTTCTTCTTGCTGTTTGTCTGGGGACATCGCTTACACAGCAAGCAATAAGACTGCAAGTCCCCCCGATCACTTCAGAAACCATAGCAGCAAAAATGAACTGCTACTATTAAACTCCAGCCCTTAAGCCCCTGCTCAATTAATTAAGAAAACATATATGATTCAGTTATATTCAAAAAAAATAAGATTAGTTCAGTAAGTGCAAGATTCAGCTAATCCAGGAATGTATAGATACAAGAAAGGAAAACATGGCAAAAGGAACTGGGAGGTCTTCAAATTGTGTTAAAATGTTGGGGGCCGCCTTGAGATGGGCAACCCTGAAATCCAGCCTATAAACACAGAAAGTGAGTGGAATGATAAGTATAGTAAATAAAACAGAATTAAGAGCTAATGGTTCAAAGCCATGGTTAGCTGGTGCCCATTGTGACTGGTAGGGCAAAATGCCAGGGGCTGGACTGAGAAGGAGTGGTGGGAGCCCCGCCCCCTCTCTCTACTCCTTCCCAGGAAGAGGAGGACAGTGTAGAGTTAGAACAGTGGTTTGCCGAAGGGCATAGTTCAGAGGCTGGCGAGGGAAAAAGCTGGGATATATTGGGGGAGCAGCAGGAAGGAGAAGCATCGGGAGAGAGACAGTTAACAGACTCAGTGTCTCTTGAAAGCATTCCTGATCCTCCCTCTCCCAAAACCAGATGGGCTGTGTGAGTAGCAGAACAGAAATCTCAGAGGCAGAAAGCACTGAGCAGATGGCTCAGGAGTGATTAGGAGGGACTGAATGGGTGGGACTCTACTTGGAGCAATGCCATCATTATAGAGACAGTGTTTCTTTGTCTCTCTCTGTGAATACTGAATAAATTATGTGGTAAGAACAGTTTCGGTTATCTGCCTTTTGACTGCTACCGGGGAGGGATCGTAATTCCCTGCAGCCTTGATAGAGCCTTGACACAGAAGCTACGATGCTCAACAGTAGGTGCAGCCAGAGCCTACAACAGGCAGGGCCAACGAACTTTAGCTTTGTCCCCAGCCTCCTCCCTCCTGAGTTCCAGAAGGGCAGCACAGAGACCAAGGAGGCGGAAGCTGATGGCAAATGTCTCTCTCTGGAAGGAAGTCAGCTAGTGGCAGACTGAGATTGGTGAGACGGAAATTCTGGGCATGTGTAGTGCATCCGGCTGGCACTGCTGCTTCCGTGGCAAGCCGGTGAGTGAGCGGCGGGTCGTGGGGCTGCGCCGGCCAGTTCCACTACGTGTGCCCGAAAATTCTGGGCATGAGCAGTGCATCCGATGCATCGTGACATCACAACGCATGTGCCATGACACCTCGCCCCCAGAGGGGTGCCTTCACGCCACAGCCCTGGGTGGCGAAAAGGCTTCCTATGCCGCTGGCTTAAAGCAGGCATAGGCAAACTTGGTCCTCCAGATGTTTTGGAACTACAATTCCCATCATCCCTAGCTAACAGGACCAGTGCTCAGGGATGATGGGAGTTGTAGTCTCAAAACACCTGGAGAGCCGAGTTTGCCTATGCCTGGCTTAAAGGCAGCAAGCTGGGAGAAAAGAGGCAAAGGTTTTGAGGTTTTGGCTAGAGAGTTGATCCTGTATCAAGGATGCCAAGTAACTAACCCAGCTTCCTTTGTGCCAATAAACCTGCTATTTTCCATCTGCTGGTGGAACATGTTTCCTCAATTTGAAAAAGAAAGGGGGAAAAAAGAAAACTCCAAGGTACAGTGTATTTGCGGTCCAAACACTGTTTTCAACTGGCACAGTTGACGAATGCTGAATTGAGCCATGTTTACACAATGAATCTGGTGCACATCAGATGTTTTATCTATCAGATGCAGCACACAGCAGGCAGCAAAAGATCATGGATGGAACAGCCAGCACAGATGTGGCTGTTATCACCGTGTCCAACTCAAGGATGCCAACAGGATTCTCTGGGCCCAGATCAGGTCATCTGACCCACTCAAAAGAGGGCACAAATGTGAATAAAATCTGCATTTGCTTTGTGTCATGCGCAATTTCGCATCCACAGAAATCAATCAATAGCTATTTGTCATTCCATCCAATTTAGACCTTATTATTACTGCTGGGAACATTCCCTCGACGCAAAGATTATAAAAGTAATTTATAATTTGTAAAAATAATTTATTTCAGAACATGAGTAGATGAGAGGGTGGGTCCTTCCATCAGGAAATATTGAGGCATTCCTATCATGCCCATGGCAACACCGACGCTTTCAGCTTCAAGTGCCTGATTTGTCAAGCTTTCTGACTTAACTGCTCCACTATGCACTGAGCTTCTGCCATCTGGGTTTTGTCCAGCTTTCATTCATTGGCACATATTGGAGGAGTCTTGATTCAAAGAATAGTCTCTGGGACAGACAAACAAGATATAATGATTATAAAATTGCACTTTTTCCTTCCTTCCTTCCTTCCTTCCTTCCTTCCTTCCTTCCTATTTTGCACGAAGCTCCAAAATCAATGTATGGCATGAACTCTGTAGAAAGTGCAGTTGGACATTAGTGTGGGGGCAGCCCATCCATATAATTTTCAACTGTTGAATCCCAGCTGGGTGTCTGTTAGCTCTCTTGTGACAGGGAGCTCATTCTTCAGGTGTGGATCCTTGGACAGCCAAAATGGTGCCATCTACACACAAGTCAGCAGTAGCCGCAGGAGAAGCTCCAAGATTTGCAGAAACACAAAACTCTTAAGGGAAAAAAAAATAAACCCTTAAGGGTGGTGGGGAAACCCCAAACACCCCAATGAGAACTGAACATGCTTATTGCTTGGGAATGAATGGAAATGCAATAGAACATATTGAAAGAAGGCATATGTAACGGATCTGCCCTAAGTCAGGGTATGGTCAGAAACCCCAGCGTTTAGGAGTTAAAATACACACTGTGTGAATGGCAGCTCGTTCGTAGGAGGCGGGACTTTTCGCCCTTTAAAAATAGAGAACGGCAGTTGGTCAGGGAGAGAGAAAGGGGGAGTGAGTGGTGACTGAGGGAGAGAGGGTTAGAGACCAGGATAGTGGTGGGTAGGTTAGGCTAGGTCGAAGGTTTAGTATGTTATACTGAATAGAAAACCTTTTATGCTGTTATGAAACTACGTTTAAACTATTGATTTACTGAAATCATTATGCTATTAAAAAATAAAGACTAGTTTGTGTTGCTATAAGTCAGTCGTCGTCGGTTCTTGGGTCCAGTGGGTTATAACTGCTCATGAAGAGGTGAACCCAGGAAAGAGACCAAACTGTCCTGCGGGGTGTTAGTTTGTGTCTTTGGGGTTTCACTCAGGAGGGGCTGGCGGGCTGAAACATTGTGTATGCCACTGAGTTGCTAAAAGGGTTTAGCAGACTGATACAGTGAGGGATCTAGAGAGAGAGTCCCTGGGGCTGTAGGCAATAAGGTGTTTAACCCCTGAAGCCCAGAGCAAGGATGATAAACGGCCGCGGCAGCTGGACAAAGAAACTCCAGTTACTAAGATTCCCCCATATTATATCTACAAGGGAGTTAACTTCATTGACGGACCTCCGAGGGACAGGTGGGGGTGGTTAATTAGTTTGACCCGGAACACCTGACCGAAAAATAAAATAAAAATAAATAAACTTAGTAACAGGGGAGGGTAGTGTGACAGGGAGGTTCATTGCAGCATATCAGCCTGACTGGAACACAGAACAGGAGCACCCAAGACTGCAATATTGCAGGTCCCACTTGCCATTGCTTAGTAGTCATGGAGCAGCAATCTAACAGAAGAACACCATTCCTCATGTGTGTGAGTGTTGCGCTGGCAAAGAACGATGCGACGGACAGGATGGTTTCAATGGGAAGGCGGCCACGAGCAGCGCCCGCGGGCTCCCTTTTATTGGCAATTTCACACAGGTTAATGATTAGTTATACAGAAACAGTTTCACAGACCAAATAAGGAAACCCCTCTCCCAAAGGTGGGACATCCACTCCACATAAGGAAATGCTCCTGCCCTGGGTTCCTTTGGTGACACCCCCGACTTCTCCATTGCGTATGTGCTTTTCCTCCGTGCCTCTCCCTCATGTGCGCCCCTCCCGCTGCTCATCTTATGACCCTCCAATACTTTCCCAGCCATTCCTTTGTTCTCCTGTCCTTGCCAACACGTGCATCCCCATCCTGGCGCTCCTGTCAGCGTGGCTTGCCAGCGCTGTTTCTCTAACCTTTGCAGAATTGACGTGGCTTGCCAGCGCCAATCTGACCACAATCCTCACATGTGTGTTTGTGCGTGTGTGAATATGCCACACCCTCCTTTTCTGGAAGAAGACAAGAGTTTCTTTAGCCCTTTTATGCCCTTTTAAAATGTGTTTTTTGAGGGGTATTGGGTTGCTGTTTTTATTTTTATTAGGTATTTTGCGGTTTTATATCTTGATTTTAATTTTTGAACCACCCTGAGACCCCTGGGTATAAAGGTGGTATATAAATTCAATCAATCAATCATATTAGTAGTAGTAGCCTCCAGGAAAGGAAAGTGGTAAGCATATGAGTTTTATTGCCCAATGGTGAAGAGACCGAGACCAGGCTCCCCCCATACTCTTCCCTCTTCCTTGTTCAGTGAGTTCCCTCCCACATTTTACTGAGCCGCTCGTTCTCCCAGGGGGGCGGTGTTACAGGCAGCCCACACGCTCTCCCCATGTACAGCGGGGTGTGTGGCAATGCCAACCACATCACGGGGAGTCCTGGCCGTGTCACGCCCCCCTGCCAACCAATCCGGTCGACCGGGGGGGCATGGCTCGGGCTATTTAAACAGTCGTGCAGCTGAGGGTCCTCCTGTTGTGGGCTTAATTATCCCATAAACCCAAAATACTGGTGTCTGTGTGTTTTATTATCCAAGAAATGGGGAGGGCCCGGGGCTTTGCTAGTCATTCATTCAAGGCTGAGGTAGAATTTTGGGGAGCCCATGATCGGCTCTTCAGACTCCACTTTTCCACATACATCACATTGTTGGATGTTGGGTGTGTGACTGATCAGGTGTTCTTTAATTTGGCTTAATTGGCATTTAGTCTGGGCAGGTGAGAGGATTTAAGAAATAGTCGCATGAATATCCGAGGCTTTGGGGGGAGGGGGTCCTGGGGGTGCTCTTTAGTCTTCGCAGGCACACCAGAGTCAACACTGGCCAGTGGGGCCACAGTGTGCATGTCCGGTTCACGCACCCAAGAGGCATGTAGTAGAGATGCAACCCTGGTGCATGGCTGCAACATGTGACTGAAAACTTGCTCTGGAGATGGGAGGAGGAGGAGGAGTTTGGATTTGATATCCCGCTTTATCACTACCCGAAGGAGTCGCAAAGCGGCTAACATTCTCCTTTCCCTTCCTCCCCCACAACAAACACTCTGTGAGGTGAGTGGGGCTGAGAGACTTCAGAGAAGTGTGACTAGCCCAAGGTCACCCAGTAGCTGCATGTGGAGGAGTGGAGACGCGAACCCGGTTCCCCAGATTACGAGTCTACCACTCTTAACCACTACACCACACTGGGAGAGAAAGACTCCTGCCCCCATTTATGACAATTCACCTGCCTGGATGAATCTGATTTGCTTAATACGGTAGGTTGCTTTGCATATCCTCACATTTGTTATATTTAATAAATTTAACAGCACAGTCAGATGGGCAAGGTACAAATAAATAAAAATTATTATTATTGCTTGTTTACATGGTCTCTCAAGTCTTCTATCCTACAATGTTTTTGCTTTGGGGGAACATCACACCCCCCACCACCACCACAACAACAACCCAGGAAAAAAAATATTACACATTTCTCAGTAATTTCTGGCAGTGTTATTCTCTTTTCCCCCCCTTTTGTAAAGTTATGTTATGATAAGATCAACTTTGTAGGTACAAAGTAGAAGGATGCCAAGACCTCCCTGGCAGACATGACAAGTGTTCTCGCTCTGCAGTGTAATACTACATATTTCAAGTTGTCATTAACTTGTTTCCCCAGGTTTCCCCACTTCTAATGAAATGCTGGAATCTAAAACAGCATGCATACCTTCTTCAGAATAATGAATCCACTGCTGTGGTCTATCTACACTTGGAAATCTGGCAGTGATACTGGCACTTTCCTTGCAATCCTGCCTCCAGCTAACTTTCTCTGCAACAAAGCACATAGACCTCCTATATGAACTTGCCTGGGTGTTCATATCTGCAGGGTACGTCCTGCTGGCATTATCACTGCAGCATGAAGTTCATGGGTGACCAGCTGCACGAGAGGGCCTTCACAAACACCACAGCTAAAGCTTAAAGGCACACTTCAAATTCTCCCCATGTTGTCTCATGCTGCACTTGGGGAGTTTTGATTTTTGCTTTAAAAGAGCTTTCCTCTTTCTTGCTGTGTAATTAGGATCCTGCAAGCCTATTAAGTATTAGCATTTTCCAAAGCAAAATGGTGCCTGTTTGGGTGGTTATATTTTGGCTATTTCCTAGATTTGCCAGTATTTGTATTTTTTTATTCATAATTTTTATTGATTTTATCATACATACATTAAACTTATAAATTATATTTACATTATCATCCTTTAAGTCACTTTCCATCCCATAAATATTCTTTTACAATTTATATTTTCCCGCTCTTCTTTCAATACAAACCAATCAACATTTAACCCCCCCTCCCCTTTCTTTCCCCCCTGCTTCCCCCTTCTTCTTCTGTTTTGTTATTCCTTTTACTTAATTCTTACGGCTTTACTCTTCTTTATTGTTTTTATCTTATATTCTAGATTATTTTCTTACACTATAATCTACATATTGTCTTCTTTTTCACATTATACATTTCCATCCTTCAATAAAGAATTATAAGTTTAGCCATGAGTTTATCTTACCATTCATATACCACACGTATTATTTAAATATAACAAAAAATTTCCCCATTGTTTTTCAAATGTTTCGCTTCCAGTCTGCCGAATTCTAGATGTCAATTTTGCTATTTCCATGTATCCCACCATTTTTTGCCTCCATTCTTCTATGGTTGGAATCTGTTGTTGTTTCCAAACTTGTGCTAGTAAGGTTCTGGCACCTGTAGTCGCATACATAAATAATGTCACATCTTTTTTCTCCACATCCTCTCCCACCATGCCTAACAAAAATGCTTCGGGTAGCTTCTTAAATGAGTATCTATAAATCTTTTTTAGTTCGTTATAAATATCCTCCCAATATTGCTTAACTTTGTTACAGCTCCACCACATGTGGATGAAGTTTCCCTCCTTCAACCCACATTTCCAACATTTTCTATCTAATTTGCCAGTATTTGTAGGTGGTTTTGCAGTTCTCAAAACTAAAGGGCTAGCACACTAAATTTCTCTGACCCACAATATATATACACTTGCACTGTCTGTATGATAAGGAGCATATTCTTGCGAAAGCATACCTGAAGTATACTTTTTAAGAATGTTTTAAATTTCATATTAATTGTGTTTTGCTTTCCTTTCCTTTGGGAGATACTCGGAGAGTTCATGTTTGGAGAGGTGATGTCAATGCAGTTAAATTAATTCTTCTTACCTGGGAGTAAACTCCACTGAATTCAATAGGACATACAGTATTTCAGCAGAGAGATGGTTAGGATTGTGGAAGGTCTTAGATTCAATTCCTGGAAACTAAGCTTCAGGAAGTCTCAGTGCTTGAGGAACCACCATTCATATGGTCAGAAGGAATTAAATAGAAAGGTCAAGAAATGTATTATTATTATTATGAAAATGTAAGTCTGAATTACTTGGGATGAGGGGTCTGATGGACTGAGACAACCAGAGCTGGCAAAAGCTGAGGTTCGAGGGCTCATTCACAAATTGAAAATTAGCAAGTCGCTTGCTCCAGATGGCATAAACCTTAGAGTTCTTAAAGAACTCAATTGTGAAATCGCTAATCCTCTAACAGAAACATGCAATTTGTCACTAAAATTAGTCTCCTTAATGGAAAGTGGGAAGGTAGCCAAAACAATGCCAATTTTTTTAAAAATGGGATTGGGTGGGAGGGGGAGCAAGGAAATAAAAGCCCCACACCTGTAGTGGATAAATTGGTGGAAAGCATTATTTAACAAATTAGAATGATGAAACATAATTGAAGCCTTGCTGATGAAGAATTGGCATGGCTCTTGCAAAGGCAAGTCTTGCCTTGGCCATTTGGAGTAATTTGGGAGGTTTCAACAAGTATGTAGATAGAGGTGATCTGAGAAACCATGTAGATTTGACCATCCCAAAAGCTCTTGTTAATCCTTCACTGAAGGCTAAATATGGCTGTCAAGGGACAAGAAGATGGAAACATTTCACAGATCGGTAAGCAGTTAAACCTGGAGTCCGGGAAAATTGGAAACTATATTGGATAACCACTTAATCAAAATATGAGGTTATTTGTTTATAGGTACTTGTCTGAAAAATAGACACAATGGCAAGCCCTACTTCAAGACATCAGGCAGGGATAAAACAAAAGTCAACATATAGGAGATAATGTTATTTCAGGAAACAGCTAACTTATTTATAATTGTACTAAATCTAGTGGATGTTACAGGCTTCCAAGATAGTAAACACACAACTTCTTTTAACTATTCTTCAGTTAGATGTTACAGGTTTCTAGACTAGATGGTAAATGCTCAGCTTATTTCCAGTAATTTTACTTCAACCTTAACTTGGTTGTTGCATAAGTGTTACAGCTTAATACTTTGGTTCTTAAACATGGTGGTACTTTCTGTCAGTTTCCCAACCTTCTCACACTCACACTGCTGAGGTAGTTCTAGCAATATAACGGATCAGCGGATCGTCACACCCATCTTAACTGGTTTAGGATTCTTTTCTAACTAGAAGATCTCTCCCTTCCTGACTGAAAAGAGACCCATGTAGAGTGTATCTTCACAGTTTCTACTTCTCCTGGCTCAAACTCAGCCCTCCAGTTAACTCCTGTCTGAATTCACCCCCAGGACACTCAACGCAGTCTTCCAATCTGTGCTCAGAGACTCCTTTCCCTAGCTGTAGGTATTTTCCTCAGACTGCATGTTACACACGCAGAACCAACACACCCTCTGCTGTCTCTTGAACCATCTCAGTACAGTGGTACCTCTGGTTAAGTACTTAATTCGTTCCGGAGGTCCATTCTTAACCTGAAACTGCTCTTAACCTGAAGCACCACTTTATCTAATGAGACCTCCTGCTGCCGCTGTGCCGCCAGAGCACGATTTCTGTTCTTATCCTGAAGCAAAGTTCTTAACCTGAAGCGTTATTTCTGGGTTAGTGGAGTCTGTAACCTGAAGCGTATGTAACCTGAAGCCTATGTAACCCAAGGTACCACTGTACTGTCTTAACATTCTCAGAAAATGGATCCTTTTATTTTCCCTCCCAAACTACTGGCTAGCTGTCTTGGTAGTCTCCAAGGAACCCTGGTGAAATTCTTAGGCACTGCATCACCAGACTCCGATCTAGCTCAGCTGTGCATCACACATGAACCGAATCACAACGGGAGGGCAACAGGCTGAGAATGCTGGTATTAAGTCATTAGTTTGAAAAGTAGAACCAGTCTTATCTCAAGCGTCTCTCCAATTTTCCAAGCTTATTTGCGCTTCTCTTTTACATGTTTAGAATCATCCGGCGATCCTCAAGTTGGCTGTTCATCCCATTGGCAAGATTTCCCCTTCAATGTGCTTCGAAGCTGAAGCGTATGAAGGAAGTGTGAGCATTTGAAATTAATGCAGCTATGCTACACAGGCAGGGGAGAGAGGAAAAATCCTAGCATTTAAAAATAGCTGCCCATCTTGGAGTACAAGGCTTCCAGCTGGCAGGAGCTCCTATCATTTGGCTCGTTCTCTTCTATGCATGGTCAATGGTGAATAGTGGCGATAGTTATTTCTGTCTGTGATTTAATCATGGATGAAACCCTCAACTTGGCTGCATGCGCGACTAAGGCTAGGCTGGATGATTCAGTTGGCCCTCTGTTCCCTTTTTCTCCAGATGGGTATTCAGTACTCCACAAGGATGTGCTGCAATGATATTTGCATCTGCTTTCCAAAATACAGTTTGTGCTTTTTGAAAGGATGGTTTTTCGCATTGGTGAGGAGCCTCCTCACTAGAGGGTTGAAGGAGAAAGTGGATTAAAGTCTAAATGGCGACACCGTATCCAATTTGCCACAGCTGTGGAAAAATGTAAAATCTACAGCCTGCTGTTGACCTAAATTTCTCTAGATGCACCGAAGATGGCAACTACACCCCCTGCCCTTCAGCAGTTTGTGAAGTATATATTTACCGAGTAAAGAATTATCCTGACTTGAAAAGACAGTGAATCATCGTAGACTCAAGAACTCTTCGGCAAAACTGCAGGATACCTACACAGATTGAATAGAGCTGACCAACTTTTCAATCAGTGCTTTTATGATCAAAGTGTACAACAAGATAGTAATCTACCAAGCACTCCTCCTGCTCCAGCCCCTTGAAATGGAAAGAGATTCTTTCAACCGGTAAATTGTCTCCTATTAATCTCTCTCTCTCTCTCTCTCTCT
This sequence comes from Lacerta agilis, assembly GCF_009819535.1. Lineage (NCBI taxonomy): Eukaryota > Metazoa > Chordata > Lepidosauria > Squamata > Lacertidae > Lacerta > Lacerta agilis. The sequence continues at coordinate 60,817,431 of NC_046321.1, forward strand.
CTCTCTCTCTGTAAAAAAAATACAATTATAACTGACTATGCATATAGTTGCACAGAAGAAGCTGTTGCACAGATGAAGCACACCTCACCTCTTTTCTCTTCTTTTTTCCATGTTAATTTTATACGGCACTAAATCTCCACTTTGAAACCTAGTGGTGCAGGTGCTCAACATCTGGCTGCCATCTAAATGGGCAGATCCAGCCCACATTTGCGTTGGAGCAGAATCCAGCATGCTTACCACTGTATTGCAGAAAGGGAGCTAAAACTGAGAGGCGCCACACAGCGAGTTCACAGCCCAAGTAAGACATGAGCATCTGCCTCCATTTTTCTACTCCATCTTGCACCACCACTGCAAAGTCTGGTAGAGTAGCTGGAGTGTCAGTTTAAGACTGGGAATGCCCAAGTTCATACTCCTACTCAACTGCAAGGCTCACTGGGTGACTGTGACCTATACGGCCTAGGACCCGTGTACCTACGCTGCGTGCCAGAAACATATATAGCCTCTGGGCTGTCCATCAAAACTTGCAACATTAAATTCTCCCCAACAACCTGCAGAACCCAATCACAGTCCTTGGCCATCTAAACGATCCCGCCCAGCAACAGAGGGGTGTCTAGTTGCCCCCCACCACAACATGTGCTCTCCATGAAGGAGAACTCGCTTTAGCAATACTTCGCAATGGCACGCCAACATCAGTTTATGATCCGTCTTGCCCGAGACATGCCTCCTTAAAGTGATGTGCCTACCACATCCAATAATCTCTTCAAATGTGCCTAGTGAACATACAGGTTGATGGGTATCCAAATCAACACTCTGGCATGCAGGAGGATACAAGCCAAGAGAAATACAGATTGCGACGGAGGCAGAAATTCTGTCCTTTGCAATACTTTCTAGGAAAAGAGGCACAATTTCAATTGTACGGAAAGTGCCGTGGGCAAATTTAATCATCCTAACCTTTTTTGTTTGTTTGTTTGTTTTTTAACCCACCCACCCCCCGAAAAAATGCTAATCAGTCAAAGCGTTCCAATCTTCTGGAAGAGAACATTTCCATTCCGTATTTATTAGAACAAATAAGTAAATAATTCGTCCGTCTTGTTTTAAATAACACCCAACATTGCCTTGCCTTATAAAACCCCAAAGGGGGCATGAACCAGAAAAAAAGTCTATTAACTGAAATACAAGCAAGAGAAGTCTGTGGCTGCGTGAGTGTGACAGGATAAAGTCACAGCACAAAGGCAGGAGGGAAGTGAGAGACAGATAAAGATGTTTATACTTTGCCAGCCTGCAACTGTGTGCTCAGTGTAGCAGGTGGGAGTCAGAAAAAGAGAGAGAAACAGAAATCCAATTTCTGCTCAAGGTGGCGATAGATTTTGAGTTGCAAGTCTGGTTTGGCGCACATGTGCACAGCTTGTAGGTCATTAATCTTTGAAGTGACATTCAATTCCTAGGTATCAATGGTATAAAACAGAGTCTAATGAAAAACATTTACAGTGCAGGCCTATGCGTGTCTACTCTGAGGTAAGCCACACTGAGTTCAGTGGGACTTACTCCTAAGAAAGGGTGTATCGGATGGAAGTGAGAGCTGCACCATAAAGAAGGCTCATCGCCGAAGAATGGATGCTTTTGAATTATGGTGATGGAGGAGACTCTTGAGAGTCCCATGGACTGCAAAAAGATCAAACATATCAATCCTTTAAGAAATCAGCCCTGAGTGGAAGGACAGATCCTGAAGCTGAGGCTCCAGTACTTTGGCCACCTCATGAGAAGAGAAGACTCCCTAGAAAAGACCCTGATGTTGGGGAAGATGGAGGGCACAAGGAGAAGGGGACGACAGAGGATGAGATGGTTGGACAGTGTTCTCAAAGCGACTAGCATGAGTTTGGCCAAACTGTGGGAGGCGGTGGAAGACACTCACTGTGACTTGAAGGGGTGTGGGCGGATGGTACCCCAGGTCCAGGTGGACTGAGTGAAGCAAGCACAGCTAATGCTTTTGCAGTGCTGTGGTGAGTCCACAGCCCAAAGCCACTGGATTTGCTCTGGCTTGTGCTTGAGATTCTAGGTGGAGGTGCCAAATGTCACCACTTGAAAATGGCACCTTTGTGACCCCTGAGAGGGCAGTGCCCTGGTGAAATGTGCCAGGCTGCTGGGTGGAGCCTTGGCTGGGCAGAGCTTTGCTTCTGTGGCTCTTCCCAGCAGGAAGGAAAAAGTGTGTGCTGTGTAAGCCAGCTGCTGCACTGAGCAATTTATGAGTTGTGGGGTGGGCATGCTGAGAGTCACCCCCCTCCCCTGGAACCTGGGGCGGCCCCCTGCCCCCCCCCAGCGACGCCCCTGGCTCCATTCGTTCCTGAGAGAAAGGAGCTAGAAGGCAGTGCTGCGGCACTGTTGCTCTTCCTCGTGGCTATTGATCCATGAGATTTTTGTTCCCCATGCTATTTAATATCCACATGGATCTTCTAGGGAAGGTCATCCAGGGAGCTGGGTTGCAGATCCATCAGTGTGCTGAAAAAACTATCTCTTGTGCTCATCTATCCCAGGGATGCAGTTGGCGGACCAGTTTAATTTATATTACTTTTGCCTGAAATGGGCTGTTTCATCCTCTCAAATAATAATAATAGGGTTCTAATAATAATAATAATAATAATAATAATAATAATAATAATAATAATAATAATAATAAGGCTCTTCTTCTGTCTCCCCCACACTACTTGCCCAGTAAATATGTATTCCATTTTTATATGCATTTCCAGACAAAGACATTTGGTAAAGGTATAGTAGTTTGTTTGTTTTTTTAAGGCCTCTGGCTGATTACATTTTTTTCACTGGCTGAGTTTGGTACTCTATTTTTATGGCTGTTTTGGGTAGTTGATTATGATTATTTTCAGTTTTATGTTAATATTTTGACTTTGTGATTGGGTTTAACTAGGAGATGGTTATCTGTCTTAAATGGTTGCGTTAATTGTTGTGTTGCTTAGCCAACTTGAATTTCTTCAGCAAATTAAGCGGGATAGACAGTCTTTAAAATGTATAGTTGGGTATATGGATGAAGACCACAGCCTATGTCTGGGAATGGATATATATATTTAAGAATGGAATACATATTTACTGGGCAAGTAGTGTGGGGGAGACTGAAGACCAGCCCTATCATTTGAGAGGATGAAACAGCCCATTTCAGGCAGCACATGTTGAGTGCTCAATTAAGAGCAGCAAATTGTGATAAGTTTCTTTATATCATGACAGTATCACAAAGCTTCAAATTTTAGCATTGCTTTGGGCTGCCTCTGGGAAAGGAAGAAGGGAAAAGGGGATCAACAAGATTCCACAATAGACCAGTATAGCTTGCATCAGTGAATCAAGAATGATCCCTGCTGCAGTAAGAAAGGATAATATCAATTCCTATTAAGCTTGAGTAAGAGACAGTCAACTAGAGAAAAAAGGAACTGCGCATGTCAATAAGGACATGCATTTAATTAAGAAACAATACACAGGAGAGTTGATGAAGAGGAACTGACAGGAGCTTACAACTTGCAAAGAACTATTTAGGTGGAAACAAGGAGGCATGGTGGTTAGCTATGTGAGCATCAAAAAATCCCAAAGGACACAAAATCTATTAAAGAAAATCAATTAAATGGTTGGAAGGCCACAAACTGGTGGATTAATTAATCACCTTGAGTAAATAGACCAGATCTCCAAAGTCTCTCGTACAGGAGTAACAAGAGCCAATGTAGCAGGGGGTGTCAAAGGTAGCAATGAGTGTGCCTGTTGACACCTGCGACACTGCTTCTAGCCAACTTCTCATTTGCGCATACCTGCCTTTGTCACCATATCAACTAACGCTGTCCCTAAGCTGTGCAGGTATCAGGGACTTAACTATGTAAGCCTGCAAATCCAGTGAGCTTTAGCATTGGTCAGTCTAGGAAGGCACCTTGAGTTTACAGCAAATGGTAGGCAGGATGTTTCAGGGCAAGATTTATTTGTTTTCAAAAAAAAAATATGCTCCAGCACATTTCATGTTGTGAGGTAAAGCTCTGGTGAAATGAACGATTCAAATGACAATATGCCTGCTTACACCATGAATTTAAAAAGGGGTTACAATAGGGCCTGTAGATACATTGGCAAATCCATGGGATTTGGGGGAAAGAGAGAGAACATTTGGCTTAGTTGCATTGAAAAGCATGCAACATCACATGGGCTGTGCTGACAATGGAACTTCATTGACTGCCATTGAATCTCAGATCTCCTAGATTCCAGGTTCCCCCTAAAGTTCTGGAGGTAGACTTGAGGTTCTAAAAGGTGCTATCTTTAGTGTGTGCTTTTCACATACTTTGTGTCTAGGTGACTGTGTTTCTGTAAAATATTACAGCCTTGCTTTCCTAATAAAAAGTGGCCAAGATCACATGTTGTGCTGGCCCTGGGGGTGCCCAGCCCAGAGGACACAAGGTGGGAAGACCAGAAACTCACCTGGGGATGAGCGGGGCCATGGTCAGCAGTCCCGAACAACAGCAGCAGGTCCAGCGTGGCAACCAAGTCCAGTGGTGGGGCAGTAGCAGGGTCAGGTAACAGTCTGTGGGTCTAGCCAGGTAGGTCAGGAACACGCCAAGGGTTTGTCCGTGAAGCAGGGTCAAAGTCCAATCCAAGGTCCAGGAATCCAACAGGGGGTCAGTCCAGCAAGGAGCAAGGCAGGAAGCAGGTATACAGGTCAGGAGCAAGCACGAGGACACAAGCAGGCACATGTTAGCAACTGTGTTGCTCACACAACTTGGGGCTGGGGCTGGCTTTATCTGCCCCGAGGCATAGGGCAGCCCCGATCCTCCGGTGACTCGCCTCTCCTTCTGGCCTGGAGGTGAGCACTCCTCCTGCAGGAACTTAGTTCCCTTCGCCTCTCTGCCCTGAGCCTCCGCAGCTCAGGAGAGGCTGGTGGGTTACCGGACTCAGGGGCAGCCTCAGCTTCCTCTGACGGGACTGAGAGTGGGGCACCTGCAGGCAATGGGTCCTCCATCCCATCAGGAGCCAGAGCAGACTCCGCTGATGCCTGCACCTGAGTATCCAGCACAGGTGAGAACCCTTCAAGCTCATGCCCTAGCCCCGGCTCAGCTGGTTCTGGAGGCGGGGAATCCTGTGCAGACTGGTTCAGCATCTGAGTCCGAATCCCAGGCCATCACACTTGCCAAATGTTTAAAACAAGCAATGGTGAAACAGCAACAGAAGTACAGCAATACAATACATTTACCGGGGGGGGGGGGGAGATGAGGAAAAGGATGAAATAATAAAACACATCAACTAATAAACCATGGAGGTTAAAATAAGCAGCTTGGCAAGCTGGAAAAGAAAGGTCTTTGCACAATGGCAGAAGGCCGCCGTGGAGTGCAGGTGGTAAGGGAGACCAGTATAATCTTGCAGATAAAATATCAACGTTATCTCCCATCTCGCCTGACAAACAAGCACCTCATAGTAGTTGGCAGCAAAAGTTCCAAAGAACCAGAAGTGTGTCTGTTTCTTTTTATATATTTAATGATATTTGGGGGGGGGGGAGCATAGCTAATCTACTGTTTACTCTGTTAATACAACTGAAGTCTCCATCCATTCGTCTTATAACAATAGGAATATATATATATATATATATATATATATATATATATATATATATATATATACACACACACACACACACACACACACACACACACACATCGTTATACTTCCTAGGATAATTGGATTACCTTCAGCTTTACCACTTCAAGAAGGATACATGTCAAACTCCAGCTATCAGTATCAGATACCATCCAATTAATATTATTATCGCATATCCCCATTAAAGCTCCTTTAGTCTTGGTATTGGCTGAAGCATGATGAATTGTATGCCTGAACAGGGAGTTCAATAGATTTCTGACTTTATGCTTAATCTGCATCTCCTGGATAAATATTACGCATGCTAGTTCTGTATGAAGAAAGGTTACAACATTTGGGGAAATAGGAGAGACATGACAGAGGTGTATACAATTATGCACAGTGCGGAGAGTGCTCCTCTCTCACAATGATGGGATCCAGGGTCATTAGATGAAGCTGAAATGTGTGGGATGTGGAGCAGAAAAAGAAGGAATTTCTCCCCACAATGTGTAATTAAGCTAGATGTGGTAAAGCCACCAGTTCAGATGGATTTAAAAGGGATTAGACAAATTCATTGAGGACTAGGCTGTCCGTGGCTATTTGTCATGATGGCTGTTTATTTCCACCAGTATCTGAGCATACAGTATCCTTCCATTGTGCCTCTGAAAACCCATTGCTGGGTAACAGAAGAGGAGAGCACAGTTGCATTGATGCCACATGTTCCACTTATGAGCTTCCCATAAGCCCCACACACCTTTGCCTGCTGGACCTGACCACCACTGTCATGTGGCCCTTGTGGGATACAGTGGTACCTCGGAAGTCGAACGGAATCCGTTCCGGAAGTCCGTTCGACTTCCGAAATGTTCGGAAACCAAAGTGCAGCTTCTGATTGGCTGCAAGAAGCTCCTGCAGCCAATGGGAAGCCGCGGAAGCCCCGTCAGAAATTTGGCTTCCAAAAGAACGTTCGAAAACCGGAACACTCACTACCGGTTTTCGATCGTTCGGGAGCCGGAACGTTCATCTCCCAAGGCATTTGGATGTCGAGGTACGACTGTATTTAGAATGCAGTCAAACCAAGAATGCATTTTGCTAGATAGGCACATGATAGGAGTTGAAGCTCACAGAGTTTTCCTGTACGTTGGCTAGAGAGAACTCTGAGAGACACTCCCACTGCGCCCTGACAAGGGGAGGGTGTAGTCATATATAATCTCCTCACCTAGCTGGGCACTTCCTCTTTGCTTGCCTCTCTTCACTCTTGCCACTTAATCTCATCAACAAGCCAGAAACTTGAGAACAATTTGCATGTCTGAGCTCCATTGCTCAGGCGCCATCTTAAACTAGACTTAAGCATGTTTTTGTGACTGAATTGCCATTTTAAGCCTGCCTGGACAAAGCTGATGTATCTGCTACTCTTCAACCAGTATTCTGAGTAAGTAACTGTTATATTTTACCTTTTACAAGATTTGAGGAAAAACAAAACAGTCGTGGTATTCTATCTGGGAGCATGCATGCTCATGTGTTCGCACTCAGCCTTGGTTTGGCTCAATGTTAAGTGCAAACCAGGTCATTGTCTCTTTATGCTAACCAAAGTGCTAATGCTTCCTTCTTGTATCCTCCATTCTACCAGAGAATTCGTATTTTTCCCAAAGGTGCCGCTTAGTGACATTTTCTTGCCTAACAATTAACTGATTGCTCAAACTTTACTGTCTTGATTGCCTGATATGATCTGGCATTGAATTCCTATCACTGACTGCTGGTTTTTCTTAACTCAGTGAGTGTAAGTTTCTTTAAGTCCTACTGAAAGGTTATGTTGTGTTCTTTTCTTGTCTTCGGTCTTGATTGATGTTTCACAGAGTACGCTTTGTAGCAATGCCGGGTTTTGTTAAAAACAGCAAATTTCCCCTGCTCTCATCCTAATTCCCAGTGGTATTAAACACAAGTAAGCTGTGTTTTGCAAGAAGTTAGATCAGTAGGAAATACATTAAAGCTTTAAAAAGCAAACAGAAGCCTTGTTCCATGCCCGATAAGCTTAGGACGCCTCTTCCCAGTGGCGCTGTGACCCATAGATTGCAGCAAAATACAAGGTTTTGCCCAGTATCTTGTTTGTGTAGTGGACTCATGGGAAAAAGCTGTCCTCTGAGACTACCTGGAGGAGTCTCGAAGGAGCTAACATTCTCCTTTCCCTTCCTCCCCCACAACAAACACTCTGTGAGGTGAGTGGGGCTGAGAGACTTCAAAGAAGTGTGACTAGCCCAAGGTCACCCAGCAGCTGCATGTGGAGTAGTAGGGAAGCGAACCCGGTTCACCAGATTATGAGTCTACTACTCTTAACCACTACACCACACTGGTGATAATAATAGATGTGCAACATTGTTCTGATCCAGCAGGACTCTTCTTATGAAAGCTACAGATTTTCTGGGTCTGTATCAGGGATGGGGAACATATGTAGTCTAGATACTGCTGAACTACAACCTCCATCATCTTTGGCCATGTATAGGGGCAGGTGATGGAAATTTGAGTCCATGTACATCTGGAGGTCTGCAGATTCTCCGCCCATTGTCTATACTTAGTATAGGAATCATGCTATCATGTTTCTTAATTCTGAGCTTGCAAAGGCCACTGTGAATGTGCCAACAAACTGAGTATTTCCAGATATACTATTCTCCTGGACAAAGTTTCAAATACAGTAGCTTGGCCTTATTTTCCGGTCTACGGGGTCATGGGGAGCACACCAGAAATGTGCAAAAGGAAAAGTGTCCCAAAGCGCCAAAATTCTGACACACTTTTTTTCCACACGAAAGGTGGTAAACATCTTCCATCAGTCCTAGAAGTGTTCCAAGCTAAACTCCTAGCACAATTATTATACGGGGCTCAGATTTGGACTGGCACTCACCTACGATCTACGGAAGCTGTCCAATCAAAGTTCTTAAGGCAAATTTTCTCTGCACCACCCTGTGTCCCAAGCGCATCATTGCGCCTAGAGGCTAATGTCCCCTAAGTAGAATTACGGATCTGGCATAGGACACTTAACTATTGGCTTCGCCTAAACTCAAATCCACCCGGTCTAATATCCCTAGTGCTGCAAGACTGTCACAAGAGTACATGGACTCAAATTGTCTATCAAAAACTTCACTCTTGTGGTTTATCATCACAACAGCTACTCACTTGGGGTTTTAGTAAAGCAAACAGTTTAATTTGTCAGTGCCTAAATGATACCGAGCATCAGAACAACGTGGCCACAATAAGGAAATTTTGCCCATGGCATGACTATTTTCCACCTTCTCATTTCGACTCTCTGGCCCCCTATCTGCATAACCTAGCAAATCTAAAATATAGGCGCGCTTTTACTCTCGCAAGATTGAATGTATTGCCCTCGGCTGTACTTGAGCAGGCATAGGCAAACTCTGCCCTCCAGGTGTTTTGGGACTACAACTCCCATCATCCCTAGCTAACAGGAGCAGTGGTCAGGGATGATGGGAGTTGTAGTCCCAAAACATCTGGAGGGCAGAGTTTGCCTATGCCTGTACTTGAGGGACGATTCCAACAGATTCCACAAGAAAAACGCTTATGTCCCTGTGGAGATGGCAGTACCAAATTGGTGTCACATGCCCTTCTGGCTTACACTCTTTATAAAGATTTGAGGAATGGGATTACCACCCCTCTTTGATTGCCCATTCTGGGTCGCCCAACCACTGCCACAGTGTCCTTTCTCTTGGCAGATCAAGATGAGAAAGTGACAGCAAAGGTTTCTAGCTGGGACAATCAGAATAAGATCCACTACTTGACTATTGATTCAAAACCCTAAAATGTATTTTATATTCATTTTATATTTCTATTCTTCAATCGTATGGTTGTTTTATTGCTATGGCCGATGGCTGACGCAAATAAAGATTCATTCATTCATTCCCGGACAAAAGCCTTGTTTGTTGACAACAGATTCTGTGGCACAGTTTAAGCCCTGAGAAGGAGCATTAACCAGGGGTGTAGCAAGGGGGTGGGGGCAGGCTGCCCCGTGTTCCATAATGGAGGGGGTGACAAATTATCAAGGAACATTTTTTTTAGAAATTTTTTTTTAAATGCCTGCTCCGAAGGTCTTATCTTACTATACTAGGGATTATATAGCTATATATGAACTTTCATGCATATCGGTTAATATCTTTTTTTTAATTTTAAAATAGCTTTATTTAATTTCAGACTTCTAAAATACAACCATATCAAATCAACCAATAGAAACAAACAAACAAACAAACAAACAAACAAACTCCCTAAGAAACATATAATCTATACATTATAATCCACAAAAATAATATTTGAAAAAACAAAACACAGAAAAAGCAACAATTATAAATAACAATTAAAAATTGACTTCCAATTGTCTGTGTATCGCTTCCCTTAATAATGAAACAAAACTTGCTATACCTTATACAATGATTGAAAAATATATAACTAAATAAATAGCTCACATTTTCATATAAATCTCCCCACATATATCTCAATCTAAGCAAATCACCAAATCCGTTCTTATACCTTCCGACAATTCAAGAATGGTTGATTAAATTAGTGGAATTCATGAATTTGGCTAAGATGACGGCAGCAATTCGAAATATATCCAAACAAAGATCTAAGGCTGAGTGGAAATATGTGGAAGACTATCTGAAAAAAGAAGGCATATCGGTTAATATCTTGACCCTCCTCCACCAAAATAGCTGTTCACTTGGCTGTTTTCCTATGTCGTGAAGGCTAAAATTTCAGTTCAGAGAACCTTACTGTTCCCAACCCTAACCCTGTGGAATGCCATCTAATTAGACTTAAATTTGATTTTGAGATGTTTTTAGGACGTAATTTAATTATTGTTTGATTTTATACCAATGTTATGTATCTGATGTTAGCCACCCTGAGCCCGACTTTGGCCGGGGAGGGTGGGATATAAATAAAAGGTTTTTTATTATTATTACTTATTATTCCTGTGTAAGAAAATATGAAATAACGTAAAACCATTTTTGTGGGGGGGGAATCAATGGGGGGGTTGACAAGAAATTTTCCGCACCGGGTACCACCTGACCTTCCCATGCCGGGGGGGGGGGGGTGCCAAAAAGTTTTTTGCCCCCGAGTACCAATTTACCTTGCTACGCCCCTGGCATTAACCCAGTAGATTTAAGGTAGGGTGGACTCCTGATTATCATCACCTGAATATGCACACATAGGAAGAAAAAAGAAAAGGAATCCTTGAAACAGATTTTCAGAACAGCCAAAAAAAGGAGGGAGGGAAAGAGGTTTGTGTGCCAGAAATGGCCAACAGAGAGTTAACAGAATAATAGGGGAAGGCAGGAAATGAAGCAAGACAGAAAGGTAGAACTATGGAATAATAAAAGAAACTGACAATTGACTGAGCAGGACAGACAACTGAAAGATACTGAAATTCTTGGAAGAATGGCACAGAAAGCCACTGATGCAGGGCCTGAAGCTGAACTCAGTGAAGCAGGACTGGATAAGGCTGGAGTACAGCAGACAGAAGATAACAGAATCAGAGAAGTTAAAGAAAGGAGGAGAGGATTAATGGAATGATTGCCAAGTAGCAGTACCAAGTATCAAATCTAAGAACAGGCCAGCATAAAACAGGATATAAAGTGCAATGGCAGAGACTCAAGCTGTGGTGGGTTATAAGTAAGGTTGCACACCAGCGGCAAATGTTCCAAATTTAAGATGAGACCCTTCACAAAATGACATGTGCACAATCCCCAGCGAGATCAATAGGCCGTATTTCGGTGCACAGGACTGCAGCCTTGTGAATTAAGGGACCAAATTTATTAAGCGAGAAATAGAGCTAGTGATAAGGGCAGACGAAAGTTCTTCGCAATCAGAGGTTACGGCATGATTCCTAACCACTCGGAAGCAAGCCCTATTGAATTCAATAGGGCTTACTCCTGGGTGAATGGGATTAGGATGGCAACTTTATTTGTTAATGTGAAATAATTTGGGGGGGGGGAACTCTACTAGATTACAGAACTTTACACGGGAATTCTGGACACACTCGCATGGCAACTACATTTGTCAAGTTTTCTGGTGACCCTTGAGACACCTGAAAAGCTAGCCAAAATGTATAAAAATAGCCTTTATGTTGGAGATGTGGTAAGGAAAATGGGTCTTAGATGCATATGTGGTGGCACTGCTCAGAGGTTAGCATATTCTGGAATAACATCTATGAAGAATTGAAGAAATTATTGAAATGTACATTCAAGAAAAAAACAGAATTATTTTTATTAAGTATAGTGCCAGATGAGTTAAAAAAATCAAAAAGAACATTAGTACTGTATGGAATAACAGCGGCTAGAATATTAGTAGCCAGAAATTGGAAGAACAAGATATTACCAAATACTACTGATTGGCAAAATTTGATGTTGGAATATCTACAGCTAGCAATAACTACGGGAAGGGTAAGAGAGCAGTTAAAACGAAAAGTTCACAATGAATGGAAATTGTTTAAGGAATATATGGAGAATAATGGTATAGGAAGATTCCTATTAGCAGAATTAGACTGAACCAGATGAGAAATTAAGTAAGAGTTAATAAAGAGATAAAAAGGAATGAAAAGAAAAACTTATAATTGTGCGATAAACATTGATAAAGAATAGCAGAAACAGCGAGTTTAATTGGAAGTCTTTTTATTTAACATCAAGAATGTTTTATTTTGTGGAAATTATGTTACAAACTTTGTTTTTGATTTTTGTATTGGATTGTTTTCTTAGTAATGTTGTAAATATCTTTCTTCTTCTACTACTACTACTCTTTCTTCTTCTTCTTCTTCTTCCTCTTCTTCTTTTTTTCTTTTTTTCTTTTTTCCTTCCTTTTTGTTATGTCTTAATGTATTTTATTCTTAATGTTGCGGTGTTTGTTAGATGTCTGAGTGTTTTTTTAAAAAAAATAATAAAGTTTATTTAAAATAAAAAAGAGACTGCTGTGTAAACAAACATCCCAGGGCATAAGACATCTTCCCCACTGCACCTTGAAAATGTTAGGAAAATGAGAGGACACCGGGGAGAGCTACCAGAAATCTTCAGAGTAGGTTGAAGACTTCTTAGCCCTGGAGTTCGGCAGTCATTGGTAGGGATTCAATTCATTCAGGATCAAATTAAGGTTTGTGGAAGACCCATAGCTCAGTGGTGGAACATCTGCTTTGCATGCAGAAGGTCCCAGCTTCATTCCAAGGTAGGACTGGGAGTCTTCCCTGTCTCAAAACCTGGAGTCAACATAGGCAATACTGAACTAAATAGACTCATGGCCTGACTCTGTATAAGCCACCTTTCTCTCTTATTTCCAAGCGTTCAGTGTTCAACAATATAATCCCATTATTCTCCTAATTGTCTCCAAAGTGGATTGGGAGTTCTGCTCGTCAATACTGGTGTGATCGAGAAATTG